>NC_079197.1:76273492-76635492 GCF_029499605.1 Hyla sarda | reverse complement strand
CCAAAAATTATGGCTTATAAAAGGATAGCAGCATAAAGGAAAAATACATATTTTGAACCCAAAAACCCATTTGAGTTTTTAAGTTCAAAATACAGGCCTACCTCCTCCCCATCAGCCTGCCTGTCCATCTCCAAAAATACCCTTTTTTAATAATTATGCACTCTTCATTTGCTTTGGAAAAACAAACAGTTAAGTTGCCATATGCTGCTATCCTTTCATCGATTTGTGCTTCTACACCTATGTTCCCAAACCATCATACACTCATACTGTTTTCACTTTGCCAAGTTATCGGACAACCAGGCCCCAAAATTATGGATTATAAAAGGATAGCAGCATAAGGGAAAAATACACATTTTGAACCCAAAAACCCATTTGAGTTTTTAAGTTCAAAATACAGGCCTACCTCCTCCCCTACAGCCTGCCTGTCCATCTCCAAAAATACCCTTTTTAATAATTATACGCTCCTCCTTTGCATTGAAAAAAAGCAAACAGTAAAGTTGCCAGATGCGGCCATCCTTTCATCCATTTGTCCTTCTGCATCTATTTTCCCAAACCATGCACTCATACTGTTATTATGTCGCCAAGTAATTAGACTACCTGGCCCAAAAATTATGGATTATAAAAGGGTAGCAGCATAAGGGAACATTACTGTATTTATCGGGGTGTACAACGCACCGGCCTATAACACGCACCCTCCTTTTACCAAGGATATTTGGGTAAAAAAAGTTTTTACCCAAATATCCTTCATAAAATGAGGGTGCGTGTGTGTGCATGTGTGTACCCCGATACACTGCTTCTCAACCCACAGAGCCCCGAGGAAAGGCAGGGGGAGAGAGGCCATCGCTGCCTGCTTCTCTCCCCCTGCCTTTCCTGGGGTCTAGAGCCCTGCTACCGCCGCTTCTCTCCCACTGCTATCGGCGCCGCTGCCCCTTCTCTCCCCCTGGCTATCGGTGCCGCTGTCCCATTGCCAGCGCCGATAGCCAGGGGGAGAGAAGCGGCGCCGGTAATGGGGCAACGGCACCGATAGCCAGGGGGGCTTAAGGGGCAGCGGCACCCATTGCCGTCGCCGCTGCCCCGTTGCCTCCCCCATCCCTAGTTGTATAATTACCTGTTGCCGGGGTCGGGTCCGCGCTGCTTCAGGCCTCCGGTGTGCGTCCCCTACATCATAGCTATGCGTTGCGAGACGCAATGACGAGTGATGTCACCCGTCATTGCGCCGCGCCATGCAGCGCATAGCAACGACGCAGGGGATGCACCCCGGAGGCCTGAAGCAGCGCTGACCCGACCCCAGCAACAGGTAATTATACCACAGGGGATGGGGGAGGCAACAGGGAAGTGGCCCCGGCAATGGGTGCCGCTGCCCCTTCTTTCTTTCTACCTCCTCCCCTACAGCCTGCCTGTCCATCTCCAAAAATACCCTTTTTAATAATTATACGCTCCTCCTTTGCATTGAAAAAAAGCAAACAGTAAAGGTGCCAGATGCGGCCATCCTTTCATCCATTTGTCCTTCTGCATCTATTTTCCCAAACCATGCACTCATACTGTTATTATGTCGCCAAGTAATTAGACTACTTGGCCCAAAAATTATGGATTATAAAAGGATAGCAGCATAAGGGAAAAATACATATTTTGAACCCAAAAACCCATTTGAGTTTTTAAGTTCAAAATACAGGCCTACCTCCTCCCCATCAGCCTGCCTGTCCATCTCCAAAAATACCCTTTTTTAACAATTATGCACTCTTCATTTGCTTTGGAAAAACAAACAGTTAAGTTGCCATATGCTGCTATCCTTTCATCGATTTGTGCTTCTACACCTATGGTCCCAAACCATCATACACTCATACTGTTTTAACTTTGCCAAGTTATCGGACAACCTGGCCCCAAAATTATGGATTATAAAAGGATAGCAGCATAAGGGAAAAATACACATTTTGAACCCAAAAACCCATTTGAGTTTTTAAGTTCAAAATACAGGCCTACCTCCTCCCCTACAGCCTGCCTGTCCATCTCCAAAAATACCCTTTTTAATGATTATACGCTCCTCCTTTGCATTGAAAAAAAGCAAACAGTAAAGTTGCCACATGCGGCCATCCTTTCATCCATTTGTCCTTCTGCATCTATTTTCCCAAACCATGCACTCATACTGTTATTATGTCGCCAAGTAATTAGACTACCTGGCCCAAACATTATGAATTATAAAAGGATAGCAGCATTAGTGAAAAAAACACATTTTGAACCCAAAAACCCATTTGAGTTTTTAAGTTCAAAATACAGGCCTACCTCCTCCCCTACAGCCTGCCTGTCCATCTTCAAAAATACCCTTTTTAATAATTATATGCTCCTCCTTTGCATTGAAAAAAAGCAAACAGTAAAGTTGCCAGATGCGGCCATCCTTTCATCCATTTGTCCTTCTGCATCTATTTTCCCAAACCATGCACTCATACTGTTATTATGTCGCCAAGTAATTAGACTACCTGGCCCAAACATTATGAATTATAAAAGGATAGCAGCATTGGTCAAAAATACACATTTTGAACCCAAAAACCCATTAGAGTTTTTAAGTTCAAAATACAGGCCTACCTCCTCCCCTACAGCCTGCCTGTCCATCTCCAAAAATACAATTTTTAATAATTATACGCTCCTCCTTTGCATTGAAAAAAAGCAAACAGTAAAGGTGCCAGATGCGGCCATCCTTTCATCCATTTGTCCTTCTGCATCTATTTTCCCAAACCATGCACTCATACTGTTATTATGTTGCCAAGTAATTAGACTACCTGGCCCAAAAATTATGGCTTATAAAAGGATAGCAGCATAAGGGAAAAATACATATTTTGAACCCAAAAACCCATTTGAGTTTTTAAGTTCAAAATACAGGCCTACCTCCTCCCCATCAGCCTGCCTGTCCATCTCCAAAAATACCCTTTTTTAATAATTATGCACTCTTCATTTGCTTTGGAAAAACAAACAGTTAAGTTGCCATATGCTGCTATCCTTTCATCGATTTGTGCTTCTACACCTATGTTCCCAAACCATCATACACTCATACTGTTTTCACTTTGCCAAGTTATCGGACAACCTGGCCCCAAAATTATGGATTATAAAAGGATAGCAGCATAAGGGAAAAATACACATTTTGAACCCAAAAACCCATTTGAGTTTTTAAGTTCAAAATACAGGCCTACCTCCTCCCCTACAGCCTGCCTGTCCATCTCCAAAAATACCCTTTTTAATAATTATACGCTCCTCCTTTGCATTGAAAAAAAGCAAACAGTAAAGTTGCCAGATGCGGCCATCCTTTCATCCATTTGTCCTTCTGCATCTATTTTCCCAAACCATGCACTCATACTGTTATTATGTCGCCAAGTAATTAGACTACCTGGCCCAAAAATTATGGATTATAAAAGGGTAGCAGCATAAGGGAACATTACTGTATTTATCGGGGTGTACAACGCACCGGCCTATAACACGCACCCTCCTTTTACCAAGGATATTTGGGTAAAAAAAGTTTTTACCCAAATATCCTTCATAAAATGAGGGTGCGTGTGTGTGCATGTGTGTACCCCGATACACTGCTTCTCAACCCACAGAGCCCCGAGGAAAGGCAGGGGGAGAGAGGCCATCGCTGCCTGCTTCTCTCCCCCTGCCTTTCCTGGGTCTAGATCCCTGCTACCGCCGCTTCTCTCCCACTGCTATCGGCGCCGCTGCCCCTTCTCTCCCCCTGGCTATCGGTGCCGCTGTCCCATTGCCAGCGCCGATAGCCAGGGGGAGAGAAGCGGCGCCGGTAATGGGGCAACGGCACCGATAGCCAGGGGGGCTTAAGGGGCAGCGGCACCCATTGCCGTCGCCGCTGCCCCGTTGCCTCCCCCATCCCTAGTTGTATAATTACCTGTTGCCGGGGTCGGGTCCGCGCTGCTTCAGGCCTCCGGTGTGCGTCCCCTACATCATAGCTATGCGTTGCGAGACGCAATGACGAGTGATGTCACTCGTCATTGCGCCGCGCCATGCAGCGCATAGCAACGACGCAGGGGATGCACCCCGGAGGCCTGAAGCAGCGCTGACCCGACCCCAGCAACAGGTAATTATACCACAGGGGATGGGGGAGGCAACAGGGAAGCGGCCCCGGCAATGGGTGCCGCTGCCCCTTCTTTCTTTCTACCTCCTCCCCTACAGCCTGCCTGTCCATCTCCAAAAATACCCTTTTTAATAATTATACGCTCCTCCTTTGCATTGAAAAAAAGCAAACAGTAAAGGTGCCAGATGCGGCCATCCTTTCATCCATTTGTCCTTCTGCATCTATTTTCCCAAACCATGCACTCATACTGTTATTATGTCGCCAAGTAATTAGACTACCTGGCCCAAAAATTATGGATTATAAAAGGATAGCAGCATAAGGGAAAAATACATATTTTGAACCCAAAAACCCATTTGAGTTTTTAAGTTCAAAATACAGGCCTACCTCCTCCCCATCAGCCTGCCTGTCCATCTCCAAAAATACCCTTTTTTAACAATTATGCACTCTTCATTTGCTTTGGAAAAACAAACAGTTAAGTTGCCATATGCTGCTATCCTTTCATCGATTTGTGCTTCTACACCTATGGTCCCAAACCATCATACACTCATACTGTTTTAACTTTGCCAAGTTATCGGACAACCTGGCCCCAAAATTATGGATTATAAAAGGATAGCAGCATAAGGGAAAAATACACATTTTGAACCCAAAAACCCATTTGAGTTTTTAAGTTCAAAATACAGGCCTACCTCCTCCCCTACAGCCTGCCTGTCCATCTCCAAAAATACCCTTTTTAATGATTATACGCTCCTCCTTTGCATTGAAAAAAAGCAAACAGTAAAGTTGCCACATGCGGCCATCCTTTCATCCATTTGTCCTTCTGCATCTATTTTCCCAAACCATGCACTCATACTGTTATTATGTCGCCAAGTAATTAGACTACCTGGCCCAAACATTATGAATTATAAAAGGATAGCAGCATTAGTGAAAAAAACACATTTTGAACCCAAAAACCCATTTGAGTTTTTAAGTTCAAAATACAGGCCTACCTCCTCCCCTACAGCCTGCCTGTCCATCTCCAAAAATACGATTTTTAATAATTATACGCTTCTCCTTTGCATTGAAAAAAAGCAAACAGTAAAGTTGCCAGATGCGGCCATCCTTTCATCCATTTGTCCTTCTGCATCTATTTTCCCAAACCATGCACTCATACTGTTATTATGTCGCCAAGTAATTAGACTACCTGGCCCAAAAATTATGGTTTATAAAAGGATAGCAGCATTAGTGAAAAATACACATTTTGAACCCAAAAACCCATTTGAGTTTTTAAGTTCAAAATACAGGCCTACCTCCTCCCCTACAGCCTGCCTGTCCATCTCCAAAAATACCCTTTTAATAATTATACGCTCCTCCTTTGCATTGAAAAAAAGCAAACAGTAAAGTTGCCAGATGCGGCCATCCTTTCATCCATTTGTCCTTCTGCATCTATTTTCCCAAACCATGCACTCATACTGTTATTATGTCGCCAAGTAATTAGACTACCTTGCCCAAAAATTATGGATTATAAAAGGATAGCAGCATTAGTGAAAAATACACATTTTGAACCCAAAAACCCATTTGAG
This sequence comes from Hyla sarda, assembly GCF_029499605.1. Taxonomy (NCBI): domain Eukaryota; kingdom Metazoa; phylum Chordata; class Amphibia; order Anura; family Hylidae; genus Hyla; species Hyla sarda. The sequence continues at coordinate 76,629,861 of NC_079197.1, read as the reverse complement.
TTTTTAAGTTCAAAATACAGGCCTACCTCCTCCCCTACAGCCTGCCTGTCCATCTCCAAAAATACCCTTTTTAATAATTATACGCTCCTCCTTTGCATTGAAAAAAAGCAAACAGTAAAGTTGCCAGATGCGGCCATCCTTTCATCCATTTGTCCTTCTGCATCTATTTTCCCAAACCATGCACTCATACTGTTATTATGTCGCCAAGTAATTAGACTACCTGGCCCAAAAATTATGGATTATAAAAGGGTAGCAGCATAAGGGAACATTACCGTATTTATCGGGGTGTACAACGCACCGGCCTATAACACGCACCCTCATTTTACCAAGGATATTTGGGTAAAAAAAGTTTTTACCCAAATATCCTTCATAAAATGAGGGTGCGTGTTTGTGCATGTGGGTACCCCGATACACTGCTTCTCAACCCACAGAGCCCCCAGGAAAGGCAGGGGGAGAGAGGCCGTCGCTGCCTGCTTCTCTCCCCCTGCCTTTCCTGGGGTCTAGAGCCCTGCTATCGCCGCTTCTCTCCCCCTGCTATCGGCGCCGCTGCCCCTTCTCTCCCCCTGGCTATCGGTGCCGCTGTCCCATTGCCAGCGCCGATAGCCAGGGGGAGAGAAGCGGCGCCGGTAATGGGGCAACGGCACCGATAGCCAGGGGGGCATAAGGGGCAGCGGCACCCATTGCCGGCGCTGCTGCCCCGTTGCCTCCCCCATCCCTAGTTGTATAATTACCTGTTGCCGGGGTCGGGTCCGAGCTGCTTCAGGCCTCTGTTGTGCGTCCCCTGCATCATTGCTATGCGTTGCGAGACGCAATGACGAGTGACGTCTCTCGTCATTGCGCCGCGCCATGCAAAGCATAGCAACGACGCAGGGAATGCACAACGGAGGCCTGAAGCAGCGCTGACCCGACCCCAGCAACAGTTAATTATACAACCGTGGATGGGGGAGGCAACGGGGCAGCGGCGCCGGCAATGGGTGCCGCTGCCCCTTCTTTCCCCCTGTCTGTCGACATCGCTGCCCCATTGCCGGCGCCGTTTCTCTCCCCCTGGCTTTCGGCGCCGGCAATGGGGCAGCGGCACTGATAGACAGGGGGAGAGAAGGGGCAGCAGCGCCGATAGCAGGGGTAACCATCATACACTCATACTGTTTTCACTTTGCCAAGTTATCGGACAACCTGGCCCCAAAATTATGGATTATAAAAGGATAGCAGCATAAGGGAAAAATACACATTTTGAACCCAAAAACCCATTTGAGTTTTTAAGTTCAAAATACAGGCCTACCTCCTCCCCTACAGCTTGCCTGTCCATCTCCAAAAATACCCTTTTTAATAATTATACGCTCCTCCTTTGCATTGAAAAAAAGCAAACAGTAAAGTTGCCAGATGAGGCCATCCTTTCATCCATTTGTCCTTCTGCATCTATTTTCCCAAACCATGCACTCATACTGTTATTATGTCGCCAAGTAATTAGACTACCTGGAACAAAAATTATGGTTTATAAAAGGATAGCAGCATTAGTGAAAAATACACATTTTGAACCCAAAAACCCATTTGAGTTTTTAAGTTCAAAATACAGGCCTACCTCCTCCCCTACAGCCTGCCTGTCCATCTCCAAAAATACCCTTTTTAATAATTATACGCTCCTCCTTTGCATTGAAAAAAAGCAAACAGTAAAGTTGCCAGATGCGGCCATCCTTTCATCCATTTGTCCTTCTGCATCTTTTTTCCCAAACCATGCACTCATACTGTTATTATGTCGCCAAGTAATTAGACTACCTGGCCCAAACATTATGAATTATAAAAGGATAGCAGCATTAGTGAAAAAAACACATTTTGAACCCAAAAACCCATTTGAGTTTTTAAGTTCAAAATACAGGCCTACCTCCTCCCCTACAGCCTGCCTGTCCATCTCCAAAAATACCATTTTTAATAATTATACGCATTGAAAAAAAGCAAACAGTAAAGTTGCCAGATGCGGCCATCCTTTCATCCATTTGTCCTTCTGCATCTATTTTCCCAAACCATGCACTCATACTGTTATTATGTCGCCAAGTAATTAGACTACCTGGCCCAAAAATTATGGTTTATAAAAGGATAGCAGCATTAGTGAAATATACACATTTTGAACCCAAAAACCCATTTGAGTTTTTAAGTTCAAAATACAGGCCTACCTCCTCCCCTACAGCCTGCCTGTCCATCTCCAAAAATACCCTTTTTAATAATTATACGTTCCTCCTTTGCATTGAAAAAAAGCAAACAGTAAAGTTGCCAGATGCGGCCATCCTTCCATCCATTTGTCCTTCTGCATCTATTTTCCCAAACCATGCACTCATACTGTTATTATGTCGCCAAGTAATTAGACTACCTGGCCCAAAAATTATGGATTATAAAAGGGTAGCAGCATAAGGGAACATTACCGTATTTATCGGGGTGTACAACGCACCGGCCTATAACACGCACCCTCATTTTACCAAGGATATTTGGGTAAAAAAAGTTTTTACCCAAATATCCTTCATAAAATGAGGGTGCGTGTGTGTGCATGTGTGTACCCCGATACACTGCTTCTCAACCCACAGAGCCCCCAGGAAAGGCAGGGGGAGAGAGGCCGTTGCTGCTTGCTTCTCTCCCCCTGCCTTTCCTGGGGTCTAGAGCCCTTCTATCGCCGCTTCTCTCCCCCTGCTATCGGCGCCGCTGCCCCTTCTCTCCCCCTGGCTATCGGTGCCGCTCTCCCATTGCCAGCGCCGATAGCCAGGGGGAGAGAAGCGGCGCCGGTAATGGGGCAACGCCACCGATAGCCAGGGGGGCATAAGGGGCAGCGGCACCCATTGCCGGCGCCGCTGCCCCGTTGCCTCCCCCATCCCTAGTTGTATAATAACCTGTTGCCGGGGTCGGGTCCGAGCTGCCTCAGGCCTCTGTTGTGCGTCCCCTGCATCATTGCTATGCGTTGCGAGACGCAATGACAAGTGACGTCTCTCGTCATTGCGCCGCGCCATTCAAAGCATAGCAACGACGCAGGGAATGCACACCGGAGGCTTGAAGCAGCGCTGACCCGACCCCAGCAACAGTTAATTATACAACCGGGGATGGGGGAGGCAACGGGGCAGCGGCGCCGGCAATGGGTGCCGCTGCCCCTTCTTTCCCCCTGTCTGTCGACATCGCTGCCCCATTGCCGGCGCCGTTTCTCTCCCCCTGGCTATCGGCGCCGGCAATGGGGCAGCGGCACTGATAGCCAGGGGAAGAGAAGGGGCAGCAGCGCCGATAGCAGGGGTAACCATCATACACTCATACTGTTTTCACTTTGCCAAGTTATCGGACAACCTGGCCCCAAAATTATGGATTATAAAAGAATAGCAGCATAAGGGAAAAATACACATTTTGAACCCAAAAACCCATTTGAGTTTTTAAGTTCAAAATACAGGCCTACCTCCTCCCCTACAGCCTGCCTGTCCATCTCCAAAAATACCCTTTTTAATAATTATACGCTCCTCCTTTGCATTGAAAAAAAGCAAACAGTAAAATTGCCAGATGCGGCCATCCTTTCATCCATTTGTCCTTCTGCATCTATTTTCCCAAACCATGCACTCATACTGTTATTATGTCGCCAAGTAATTAGACTACCTGGCCCAAACATTATGAATTATAAAAGGATAGCAGCATTAGTGAAAGATACACATTTTGAACCCAAAAACCCATTTGAGTTTTTAAGTTCAAAATACAGGCCTACCTCCTCCCCTCGAGCCTGCCTGTCCATCTCCAAAAATACCCTTTTTAATAATTATACGCTCCTCCTTTGCATTGAAAAAAAGCAAACAGTAAAGTTGCCAGATGCGGCCATCCTTTCATCCATTTGTCCTTCTGCATCTTTTTTCCATACCAAGCACTCATACTGTTATTATGTCGCCAAGTAATTAGACTACCTGGCCCCAAAATTATGGTTTATAAAAGGATAGCAGCATTAGTGAAATATACACATTTTGAACCCAAAAACCCATTTGAGTTTTTAAGTTCAAAATACAGGCCTACCTCCTCCCCTACAGCCTGCCTGTCCATCTCCAAAAATACCCTTTTTAATAATTATACGCTCCTCCTTTGCATTGAAAAAAAGCAAACAGTAAAGTTGCCAGATGCGGCCATCCTTTCATCCATTTGTCCTTCTGCATCTATTTTCCCAAACCATGCACTCATACTGTTATTATGTCGCCAAGTAATTAGACTACCTGGCCCAAAAATTATGGATTATAAAAGGGTAGCAGCATAAGGGAACATTACCGTATTTATCAGGGTGTACAACGCACTGGCCTATAACACGCACCCTCACTTTACCAAGGATATTTGGGTAAAAAAAGTTTTTACCCAAATATCCTTCATAAAATGAGGGTGCGTGTGTGTGCATGTGTGTACCCCGATACACTGCTTCTCAACCCACAGAGCCCCCAGGAAAGGCAGGGGGAGAGAGGCCGTCGCTGCCTGCTTCTCTCCCCCTGCCTTTCCTGGGGTCTAGAGCCCTGCTACCGCCGCTTCTCTCCCCCTGCTATCGGCGCCGCTGCCCCTTCTCTCCCCCTGGCTATCGGTGCCGCTGTCCCATTGCCAGCGCCGATAGCCAGGGGGAGAGAAGCGGCGCCGGTAATGGGGCAACGGCACCGATAGCCAGGGGGGCATAAGGGGTAGCGGCACCCATTGCCGGCGCCGCTGCCCCGTTGCCTCCCCCATCCCTAGTTGTATAATTACCTGTTGCCGGGGTCGGGTCCGAGCTGCTTCAGGCCTCTGTTGTGCGTCCACTGCATCATTGCTATGCGTTGCGAGACGCAATGACGATTGACGTCTCTCGTCATTGCGCCACGGCATGCAAAGCATAGCAACGACGCAGGGAATGCACACCGGAGGCCTGAAGCAGCGCTGACCCGACCCCAGCAACAGTTAATTATACAACCGGGGATGGGGGAGGCAACGGGGCAGCGGCACTGGCAATGGGTGCCGCTGCCCCTTCTTTCCCCCTGTCTGTCGACATCGCTGCCCCATTGCCGGCGCCGTTTCTCTCCCCCTGGCTATCGGCGCCGGCAATGGGGCAGCGGCACTGATAGCCAGGGGGAGAGAAGGGGCAGCAGCGCCGATAGCAAGGGTAACCATCATACACTCATACTGTTTTCACTTTGCCAAGTTATCGGACAACCTGGCCCCAAAATTATGGATTATAAAAGGATAGCAGCATAAGGGAAAAATACACATTTTGAACCCAAAAACCCATTTGAGTTTTTAAGTTCAAAATACAGGCCTACCTCCTCCCCTACAGCCTGCCTGTCCATCTCCAAAAATAGCCTTTTAATAATTATACGCTCCTCCTTTGCATTGAAAAAAAGCAAACAGTAAAGTTGCCAGATGCGGCCATCCTTTCATCCATTTGTCCTTCTGCATCTATTTTCCCAAACCACGCACTCATACTGTTATTATGTCGCCAAGTAATTAGACTACCTGGCCCAAAAATTATGGATTATAAAAGGATAGTAGCATAAGGGAAAAATACACATTTTGAACCCAAAAACCCATTTGAGTTTTTAAGTTCAAAATACAGGCCTACCTCCTCCCCTACAGCCTGCCTGTCCATCTCCAAAAATACCCTTTTTAATAATTATACGCTCCTCCTTTGCATTGAAAAAAAGCAAACAGTAAAGTTTCCAGATGCGGCCATCCTTTCATCCATTTGTCCTTCTGCATCTATTTTCCCAAACCATGCACTCATACTGTTATTATGTCGCCAAGTAATTAGACTACCTGGCCCAAAAATTATGGATTATAAAAGGGTAGCAGCATAAGGGAACATTACCGTATTTATCAGGGTGTACAACGCACTGGCCTATAACACGCACCCTCACTTTACCAAGGATATTTGGGTAAAAAAAGTTTTTACCCAAATATCCTTCATAAAATGAGGGTGCGTGTGTGTGCATGTGTGTACCCCGATACACTGCTTCTCAACCCACAGAGCCCCCAGGAAAGGCAGGGGGAGAGAGGCCGTCGCTGCCTGCTTCTCTCCCCCTGCCTTTCCTGGGGTCTAGAGCCCTGCTACCGCCGCTTCTCTCCCCCTGCTATCGGCGCCGCTGCCCCTTCTCTCCCCCTGGCTATCGGTGCCGCTGTCCCATTGCCAGCGCCGATAGCCAGGGGGAGAGAAGCGGCGCCGGTAATGGGGCAACGGCACCGATAGCCAGGGGGGCATAAGGGGTAGCGGCACCCATTGCCGGCGCCGCTGCCCCGTTGCCTCCCCCATCCCTAGTTGTATAATTACCTGTTGCCGGGGTCGGGTCCGAGCTGCTTCAGGCCTCTGTTGTGCGTCCACTGCATCATTGCTATGCGTTGCGAGACGCAATGACGATTGACGTCTCTCGTCATTGCGCCACGGCATGCAAAGCATAGCAACGACGCAGGGAATGCACACCGGAGGCCTGAAGCAGCGCTGACCCGACCCCAGCAACAGTTAATTATACAACCGGGGATGGGGGAGGCAACGGGGCAGCGGCACCGGCAATGGGTGCCGCTGCCCCTTCTTTCCCCCTGTCTGTCGACATCGCTGCCCCATTGCCGGCGCCGTTTCTCTCCCCCTGGCTATCGGCGCCGGCAATGGGGCAGCGGCACTGATAGCCAGGGGGAGAGAAGGGGCAGCAGCGCCGATAGCAAGGGTAACCATCATACACTCATACTGTTTTCACTATGCCAAGTTATCGGACAACCTGGCCCCAAAATTATGGATTATAAAAGGATAGCAGCATAAGGGAAAAATACACATTTTGAACCCAAAAACCCATTTGAGTTTTTAAGTTCAAAATACAGGCCTACCTCCTCCCCTACAGCCTGCCTGTCCATCTCCAAAAATAGCCTTTTAATAATTATACGCTCCTCCTTTGCATTGAAAAAAAGCAAACAGTAAAGTTGCCAGATGCGGCCATCCTTTCATCCATTTGTCCTTCTGCATCTATTTTCCCAAACCACGCACTCATACTGTTATTATGTCGCCAAGTAATTAGACTACCTGGCCCAAAAATTATGGATTATAAAAGGATAGTAGCATAAGGGAAAAATACACATTTTGAACCCAAAAACCCATTTGAGTTTTTAAGTTCAAAATACAGGCCTACCTCCTCCCCTACAGCCTGCCTGTCCATCTCCAAAAATACCCTTTTTAATAATTATACGCTCCTCCTTTGCATTGAAAAAAAGCAAACAGTAAAGTTGCCAGATGCGGCCATCCTTTCATCCATTTGTCCTTCTGCATCTATTTTCCCAAACCATGCACTCATACTGTTATTATGTCGCCAAGTAAAAGACTACCTTGCCCAAAAATTATGGATTATAAAAGGATAGCAGCATAAGGGAAAAATGCACATTTTGAACCCAAAAACCCATTTGAGTTTTTAAGTTCAAAATACAGGCCTACCTCCTCCCCTACAGCCTGCCTGTCCATCTCCAAAAATAGCCTTTTAATAATTATACGCTCCTCCTTTGCATTGAAAAAAAGCAAACGGTAAAGTTGCCAGATGCGGCCATCCTTTCATCCATTTGTCCTTCTGCATCTATTTTCCCAAACCACGCACTCATACTGTTATTATGTCGCCAAGTAATTAGACTACCTGGCCCAAAAATTATGGATTATAAAAGGATAGCAGCATTAGTGAAAAATACACATTTTGAACCCAAAAACCCATTTGAGTTTTTAAGTTCAAAATACAGGCCTACCTCCTCCCCTACAGCCTGCCTGTCCATCTCCAAAAATACCCTTTTTAATAATTATACGCTCCTCCTTTGCATTGAAAAAAAGCAAACAGTAAAGTTGCCAGATGCGGCCATCCTTTCATTCATTTGTCCTTCTGCATCTATTTTCCCAAACCATGCACTCATACTGTTATTATGTCGCCAAGTAAAAGACTACCTTGCCCAAAAATTATGGATTATAAAAGGATAGCAGCATAAGGGAAAAATGCACATTTTGAACCCAAAAACCCATTTGAGTTTTTAAGTTCAAAATACAGGCCTACCTCCTCCCCTACAGCCTGCCTGTCCATCTCCAAAAATAGCCTTTTAATAATTATACGCTCCTCCTTTGCATTGAAAAAAAGCAAACGGTAAAGTTGCCAGATGCGGCCATCCTTTCATCCATTTGTCCTTCTGCATCTATTTTCCCAAACCACGCACTCATACTGTTATTATGTCGCCAAGTAATTAGACTACCTGGCCCAAAATTTATGGATTATAAAAGGATAGCAGCATTAGTGAAAAATACACATTTTGAACCCAAAAACCCATTTGAGTTTTTAAGTTCAAAATACAGGCCTACCTCCTCCCCTACAGCCTGCCTGTCCATCTCCAAAAATACCCTTTTTAATAATTATACGCTCCTCCTTTGCATTGAAAAAAAGCAAACAGTAAAGTTGCCAGATGCGTCCATCCTTTCATCCATTTGTCCTTCTGCATCTATTTTCCCAAACCATGCACTCATACTGTTATTATGTCGCCAAGTAATTAGACTACCTGGCCCAAAAATTATGGATTATAAAAGGGTAGCAGCAAAAGGGAACATTACCGTATTTATCGGGGTGTACAACGCACCGGCCTATAACACGCACCCTCATTTTACCAAGGATATTTGGGTAAAAAAAGTTTTTACCCAAATATCCTTCATAAAATGAGGGTGCGTGTGTGTGCATGTGTGTACCCCGATACACTGCTTCTCAACCCACAGAGCCCCCAGGAAAGGCAGGGGGAGAGAGGCCGTCGCTGCCTGCTTCTCTCCCCCTGCCTTTCCTGGGGTCTAGAGCCCAGCTACCGCCGCTTCTCTCCCCCTGCTATCGGCGCCGCTGCCCCTTCTCTCCCCCTGGCTATCGGTGCCGCTGTCCCATTGCCAGCGCCGATAGCCAGGGGGAGAGAAGCGGCGCCGGTAATGGGGCAACGGCACCGATAGCCAGGGGGCATAAGGGGCAGCGGCACCCATTGCCGGCGCCGCTGCCCCGTTGCCTCCCCCATCCCTAGTTGTATAATTACCTGTTGCCGGGGTCGGGTCCGAGCTGCTTCAGGCCTCTGTTGTGCGTCCCCTGCATCATTGCTATGCGTTGCGAGACGCAATGACGAGTGACGTCTCTCGACATTGCGCCGCGCCATGCAAAGCATAGCAACGACGCAGGGAATGCACACCGGAGGCCTGAAGCAGCGCTGACCCGACCCCAGCAACAGGTAATTATACAACCGGGGATGGGGGAGGCAACAGGGAAGCGGCGGCGGCAATGGGTGCCGCTGCCCCTTCTTTCTTTCTTTCTACCTCCTCCCCTACAGCCTGCCTGTCCATCTCCAAAAATACCCTTTTTAATAATTATACACTCCTCCTTTGCATTGAAAAAAAGCAAACAGTAAAGGTGCCAGATGCGGCCATCCTTTCATCCATTTGTCCTTCTGCATCTATTTTCCCAAACCATGCACTCATACTGTTATTATGTCGCCAAGTAATTAGACTACCTGGCCCAAAAATTATGGATTATAAAAGGATAGCAGCATAAGGGAAAAATACATATTTTGAACCCAAAAACCCATTTGAGTATTTAAGTTCAAAATACAGGCCTACCTCCTCCCCATCAGCCTGCCTGTCCATCTCCAAAAATACCCTTTTTTAATAATTATGCACTCTTCATTTGCTTTGGAAAAACAAACAGTTAAGTTGCCATATGCTGCTATCCTTTCATCGATTTGTGCTTCTACACCTATGTTCCCAAACCATCATACACTCATACTGTTTTCACTTTGCCAAGTTATCGGACAACCTGGCCCCAAAATTATGGATTATAAAAGGATAGCAGCATAAGGGAAAAAAACACATTTTGAACCCAAAAACCAATTTGAGTTTTTAAGTTCAAAATACAGGCCTACCTCCTCCCCTACAGCCTGCCTGTCCATCTCCAAAAATAGCCTTTTAATAATTATACGCTTCTCCTTTGCATTGAAAAAAAGCAAACAGTAAAGTTGCCAGATGCGGCCATCCTTTCATCCATTTGTCCTTCTGCATCTATTTTCCCAAACCACGCACTCATACTGTTATTATGTCGCCAAGTAATTAGACTACCTGGCCCAAAAATTATGGATTATAAAAGGATAGCAGCATAAGGGAAAAATACACATTTTGAACCCAAAAACCCATTTGAGTTTTTAAGTTCAAAATACAGGCCTACCTCCTCCCCTACAGCCTGCCTGTCCATCTCCAAAAATACCCTTTTTAATAATTATACGCTCCTCCTTTGCATTGAAAAAAAGCAAACAGTAAAGTTGCCAGATGCGGCCATCCTTTCATCCATTTGTCCTTCTGCATCTATTTTCCCAAACCATGCACTCATACTGTTATTATGTCGCCAAGTAATTAGACTACCTGGCCCAAACATTATGAATTATAAAAGGATAGCAGCATTAGTGAAAAAAACACATTTTGAACCCAAAAACCCATTTGAGTTTTTAAGTTCAAAATACAGGCCTACCTCCTCCCCTACAGCCTGCCTGTCCATCTCCAAAAATACGATTTTTAATAATTATACGCCTCTCCTTTGCATTGAAAAAAAGCAAACAGTAAAGTTGCCAGATGCGGCCATCCTTTCATCCATTTGTCCTTCTGCATCTATTTTCCCAAACCATGCACTCATGCTGTTATTATGTCGCCAAGTAATTAGACTACCTGGCCCAAAAATTATGGTTTATAAAAGGATAGCAGCATTAGTGAAAAATACACATTTTGAACCCAAAAACCCATTTGAGTTTTTAAGTTCAAAATACAGGCCTACCTCCTCCCCTACAGCCTGCCTGTCCATCTCCAAAAATACCCTTTTAATAATTATACTCTCCTCCTTTGCATTGAAAAAAAGCAAACAGTAAAGTTGCCAGATGCGGCCATCCTTTCATCCATTTGTCCTTCTGCATCTATTTTCCCAAACCATGCACTCATACTGTTATTATGTCGCCAAGTAATTAGACTACCTTGCCCAAAAATTATGGATTATAAAAGGATAGCAGCATTAGTGAAAAAAACACATTTTGAACCCAAAAACCCATTTGAGTTTTTAAGTTCAAAATACAGGCCTACCTCCTCCCCTACAGCCTGCCTGTCCATCTCCAAAAATACCATTTTTAATAATTATACGCTCCTCCTTTGCATTGAAAAAAAGCAAACAGTAAAGTTGCCAGATGCGGCCATCCCTTCATCCATTTGTCCTTCTGCATCTATTTTCCAAAACCATGCACTCATACTGTTATTATGTCGCCAAGTAATTAGACTACCTGGCCCAAAAATTATGGATTATAAAAGGGTAGCAGCATAAGGGAAAATTACCGTATTTATCGGGGTGTACATCGCACTGGCCTATAACACGCACCCTCATTTTACCAAGGATATTTGGGTAAAAAAAGTTTTTACCCAAATATCCTTCATAAAATGAGGGTGCGTGTGTGTGCATGTGTGTACCCCGATACACTGCTTCTCAACCCACAGAGCCCCCAGGAAAGGCAGGGGGAGAGAGGCCGTCGCTGCCTGCTTCTCTCCCCCTGCCTTTCCTGGGGTCTAGATCCCTGCTAACGCCGCTTCTCTCCCCCTGCTATCGGCGCCGCTGCCCCTTCACTCCCCCTGGCTATCGGTGCCGCTGTCCCATTGCCAGCGCCGATAGCCAGGGGGAGAGAAGCGGCGCCGGTAATGGGGCAACGGCACCGATAGCCAGGGGGGCATAAGGGGCAGCGGCACCTATTGCCGGCGCCGCTGCCCCGTTGCCTCCCCCTTCCCTAGTTGTATAATTACCTGTTGCCGGGGTCGGGTCCGAGCTGCTTCAGGCCTCTGTTGTGCGTCCCCTGCATCATTGCTATGCGTTGCGAGACGCAATGACGAGTGACGTCTCTCGTCATTGCGCCGCGCCATGCAAAGCATAGCAACGACGCAGGGAATGCACACCGGAGGCCTGAAGCAGCGCTGACCCGACCCCAGCAACAGGTAATTATACAACCAGGGAAGGGGGAGGCAACGGGGCAGCGGCGCTGGCAATGGGTGCCGCTGCCCCTTCTTTCCCCCTGTCTGTCGACATCGCTGCCCCATTACAGGCGCCGTTTCTCTCCCCCTGGCTATCGGCGCCGGCAATGGGGCAGCGGCACTGATAGCCAGGGGGAGAGAAGGGGCAGCAGCGCCGATAGCAGGAGTAACCATCATACACTCATACTGTTTTCACTTTGCCAAGTTATCGGACAACCTGGCCCCAAAATTATGGATTATAAAAGCATAGCAGCATAAGGGAAAAATACACATTTTGAACCCAAAAACCCATTTGAGTTTTTAAGTTCAAAATACAGGCCTACCTCCTCCCCTACAGCCTGCCTGTCCATCTCCAAAAATAGCCTTTTAATAATTATACGCTCCTCCTTTGCATTGAAAAAAAGCAAACAGTAAAGTTGCCAGATGCGGCCATCCTTTCATCCATTTGTCCTTCTGCATCTATTTTCCCAAACCACGCACTCATACTGTTATTATGTCGCCAAGTAATTAGACTACCTGGCCCAAAAATGATGGATTATAAAAGGATAGCAGCATAAGGGAAAAATACACATTTTGAACCCAAAAACCCATTTGAGTTTTTAAGTTCAAAATACAGGCCTACCTCCTCCCCTACAGCCTGCCTGTCCATCTCCAAAAATACCCTTTTTAATAATTATACGCTCCTCCTTTGCATTGAAAAAAAGCAAACAGTAAAGTTGCCAGATGCGGCCATCCTTTCATAAATTTGTCCTTCTGCATCTATTTTCCCAAACCATGCACTCATACTGTTATTATGTCGCCAAGTAATTAGACTACCGTGCCCAAAAATTATGGATTATAAAAGGATAGCAGCATTAGTGAAAAATACACATTTTGAACCCAAAAACCCATTTGAGTTTTTAAGTTCAAAATACAGGCCTACCTCCTCCCCTACAGCCTGCCTGTCCATCTCCAAAAATACCCTTTTTAATAAGTATACGCTCCTCCTTTGCATTGAAAAAAAGCAAACAGTAAAGTTGCCAGATGCGGCCATCCTTTCATCCATTTGTCCTTCTGCATCTATTTTCCCAAACCATGCACTCATACTGTTATTATGTCGCCAAGTAATTAGACTACCTGGCCCAAACATTATGAATTATAAAAGGATAGCAGCATTAGTGAAAAAAACACATTTTGAACCCAAAAACCCATTTGAGTTTTTAAGTTCAAAATACAGGCCTACCTCCTCCCCTACAGCCTGCCTGTCCATCTCCAAAAATACCATTTTTAATAATTATACGCTCCTCCTTTGCATTGAAAAAAAGCAAACAGTAAAGTTGCCAGATGCGGCCATCCCTTCATCCATTTGTCCTTCTGCATCTATTTTCCAAAACCATGCACTCATACTGTTATTATGTCGCCAAGTAATTAGACTACCTGGCCCAAAAATTATGGATTATAAAAGGGTAGCAGCATAAGGGAAAATTACCGTATTTATCGGGGTGTACATCGCACTGGCCTATAACACGCACCCTCATTTTACCAAGGATATTGTCACGATGCCGGCTGGCAGGTAGTGGATCCTCTGTGCCAGAGAGGGATTGGCGTGGACCGTGCTAGTGGACCGGTTCTAAGCCACTACTGGTTTTCACCAGAGCCCGCCGCAAAGCGGGATGGTCTTGCTGCGGCGGTAGTGACCAGGTCGTATCCACTAGCAACGGCTCACCTCTCTGGCTGCTGAAGATAGGCGCGGTACAAGGGAGTAGGCAAAAGCAAGGTCGGACGTAGCAGAAGGTCGGGGCAGGCAGCAAGGATCGTAGTCAGGGGCAACGGCAGAAGGTCTGGAAACACAGGCAAGGAACACACAAGGAACGCTTTCACTGGCACTAAGGCAACAAGATCCGGCAAGGGAGTGCAGGGGAAGTGAGGTGATATAGGGAAGTGCACAGGTGAACACACTAATTGGGACCACTGCGCCAATCAGCGGCGCAGTGGCCCTTTAAATCGCAGAGACCCGGCGCGCGCGCGCCCTAGGGAGCGGGGCCGCGCGCGCCGGGACAGAACAGACGGAGAGCGAGTCAGGTAGGGGAGCCGGGGTGCGCATCGCGAGCGGGCGCTACCCGCATCGCGAATCGCATCCCGGCTGGCAGCGGAATCGCAGCGCCCCGGGTCAGAGGACGTGACCGGAGCGCTGCCGCGGGGAGAGTGAAGCGAGCGCTCCGGGGAGGAGCGGGGACCCGGAGCGCTCGGCGTAACAGTACCCCCCCCCTTGGGTCTCCCCCTCTTCTTAGAGCCTGAGAACCTGAGGAGCAGACTTTTGTCTAGGATGTTGTCCTCAGGTTCCCAGGATCTCTCTTCAGGACCACAACCCTCCCAGTCCACTAAAAAAAAATTTTTTCCTCTGACCTTTTTGGCAGCTAAAATTTCTTTGACCGAGAAGATGTCCGAGGAGCCGGAAACAGGAGTGGGAGGAACAGATTTGGGAGAAAAACGGTTGAGGTTGAGTGGTTTGAGAAGAGAGACGTGAAAGGCATTAGGGATACGAAGAGAGGGAGGAAGAAGAAGTTTATAAGAGACAGGATTAATTTGACACAAAATTTTGAAAGGACCAAGATAGCGTGGTCCCAACTTGTAGCTAGGGACACGGAAGCGGACATATTTAGCGGAGAGCCATACCTTGTCTCCAGGGGAAAAAACGGGGGGAGCTCTTCTTTTCTTATCCGCGAACTTCTTCATGCGTGATGAAGCCTGTAAGAGAGAATTTTGGGTCTCTCTCCATATGATGGAAAGGTCACGAGAAATTTCATCCACAGCGGGCAGACCAGAGGGCAAGGGAGTAGGGAGGGGGGGAAGAGGGTGACGGCCGTACACCACGAAAAATGGGGATTTGGAGGAAGACTCAGAGACCCTGAAGTTATACGAGAATTCGGCCCATGGGAGGAGATCTGCCCAGTCATCCTGGCGGGAGGAAACAAAATGTCGCAAATAATCACCCAAGATCTGGTTAATCCTTTCTACTTGTCCATTGGACTGGGGATGATATGCAGAAGAAAAATTTAATTTAATCTTGAGTTGTTTACAGAGAGCCCTCCAGAATTTAGACACGAATTGGACGCCTCTATCCGAGACAATCTGCGTAGGCAACCCGTGAAGACGAAAAATGTGTACAAAAAATTGTTTAGCCAACTGAGGCGCAGAAGGAAGACCAGGAAGAGGGATGAAATGTGCCATTTTGGAGAATCGATCAACGACCACCCAAATAACAGTGTTGCCACGGGAAGGGGGTAAATCAGTAATAAAATCCATACCAATCAGAGACCAAGGCTGTTCGGGGACAGGCAGAGGATGAAGAAAACCAGCGGGCTTCTGGCGAGGAGTCTTATCCCGGGCACAGATAGTGCAGGCTCGCACAAAGTCCACAACATCCGTCTCCAGAGTCGGCCACCAATAGAAGCGGGAGATGAGTTGCACAGATTTCTTGATACCCGCATGACCTGCGAGATGGGAGGAGTGACCCCATTTGAGGATTCCGAGGCGTTGGCGAGGAGAAACAAAGGTCTTTCCTGGAGGAGTCTGCCTGATGGAGGCAGGAGAAGTGGAGATCAGGCAGTCAGGTGGAATGATGTGTTGCGGAGAGAGTTCAACTTCTGAGGCATCCGAGGAACGAGAGAGAGCATCGGCCCTAATGTTCTTATCGGCAGGACGAAAGTGAATCTCAAAATTAAATCGGGCAAAGAACAGAGACCACCGGGCCTGGCGAGGATTCAGCCGTTGGGCAGACTGGAGGTAGGAGAGGTTCTTGTGGTCGGTGTAGATAATAACAGGAGAACTTGATCCCTCCAGCAGATGCCTCCATTCCTCAAGTGCTAATTTAATGGCTAGAAGCTCTCGATCCCCGATGGAGTAGTTCCTCTCCGCTGGAGAGAAGGTCCTAGAGAAAAAACCACAAGTGACAGCATGCCCGGAAGAGTTTTTTTGTAGAAGAACAGCTCCAGCTCCCACTGAGGAGGCATCAACCTCCAATAGGAAGGGTTTGGAAGGGTCAGGTCTGGAGAGGACGGGAGCCGAAGAAAAGGCAGACTTGAGTCGTTTAAAGGCGTCTTCTGCTTGAGGAGGCCAGGACTTGGGATCAGCATTTTTTTTGGTTAAAGCCACGATAGGAGCCACAATGGTAGAAAAATGTGGAATAAATTGCCTGTAATAATTGGCGAACCCCAAAAAGCGTTGGATAGCACGGAGTCCGGAGGGGCGTGGCCAATCTAAGACGGCAGAGAGTTTGTCTGGATCCATCTGTAGTCCCTGGCCAGAGACCAAATATCCTAGAAAAGGAAGAGATTGGCATTCAAACAGACATTTCTCAATTTTGGCATAGAGTTGGTTGTCACGAAGTCTCTGAAGAACCATACGGACATGCTGGCGGTGTTCTTCTAGATTGGCAGAAAAAATTAGGATATCGTCCAGATATACAACAACACAGGAGTATAACAGATCACGAAAAATTTCATTGACAAAGTCTTGGAAGACGGCAGGGGCGTTGCACAGTCCAAAGGGCATGACCAGATACTCAAAGTGTCCATCTCTGGTGTTAAATGCCGTTTTCCACTCGTCCCCCTCTCTGATGCGGATGAGGTTATAGGCGCCTCTTAAGTCCAATTTAGTGAAGATGTGGGCACCTTGGAGGCGATCAAAGAGTTCAGAGATGAGGGGTAAGGGGTAGCGGTTCTTAACCGTGATTTTATTAAGACCGCGGTAGTCAATGCAAGGACGTAGGGAGCCATCTTTTTTGGACACAAAGAAAAATCCGGCTCCGGCAGGAGAGGAGGATTTACGGATAAAGCCCTTTTTTAGATTCTCCTGGACGTATTCGGACATGGCAAGAGTCTCTGGGGCAGAGAGAGGATAAATTCTGCCCCGGGGTGGAGTAGTGCCCGGGAGGAGGTCGATAGGGCAATCATAAGGCCTGTGAGGAGGTAGAGTCTCAGCTTGTTTTTTGCAGAAAACATCCGCGAAGTCCATATAGGCCTTAGGGAGACCGGTTACTGGAGGAACCACAGAGTTACGGCAAGGGTTACTGGGAACCGGTTTTAGACAGTTCTTGGAACAAGAGGACCCCCAACTCTTGATCTCCCCAGTGGACCAATCCAGGGTAGGGGAATGAAGTTGAAGCCAGGGAAGTCCAAGGAGAATTTCCGAGGTGCAATTGGGGAGGACCAAAAGTTCAATCCTCTCATGATGAGATCCGATGCTCATAAGAAGGGGCTCCGTGCGGAAACGTATGGTACAGTCCAATCTTTCATTATTTACACAATTGATGTAGAGGGGTCTGGCGAGACTGGTCACCGGGATGTTGAACCTGTTGACGAGAGAGGCCAAAATAAAATTTCCTGCAGATCCTGAGTCCAAGAAGGCCACTGTAGAGAAGGAGAAGGCAGAGGCAGACATCCGCACAGGCACAGTAAGACGTGGAGAAGCAGAGTAGACATCAAGGACTGTCTCACCTTTGTGCGGAGTCAGCGTACGTCTTTCCAGGCGGGGAGGACGGATAGGACAATCTCTCAGGAAGTGTTCGGTACTAGCACAGTACAGGCAGAGGTTCTCCATACGGCGTCGTGTCCTCTCTTGAGGTGTCAGGCGAGACCGGTCGACCTGCATAGCCTCCACGACGGGAGGCACAGGAACAGATTGCAGGGGACCAGAGGAGAGAGGAGCCGAGGAGAAGAAACGCCTCGTGCGAACAGAGTCCATATCTTGGCGGAGTTCCTGACGCCTTTCGGAAAAACGCATGTCAATGCGAGTGGCTAGGTGAATAAGTTCATGTAGATTAGCAGGAATTTCTCGTGCGGCCAGAACATCTTTAATGTTGCTGGATAGGCCTTTTTTGAAGGTCGCGCAGAGGGCCTCATTATTCCAGGACAATTCTGAAGCAAGAGTACGGAATTGTACGGCATACTCGCCAACGGAAGAATTACCCTGGACCAGGTTCAACAGGGCAGTCTCAGCAGAAGAGGCTCGGGCAGGTTCCTCAAAGACACTTCGGATTTCCGAGAAGAAGGAGTGTACAGAGGCAGTGACGGGGTCATTGCGGTCCCAGAGCGGTGTGGCCCATGACAGGGCTTTTCCGGACAGAAGGCTGACTACGAAAGCCACCTTAGACCTTTCAGTGGGAAACAGGTCCGACATCATCTCCAGATGCAGGGAACATTGGGAAAGAAAGCCACGGCAAAACTTAGAGTCCCCATCAAATTTATCCGGCAAGGATAAGCGTATCCCAGGAGCGGCCACTCGCTGCGGAGGAGGTGCAGGAGCTGGCGGAGGAGATGACTGCTGAAGCTGTGGTAGTAACTGTTGTAGCATAACGGTCAGTTGAGACAGCTGTTGGCCTTGTTGCGCTATCTGTTGTGACTGCTGGGCGACCACCGTGGTGAGGTCAGCGACAACTGGCAGAGGAACTTCAGCGGGATCCATGGCCGGATCTACTGTCACGATGCCGGCTGGCAGGTAGTGGATCCTCTGTGCCAGAGAGGGATTGGCGTGGACCGTGCTAGTGGACCGGTTCTAAGCCACTACTGGTTTTCACCAGAGCCCGCCGCAAAGCGGGATGGTCTTGCTGCGGCGGTAGTGACCAGGTCGTATCCACTAGCAACGGCTCACCTCTCTGGCTGCTGAAGATAGGCGCGGTACAAGGGAGTAGGCAAAAGCAAGGTCGGACGTAGCAGAAGGTCGGGGCAGGCAGCAAGGATCGTAGTCAGGGGCAACGGCAGAAGGTCTGGAAACACAGGCAAGGAACACACAAGGAACGCTTTCACTGGCACTAAGGCAACAAGATCCGGCAAGGGAGTGCAGGGGAAGTGAGGTGATATAGGGAAGTGCACAGGTGAACACACTAATTGGGACCACTGCGCCAATCAGCGGCGCAGTGGCCCTTTAAATCGCAGAGACCCGGCGCGCGCGCGCCCTAGGGAGCGGGGCCGCGCGCGCCGGGACAGAACAGACGGAGAGCGAGTCAGGTAGGGGAGCCGGGGTGCGCATCGCGAGCGGGCGCTACCCGCATCGCGAATCGCATCCCGGCTGGCAGCGGAATCGCAGCGCCCCGGGTCAGAGGACGTGACCGGAGCGCTGCCGCGGGGAGAGTGAAGCGAGCGCTCCGGGGAGGAGCGGGGACCCGGAGCGCTCGGCGTAACAGATATTTGGGTAAAAAAAGTTTTTACCCAAATATCCTTCATAAAATGAGGGTGCGTGTGTGTGCATGTGTGTACCCCGATACACTGCTTCTCAACCCACAGAGCCCCCAGGAAAGGCAGGGGGAGAGAGGCCGTCGCTGCCTGCTTCTCTCCCCCTGCCTTTCCTGGGGTCTAGATCCCTGCTAACGCCGCTTCTCTCCCCCTGCTATCGGCGCCGCTGCCCCTTCACTCCCCCTGGCTATCGGTGCCGCTGTCCCATTGCCAGCGCCGATAGCCAGGGGGAGAGAAGCGGCGCCGGTAATGGGGCAACGGCACCGATAGCCAGGGGGGCATAAGGGGCAGCGGCACCTATTGCCGGCGCCGCTGCCCCGTTGCCTCCCCCTTCCCTAGTTGTATAATTACCTGTTGCCGGGGTCGGGTCCGAGCTGCTTCAGGCCTCTGTTGTGCGTCCCCTGCATCATTGCTATGCGTTGCGAGACGCAATGACGAGTGACGTCTCTCGTCATTGCGCCGCGCCATGCAAAGCATAGCAACGACGCAGGGAATGCACACCGGAGGCCTGAAGCAGCGCTGACCCCACCCCAGCAACAGGTAATTATACAACCGGGGAAGGGGGAGGCAACGGGGCAGCGGCGCCGGCAATGGGTGCCGCTGCCCCTTCTTTCCCCCTGTCTGTCGACATCGCTGCCCCATTACAGGCGCCGTTTCTCTCCCCCTGGCTATCGGCGCCGGCAATGGGGCAGCGGCACTGATAGCCAGGGGGAGAGAAGGGGCAGCAGCGCCGATAGCAGGAGTAACCATCATACACTCATACTGTTTTCACTTTGCCAAGTTATCGGACAACCTGGCCCCAAAATTATGGATTATAAAAGCATAGCAGCATAAGGGAAAAATACACATTTTGAACCCAAAAACCCATTTGAGTTTTTAAGTTCAAAATACAGGCCTACCTCCTCCCCTACAGCCTGCCTGTCCATCTCCAAAAATAGCCTTTTAATAATTATACGCTCCTCCTTTGCATTGAAAAAAAGCAAACAGTAAAGTTGCCAGATGCGGCCATCCTTTCATCCATTTGTCCTTCTGCATCTATTTTCCCAAACCACGCACTCATACTGTTATTATGTCGCCAAGTAATTAGACTACCTGGCCCAAAAATTATGGATTATAAAAGGATAGCAGCATAAGGGAAAAATACACATTTTGAACCCAAAAACCCATTTGAGTTTTTAAGTTCAAAATACAGGCCTACCTCCTCCCCTACAGCCTGCCTGTCCATCTCCAAAAATACCCTTTTTAATAATTATACGCTCCTCCTTTGCATTGAAAAAAAGCAAACAGTAAAGTTGCCAGATGCGGCCATCCTTTCATAAATTTGTCCTTCTGCATCTATTTTCCCAAACCATGCACTCATACTGTTATTATGTCGCCAAGTAATTAGACTACCGTGCCCAAAAATTATGGATTATAAAAGGATAGCAGCATTAGTGAAAAATACACATTTTGAACCCAAAAACCCATTTGAGTTTTTAAGTTCAAAATACAGGCCTACCTCCTCCCCTACAGCCTGCCTGTCCATCTCCAAAAATACCCTTTTTAATAAGTATACGCTCCTCCTTTGCATTGAAAAAAAGCAAACAGTAAAGTTGCCAGATGCGGCCATCCTTTCATCCATTTGTCCTTCTGCATCTATTTTCCCAAACCATGCACTCATACTGTTATTATGTCGCCAAGTAATTAGACTACCTGGCCCAAACATTATGAATTATAAAAGGATAGCAGCATTAGTGAAAAAAACACATTTTGAACCCAAAAACCCATTTGAGTTTTTAAGTTCAAAATACAGGCCTACCTCCTCCCCTACAGCCTGCCTGTCCATCTCCAAAAATACCCTTTTTAATAATTATACGCTCCTCCTTTGCATTGAAAAAAAGCAAACAGTAAAGTTGCCAGATGAGGCCATCCTTTCATCCATTTGTCCTTCTGCATCTATTTTCCCAAACCATGCACTCATACTGTTATTATGTCGCCAAGTAATTAGACTACCTGGCCCAAACATTATGAATTATAAAAGGATAGCAGCATTAGTGAAAAATACACATTTTGAACCCAAAAACCCATTTGAGTTTTTAAGTTCAAAATACAGGCCTACCTCCTCCCCTACAGCCTGCCTGTCCATCTCCAAAAATACCCTTTTTAATAATTATACGCTCCTCCTTTGCATTGAAAAAAAGCAAACAGTAAAGTTGCCAGATGCGGCCATCCTTTCATCCATTTGTCCTTCTGCATCTATTTTCCCAAACCATGCACTCATACTGTTATTATGTCGCCAAGTAATTAGACTACCTGGCCCAAACATTATGAATTATAAAAGGATAGCAGCATTAGTGAAAAAAACACATTTTGAACCCAAAAACCCATTTGAGTTTTTAAGTTCAAAATACAGGCCTACCTCCTCCCCTACAGCCTGCCTGTCCATCTCCAAAAATACCCTTTTTAATAATTATACGCTCCTCCTTTGCATTGAAAAAAAGCAAACAGTAAAGTTGCCAGATGAGGCCATCCTTTCATCCATTTGTCCTTCTGCATCTATTTTCCCAAACCATGCACTCATACTGTTATTATGTCGCCAAGTAATTAGACTACCTGGCCCAAACATTATGAATTATAAAAGGATAGCAGCATTAGTGAAAAATACACATTTTGAACCCAAAAACCCATTTGAGTTTTTAAGTTCAAAATACAGGCCTACCTCCTCCCCTACAGCCTGCCTGTCCATCTCCAAAAATACCCTTTTTAATAATTATACGCTCCTCCTTTGCATTGAAAAAAAGCAAACAGTAAAGTTGCCAGATGCGTCCATCCTTTCATCCATTTGTCCTTCTGCATCTATTTTCCCAAACCATGCACTCATACTGTTATTATGTCGCCAAGTAATTAGACTACCTGGCCCAAAAATTATGGATTATAAAAGGGTAGCAGCAAAAGGGAACATTACCGTATTTATCGGGGTGTACAACGCACCGGCCTATAACACGCACCCTCATTTTACCAAGGATATTTGGGTAAAAAAAGTTTTTACCCAAATATCCTTCATAAAATGAGGGTGCGTGTGTGTGCATGTGTGTACCCCGATACACTGCTTCTCAACCCACAGAGCCCCCAGGAAAGGCAGGGGGAGAGAGGCCGTCGCTGCCTGCTTCTCTCCCCCTGCCTTTCCTGGGGTCTAGATCCCTGCTAACGCCGCTTCTCTCCCCCTGCTATCGGCGCCGCTGCCCCTTCACTCCCCCTGGCTATCGGTGCCGCTGTCCCATTGCCAGCGCCGATAGCCAGGGGGAGAGAAGCGGCGCCGGTAATGGGGCAACGGCACCGATAGCCAGGGGGGCATAAGGGGCAGCGGCACCTATTGCCGGCGCCGCTGCCCCGTTGCCTCCCCCTTCCCTAGTTGTATAATTACCTGTTGCCGGGGTCGGGTCCGAGCTGCTTCAGGCCTCTGTTGTGCGTCCCCTGCATCATTGCTATGCGTTGCGAGACGCAATGACGAGTGACGTCTCTCGTCATTGCGCCGCGCCATGCAAAGCATAGCAACGACGCAGGGAATGCACACCGGAGGCCTGAAGCAGCGCTGACCCGACCCCAGCAACAGGTAATTATACAACCGGGGAAGGGGGAGGCAACGGGGCAGCGGCGCCGGCAATGGGTGCCGCTGCCCCTTCTTTCCCCCTGTCTGTCGACATCGCTGCCCCATTACAGGCGCCGTTTCTCTCCCCCTGGCTATCGGCGCCGGCAATGGGGCAGCGGCACTGATAGCCAGGGGGAGAGAAGGGGCAGCAGCGCCGATAGCAGGAGTAACCATCATACACTCATACTGTTTTCACTTTGCCAAGTTATCGGACAACCTGGCCCCAAAATTATGGATTATAAAAGCATAGCAGCATAAGGGAAAAATACACATTTTGAACCCAAAAACCCATTTGAGTTTTTAAGTTCAAAATACAGGCCTACCTCCTCCCCTACAGCCTGCCTGTCCATCTCCAAAAATAGCCTTTTAATAATTATACGCTCCTCCTTTGCATTGAAAAAAAGCAAACAGTAAAGTTGCCAGATGCGGCCATCCTTTCATCCATTTGTCCTTCTGCATCTATTTTCCCAAACCACGCACTCATACTGTTATTATGTCGCCAAGTAATTAGACTACCTGGCCCAAAAATTATGGATTATAAAAGGATAGCAGCATAAGGGAAAAATACACATTTTGAACCCAAAAACCCATTTGAGTTTTTAAGTTCAAAATACAGGCCTACCTCCTCCCCTACAGCCTGCCTGTCCATCTCCAAAAATACCCTTTTTAATAATTATACGCTCCTCCTTTGCATTGAAAAAAAGCAAACAGTAAAGTTGCCAGATGCGGCCATCCTTTCATAAATTTGTCCTTCTGCATCTATTTTCCCAAACCATGCACTCATACTGTTATTATGTCGCCAAGTAATTAGACTACCGTGCCCAAAAATTATGGATTATAAAAGGATAGCAGCATTAGTGAAAAATACACATTTTGAACCCAAAAACCCATTTGAGTTTTTAAGTTCAAAATACAGGCCTACCTCCTCCCCTACAGCCTGCCTGTCCATCTCCAAAAATACCCTTTTTAATAAGTATACGCTCCTCCTTTGCATTGAAAAAAAGCAAACAGTAAAGTTGCCAGATGCGGCCATCCTTTCATCCATTTGTCCTTCTGCATCTATTTTCCCAAACCATGCACTCATACTGTTATTATGTCGCCAAGTAATTAGACTACCTGGCCCAAACATTATGAATTATAAAAGGATAGCAGCATTAGTGAAAAAAACACATTTTGAACCCAAAAACCCATTTGAGTTTTTAAGTTCAAAATACAGGCCTACCTCCTCCCCTACAGCCTGCCTGTCCATCTCCAAAAATACCCTTTTTAATAATTATACGCTCCTCCTTTGCATTGAAAAAAAGCAAACAGTAAAGTTGCCAGATGAGGCCATCCTTTCATCCATTTGTCCTTCTGCATCTATTTTCCCAAACCATGCACTCATACTGTTATTATGTCGCCAAGTAATTAGACTACCTGGCCCAAACATTATGAATTATAAAAGGATAGCAGCATTAGTGAAAAATACACATTTTGAACCCAAAAACCCATTTGAGTTTTTAAGTTCAAAATACAGGCCTACCTCCTCCCCTACAGCCTGCCTGTCCATCTCCAAAAATACCCTTTTTAATAATTATACGCTCCTCCTTTGCATTGAAAAAAAGCAAACAGTAAAGTTGCCAGATGCGGCCATCCTTTCATCCATTTGTCCTTCTGCATCTATTTTCCCAAACCATGCACTCATACTGTTATTATGTCGCCAAGTAATTAGACTACCTGGCCCAAACATTATGAATTATAAAAGGATAGCAGCATTAGTGAAAAAAACACATTTTGAACCCAAAAACCCATTTGAGTTTTTAAGTTCAAAATACAGGCCTACCTCCTCCCCTACAGCCTGCCTGTCCATCTCCAAAAATACCCTTTTTAATAATTATACGCTCCTCCTTTGCATTGAAAAAAAGCAAACAGTAAAGTTGCCAGATGAGGCCATCCTTTCATCCATTTGTCCTTCTGCATCTATTTTCCCAAACCATGCACTCATACTGTTATTATGTCGCCAAGTAATTAGACTACCTGGCCCAAACATTATGAATTATAAAAGGATAGCAGCATTAGTGAAAAATACACATTTTGAACCCAAAAACCCATTTGAGTTTTTAAGTTCAAAATACAGGCCTACCTCCTCCCCTACAGCCTGCCTGTCCATCTCCAAAAATACCCTTTTTAATAATTATACGCTCCTCCTTTGCATTGAAAAAAAGCAAACAGTAAAGTTGCCAGATGCGTCCATCCTTTCATCCATTTGTCCTTCTGCATCTATTTTCCCAAACCATGCACTCATACTGTTATTATGTCGCCAAGTAATTAGACTACCTGGCCCAAAAATTATGGATTATAAAAGGGTAGCAGCAAAAGGGAACATTACCGTATTTATCGGGGTGTACAACGCACCGGCCTATAACACGCACCCTCATTTTACCAAGGATATTTGGGTAAAAAAAGTTTTTACCCAAATATCCTTCATAAAATGAGGGTGCGTGTGTGTGCATGTGTGTACCCCGATACACTGCTTCTCAACCCACAGAGCCCCCAGGAAAGGCAGGGGGAGAGAGGCCGTCGCTGCCTGCTTCTCTCCCCCTGCCTTTCCTGGGGTCTAGAGCCCAGCTACCGCCGCTTCTCTCCCCCTGCTATCGGCGCCGCTGCCCCTTCTCTCCCCCTGGCTATCGGTGCCGCTGTCCCATTGCCAGCGCCGATAGCCAGGGGGAGAGAAGCGGCGCCGGTAATGGGGCAACGGCACCGATAGCCAGGGGGCATAAGGGGCAGCGGCACCCATTGCCGGCGCCGCTGCCCCGTTGCCTCCCCCATCCCTAGTTGTATAATTACCTGTTGCCGGGGTCGGGTCCGAGCTGCTTCAGGCCTCTGTTGTGCGTCCCCTGCATCATTGCTATGCGTTGCGAGACGCAATGACGAGTGACGTCTCTCGACATTGCGCCGCGCCATGCAAAGCATAGCAACGATGCAGGGAATGCACACCGGAGGCCTGAAGCAGCGCTGACCCGACCCCAGCAACAGGTAATTATACAACCGGGGATGGGGGAGGCAACAGGGAAGCGGCGCCGGCAATGGGTGCCGCTGCCCCTTCTTTCTTTCTTTCTACCTCCTCCCCTACAGCCTGCCTGTCCATCTCCAAAAATACCCTTTTTAATAATTATACACTCCTCCTTTGCATTGAAAAAAAGCAAACAGTAAAGGTGCCAGATGCGGCCATCCTTTCATCCATTTGTCCTTCTGCATCTATTTTCCCAAACCATGCACTCATACTGTTATTATGTCGCCAAGTAATTAGACTACCTGGCCCAAAAATTATGGATTATAAAAGGATAGCAGCATAAGGGAAAAATACATATTTTGAACCCAAAAACCCATTTGAGTATTTAAGTTCAAAATACAGGCCTACCTCCTCCCCATCAGCCTGCCTGTCCATCTCCAAAAATACCCTTTTTTAATAATTATGCACTCTTCATTTGCTTTGGAAAAACAAACAGTTAAGTTGCCATATGCTGCTATCCTTTCATCGATTTGTGCTTCTACACCTATGTTCCCAAACCATCATACACTCATACTGTTTTCACTTTGCCAAGTTATCGGACAACCTGGCCCCAAAATTATGGATTATAAAAGGATAGCAGCATAAGGGAAAAAAACACATTTTGAACCCAAAAACCAATTTGAGTTTTTAAGTTCAAAATACAGGCCTACCTCCTCCCCTACAGCCTGCCTGTCCATCTCCAAAAATAGCCTTTTAATAATTATACGCTTCTCCTTTGCATTGAAAAAAAGCAAACAGTAAAGTTGCCAGATGCGGCCATCCTTTCATCCATTTGTCCTTCTGCATCTATTTTCCCAAACCACGCACTCATACTGTTATTATGTCGCCAAGTAATTAGACTACCTGGCCCAAAAATTATGGATTATAAAAGGATAGCAGCATAAGGGAAAAATACACATTTTGAACCCAAAAACCCATTTGAGTTTTTAAGTTCAAAATACAGGCCTACCTCCTCCCCTACAGCCTGCCTGTCCATCTCCAAAAATACCCTTTTTAATAATTATACGCTCCTCCTTTGCATTGAAAAAAAGCAAACAGTAAAGTTGCCAGATGCGGCCATCCTTTCATCCATTTGTCCTTCTGCATCTATTTTCCCAAACCATGCACTCATACTGTTATTATGTCGCCAAGTAGTTAGACTACCTGGCCCAAACATTATGAATTATAAAAGGATAGCAGCATTAGTGAAAAAAACACATTTTGAACCCAAAAACCCATTTGAGTTTTTAAGTTCAAAATACAGGCCTACCTCCTCCCCTACAGCCTGCCTGTCCATCTCCAAAAATACGATTTTTAATAATTATACGCCTCTCCTTTGCATTGAAAAAAAGCAAACAGTAAAGTTGCCAGATGCGGCCATCCTTTCATCCATTTGTCCTTCTGCATCTATTTTCCCAAACCATGCACTCATGCTGTTATTATGTCGCCAAGTAATTAGACTACCTGGCCCAAAAATTATGGTTTATAAAAGGATAGCAGCATTAGTGAAAAATACACATTTTGAACCCAAAAACCCATTTGAGTTTTTAAGTTCAAAATACAGGCCTACCTCCTCCCCTACAGCCTGCCTGTCCATCTCCAAAAATACCCTTTTAATAATTATACTCTCCTCCTTTGCATTGAAAAAAAGCAAACAGTAAAGTTGCCAGATGCGGCCATCCTTTCATCCATTTGTCCTTCTGCATCTATTTTCCAAAACCATGCACTCATACTGTTATTATGTCGCCAAGTAATTAGACTACCTGGCCCAAAAATTATGGATTATAAAAGGGTAGCAGCATAAGGGAAAATTACCGTATTTATCGGGGTGTACATCGCACTGGCCTATAACACGCACCCTCATTTTACCAAGGATATTTGGGTAAAAAAAGTTTTTACCCAAATATCCTTCATAAAATGAGGGTGCGTGTGTGTGCATGTGTGTACCCCGATACACTGCTTCTCAACCCACAGAGCCCCCAGGAAAGGCAGGGGGAGAGAGGCCGTCGCTGCCTGCTTCTCTCCCCCTGCCTTTCCTGGGGTCTAGATCCCTGCTAACGCCGCTTCTCTCCCCCTGCTATCGGCGCCGCTGCCCCTTCTCTCCCCCTGGCTATCGGTGCCGCTGTCCCATTGCCAGCGCCGATAGCCAGGGGGAGAGAAGCGGCGCCGGTAATGGGGCAACGGCACCGATAGCCAGGGGGGCATAAGGGGCAGCGGCACCTATTGCCGGCGCCGCTGCCCCGTTGCCTCCCCCTTCCCTAGTTGTATAATTACCTGTTGCCGGGGTCGGGTCCGAGCTGCTTCAGGCCTCTGTTGTGCGTCCCCTGCATCATTGCTATGCGTTGCGAGACGCAATGACGAGTGACGTCTCTCGTCATTGCGCCGCGCCATGCAAAGCATAGCAGCGACGCAGGGAATGCACACCGGAGGCCTGAAGCAGCGCTGACCCGACCCCAGCAACAGGTAATTATACAACCGGGGAAGGGGGAGGCAACGGGGCAGCGGCGCCGGCAATGGGTGCCGCTGCCCCTTCTTTCCCCCTGTCTGTCGACATCGCTGCCCCATTACAGGCGCCGTTTCTCTCCCCCTGGCTATCGGCGCCGGCAATGGGGCAGCGGCACTGATAGCCAGGGGGAGAGAAGGGGCAGCAGCGCCGATAGCAGGAGTAACCATCATACACTCATACTGTTTTCACTTTGCCAAGTTATCGGACAACCTGGCCCCAAAATTATGGATTATAAAAGCATAGCAGCATAAGGGAAAAATACACATTTTGAACCCAAAAACCCATTTGAGTTTTTAAGTTCAAAATACAGGCCTACCTCCTCCCCTACAGCCTGCCTGTCCATCTCCAAAAATAGCCTTTTAATAATTATACGCTCCTCCTTTGCATTGAAAAAAAGCAAACAGTAAAGTTGCCAGATGCGGCCATCCTTTCATCCATTTGTCCTTCTGCATCTATTTTCCCAAACCACGCACTCATACTGTTATTATGTCGCCAAGTAATTAGACTACCTGGCCCAAAAATTATGGATTATAAAAGGATAGCAGCATAAGGGAAAAATACACATTTTGAACCCAAAAACCCATTTGAGTTTTTAAGTTCAAAATACAGGCCTACCTCCTCCCCTACAGCCTGCCTGTCCATCTCCAAAAATACCCTTTTTAATAATTATACGCTCCTCCTTTGCATTGAAAAAAAGCAAACAGTAAAGTTGCCAGATGCGGCCATCCTTTCATAAATTTGTCCTTCTGCATCTATTTTCCCAAACCATGCACTCATACTGTTATTATGTCGCCAAGTAATTAGACTACCGTGCCCAAAAATTATGGATTATAAAAGGATAGCAGCATTAGTGAAAAATACACATTTTGAACCCAAAAACCCATTTGAGTTTTTAAGTTCAAAATACAGGCCTACCTCCTCCCCTACAGCCTGCCTGTCCATCTCCAAAAATACCCTTTTTAATAAGTATACGCTCCTCCTTTGCATTGAAAAAAAGCAAACAGTAAAGTTGCCAGATGCGGCCATCCTTTCATCCATTTGTCCTTCTGCATCTATTTTCCCAAACCATGCACTCATACTGTTATTATGTCGCCAAGTAGTTAGACTACCTGGCCCAAACATTATGAATTATAAAAGGATAGCAGCATTAGTGAAAAAAACACATTTTGAACCCAAAAACCCATTTGAGTTTTTAAGTTCAAAATACAGGCCTACCTCCTCCCCTACAGCCTGCCTGTCCATCTCCAAAAATACGATTTTTAATAATTATACGCCTCTCCTTTGCATTGAAAAAAAGCAAACAGTAAAGTTGCCAGATGCGGCCATCCTTTCATCCATTTGTCCTTCTGCATCTATTTTCCCAAACCATGCACTCATGCTGTTATTATGTCGCCAAGTAATTAGACTACCTGGCCCAAAAATTATGGTTTATAAAAGGATAGCAGCATTAGTGAAAAATACACATTTTGAACCCAAAAACCCATTTGAGTTTTTAAGTTCAAAATACAGGCCTACCTCCTCCCCTACAGCCTGCCTGTCCATCTCCAAAAATACCCTTTTAATAATTATACTCTCCTCCTTTGCATTGAAAAAAAGCAAACAGTAAAGTTGCCAGATGCGGCCATCCTTTCATCCATTTGTCCTTCTGCATCTATTTTCCCAAACCATGTACTCATACTGTTATTATGTCGCCAAGTAATTAGACTACCTTGCCCAAAAATTATGGATTATAAAAGGATAGCAGCATTAGTGAAAAAAACACATTTTGAACCCAAAAACCCATTTGAGTTTTTAAGTTCAAAATACAGGCCTACCTCCTCCCCTACAGCCTGCCTGTCCATCTCCAAAAATACCATTTTTAATAATTATACGCTCCTCCTTTGCATTGAAAAAAAGCAAACAGTAAAGTTGCCAGATGCGGCCATCCCTTCATCCATTTGTCCTTCTGCATCTATTTTCCAAAACCATGCACTCATACTGTTATTATGTCGCCAAGTAATTAGACTACCTGGCCCAAAAATTATGGATTATAAAAGGGTAGCAGCATAAGGGAAAATTACCGTATTTATCGGGGTGTACATCGCACTGGCCTATAACACGCACCCTCATTTTACCAAGGATATTTGGGTAAAAAAAGTTTTTACCCAAATATCCTTCATAAAATGAGGGTGCGTGTGTGTGCATGTGTGTACCCCGATACACTGCTTCTCAACCCACAGAGCCCCCAGGAAAGGCAGGGGGAGAGAGGCCGTCGCTGCCTGCTTCTCTCCCCCTGCCTTTCCTGGGGTCTAGATCCCTGCTAACGCCGCTTCTCTCCCCCTGCTATCGGCGCCGCTGCCCCTTCTCTCCCCCTGGCTATCGGTGCCGCTGTCCCATTGCCAGCGCCGATAGCCAGGGGGAGAGAAGCGGCGCCGGTAATGGGGCAACGGCACCGATAGCCAGGGGGGCATAAGGGGCAGCGGCACCTATTGCCGGCGCCGCTGCCCCGTTGCCTCCCCCTTCCCTAGTTGTATAATTACCTGTTGCCGGGGTCAGGTCCGAGCTGCTTCAGGCCTCTGTTGTGCGTCCCCTGCATCATTGCTATGCGTTGCGAGACGCAATGACGAGTGACGTCTCTCGTCATTGCGCCGCGCCATGCAAAGCATAGCAACGACGCAGGGAATGCACACCGGAGGCCTGAAGCAGCGCTGACCCGACCCCAGCAACAGGTAATTATACAACCGGGGAAGGGGGAGGCAACGGGGCAGCGGCGCCGGCAATGGGTGCCGCTGCCCCTTCTTTCCCCCTGTCTGTCGACATCGCTGCCCCATTACAGGCGCCGTTTCTCTCCCCCTGGCTATCGGCGCCGGCAATGGGGCAGCGGCACTGATAGCCAGGGGGAGAGAAGGGGCAGCAGCGCCGATAGCAGGAGTAACCATCATACACTCATACTGTTTTCACTTTGCCAAGTTATCGGACAACCTGGCCCCAAAATTATGGATTATAAAAGCATAGCAGCATAAGGGAAAAATACACATTTTGAACCCAAAAACCCATTTGAGTTTTTAAGTTCAAAATACAGGCCTACCTCCTCCCCTACAGCCTGCCTGTCCATCTCCAAAAATAGCCTTTTAATAATTATACGCTCCTCCTTTGCATTGAAAAAAAGCAAACAGTAAAGTTGCCAGATGCGGCCATCCTTTCATCCATTTGTCCTTCTGCATCTATTTTCCCAAACCACGCACTCATACTGTTATTATGTCGCCAAGTAATTAGACTACCTGGCCCAAAAATTATGGATTATAAAAGGATAGCAGCATAAGGGAAAAATACACATTTTGAACCCAAAAACCCATTTGAGTTTTTAAGTTCAAAATACAGGCCTACCTCCTCCCCTACAGCCTGCCTGTCCATCTCCAAAAATACCCTTTTTAATAATTATACGCTCCTCCTTTGCATTGAAAAAAAGCAAACAGTAAAGTTGCCAGATGCGGCCATCCTTTCATAAATTTGTCCTTCTGCATCTATTTTCCCAAACCATGCACTCATACTGTTATTATGTCGCCAAGTAATTAGACTACCGTGCCCAAAAATTATGGATTATAAAAGGATAGCAGCATTAGTGAAAAATACACATTTTGAACCCAAAAACCCATTTGAGTTTTTAAGTTCAAAATACAGGCCTACCTCCTCCCCTACAGCCTGCCTGTCCATCTCCAAAAATACCCTTTTTAATAAGTATACGCTCCTCCTTTGCATTGAAAAAAAGCAAACAGTAAAGTTGCCAGATGCGGCCATCCTTTCATCCATTTGTCCTTCTGCATCTATTTTCCCAAACCATGCACTCATACTGTTATTATGTCGCCAAGTAATTAGACTACCTGGCCCAAACATTATGAATTATAAAAGGATAGCAGCATTAGTGAAAAAAACACATTTTGAACCCAAAAACCCATTTGAGTTTTTAAGTTCAAAATACAGGCCTACCTCCGCCCCTACAGCCTGCCTGTCCATCTCCAAAAATGCGATTTTTAATAATTATACGCCTCTCCTTTGCATTGAAAAAAAGCAAACAGTAAAGTTGCCAGATGCGGCCATCCTTTCATCCATTTGTCCTTCTGCATCTATTTTCCCAAACCATGCACTCATGCTGTTATTATGTCGCCAAGTAATTAGACTACCTGGCCCAAAAATTATGGTTTATAAAAGGATAGCAGCATTAGTGAAAAATACACATTTTGAACCCAAAAACCCATTTGAGTTTTTAAGTTCAAAATACAGGCCTACCTCCTCCCCTACAGCCTGCCTGTCCATCTCCAAAAATACCCTTTTAATAATTATACTCTCCTCCTTTGCATTGAAAAAAAGCAAACAGTAAAGTTGCCAGATGCGGCCATCCTTTCATCCATTTGTCCTTCTGCATCTATTTTCCCAAACCATGCACTCATACTGTTATTATGTCGCCAAGTAATTAGACTACCTTGCCCAAAAATTATGGATTATAAAAGGATAGCAGCATTAGTGAAAAAAACACATTTTGAACCCAAAAACCCATTTGAGTTTTTAAGTTCAAAATACAGGCCTACCTCCTCCCCTACAGCCTGCCTGTCCATCTCCAAAAATACCATTTTTAATAATTATACGCTCCTCCTTTGCATTGAAAAAAAGCAAAGAGTAAAGTTGCCAGATGCGGCCATCCTTTCATCCATTTGTCCTTCTGCATCTATTTTCCAAAACCATGCACTCATACTGTTATTATGTCGCCAAGTAATTAGACTACCTGGCCCAAAAATTATGGATTATAAAAGGGTAGCAGCATAAGGGAACATTACCGTATTTATCGGGGTGTACATCGCACTGGCCTATAACACGCACCCTCATTTTACCAAGGATATTTGGGTAAAAAAAGTTTTTACCCAAATATCCTTCATAAAATGAGGGTGCGTGTGTGTGCATGTGTGTACCCCGATACACTGCTTCTCAACCCACAGAGCCCCCAGGAAAGGCAGGGGGAGAGAGGCCGTCGCTGCCTGCTTCTCTCCCCCTGCCTTTCCTGGGGTCTAGATCCCTGCTAACGCCGCTTCTCTCCCCCTGCTATCGGCGCCGCTGCCCCTTCTCTCCCCCTGGCTATTGGTGCCGCTGTCCCATTGCCAGCGCCGATAGCCAGGGGGAGAGAAGCGGCGCCGGTAATGGGGCAACGGCACCGATAGCCAGGGGGGCATAAGGGGCAGCGGCACCTATTGCTGGCGCCGCTGCCCCGTTGCCTCCCCCATCCCTAGTTGTATAATTACCTGTTGCCGGGGTCGGGTCCGAGCTGCTTCAGGCCTCTGTTGTGCGTCCCCTGCATCATTGCTATGCGTTGCGAGACGCAATGACGAGTGACGTCTCTCGTCATTGCGCCGCGCCATGCAAAGCATAGCAACGACGCAGGGAATGCACACCGGAGGCCTGAAGCAGCGCTGACCCGACCCCAGCAACAGGTAATTATACAACCGGGCAAGGGGGAGGCAACGGGGCAGCGGCGCCGGCAATGGGTGCCGCTGCCCCTTCTTTCACCCTGTCTGTCGACATCGCTGCCCCATTGCCGGCGCCGTTTCTCTCCCCCTGGCTATCGGCGCCGGCAATGGGGCAGCGGCACTGATAGCCAGGGGGAGAGAAGGGGCAGCAGCGCCGATAGCAGGGGTAACCATCATACACTCATACTGTTTTCACTTTGCCAAGTTATCGGACAACCTGGCCCCAAAATTATGGATTATAAAAGCATAGCAGCATAAGGGAAAAATACACATTTTGAACCCAAAAACCCATTTGAGTTTTTAAGTTCAAAATACAGGCCTACCTCCTCCCCTACAGCCTGCCTGTCCATCTCCAAAAATAGCCTTTTAATAATTATACGCTCCTCCTTTGCATTGAAAAAAAGCAAACAGTAAAGTTGCCAGATGCGGCCATCCTTTCATCCATTTGTCCTTCTGCATCTATTTTCCCAAACCACGCACTCATACTGTTATTATGTCGCCAAGTAATTAGACTACCTGGCCCAAAAATTATGGATTATAAAAGGGTAGCAGCATAAAGGAACATTACCGTATTTATCGGGGTGTACCACGCATCCGCCTATAACACACACCCTCATTTTATCAAGGATATTTGGGTAAAATAATTTTTTTACCCAAATATCCTTCATAAAATGAGGGTGCGTGTGTGTGCATGTGTATACCCCAATACACTGCTTCTCACCCCACAGAGCCCCCAGGAAAGGCAGGGGGAGAGAGGCCGTCGCTGCCTGCTTCTCTCCCCCTGCCTTTCCTGGGGTCTAGATCCCTGCTAACGCCGCTTCTCTCCCCCTGCTATCGGCGCCGCTGCCCCTTCTCTCCCCCTGGCTATCGGCGCTGGCCATAGGACAGAGAGAAGCGGTGTCGGCAATGGGGCAGCTGCACCGATAGCCAGGGGGAGATAAGGGGCAGCGGCACCCATTGCCGTCGCCGCTGCCCCGTTGCCTCCCCCATCCCTAGTTGTATAATTACCTGTTGCCGGGGTCGGGTCCGCGCTGCTTCAGGCCTCCGGTGTGCGTCCCCTACATCATTGCTATGCGTTGCGAGACGCAATGACGAGTGATGTCACTCGTCATTGCGCCGCGCCATGCAGCTCATAGCAACGACGCAAGGGATGCACCCCGGAGTCCTGAAGCAGCGCTGACCCGACCCCAGCAACAGGTAATTATACAACCGGGGATGGGGGAGGCAACAGGGAAGCGGCGCCGGCAATGGGTGCCGCTGCCCCTTCTTTCTTTCTTTCTACCTCCTCCCCTACAGCCTGCCTGTCCATCTCCAAAAATACCCTTTTTAATAATTATACACTCCTCCTTTGCATTGAAAAAAAGCAAACAGTAAAGGTGCCAGATGCGGCCATCCTTTCATCCATTTGTCCTTCTGCATCTATTTTCCCAAACCATGCACTCATACTGTTATTATGTCGCCAAGTAATTAGACTACCTGGCCCAAAAATTATGGATTATAAAAGGATAGCAGCATAAGGGAAAAATACATATTTTGAACCCAAAAACCCATTTGAGTATTTAAGTTCAAAATACAGGCCTACCTCCTCCCCATCAGCCTGCCTGTCCATCTCCAAAAATACCCTTTTTTAATAATTATGCACTCTTCATTTGCTTTGGAAAAACAAACAGTTAAGTTGCCATATGCTGCTATCCTTTCATCGATTTGTGCTTCTACACCTATGTTCCCAAACCATCATACACTCATACTGTTTTCACTTTGCCAAGTTATCGGACAACCTGGCCCCAAAATTATGGATTATAAAAGGATAGCAGCATAAGGGAAAAAAAACACATTTTGAACCCAAAAACCAATTTGAGTTTTTAAGTTCAAAATACAGGCCTACCTCCTCCCCTACAGCCTGCCTGTCCATCTCCAAAAATAGCCTTTTAATAATTATACGCTCCTCCTTTGCATTGAAAAAAAGCAAACAGTAAAGTTGCCAGATGCGGCCATCCTTTCATCCATTTGTCCTTCTGCATCTATTTTCCCAAACCACGCACTCATACTGTTATTATGTCGCCAAGTAATTAGACTACCTGGCCCAAAAATTATGGATTATAAAAGGATAGCAGCATAAGGGAAAAATACACATTTTGAACCCAAAAACCCATTTGAGTTTTTAAGTTCAAAATACAGGCCTACCTCCTCCCCTACAGCCTGCCTGTCCATCTCCAAAAATACCCTTTTTAATAATTATACGCTCCTCCTTTGCATTGAAAAAAAGCAAACAGTAAAGTTGCCAGATGCGGCCATCCTTTCATCCATTTGTCCATCTGCATCTATTTTCCCAAACCATGCACTCATACTGTTATTATGTCGCCAAGTAATTAGACTACCTGGCCCAAACATTATGAATTATAAAAGGATAGCAGCATTAGTGAAAAAAACACATTTTGAACCCAAAAACCCATTTGAGTTTTTAAGTTCAAAAAACAGGCCTACCTCCTCCCCTACAGCCTGCCTGTCCATCTCCAAAAATACGATTTTTAATAATTATACGCCTCTCCTTTGCATTGAAAACAAGCAAACAGTAAAGTTGCCAGATGCGGCCATCCTTTCATCCATTTGTCCTTCTGCATCTATTTTCCCAAACCATGCACTCATGCTGTTATTATGTCGCCAAGTAATTAGACTACCTGGCCCAAAAATTATGGTTTATAAAAGGATAGCAGCATTAGTGAAAAATACACATTTTGAACCCAAAAACCCATTTGAGTTTTTAAGTTCAAAATACAGGCCTACCTCCTCCCCTACAGCCTGCCTGTCCATCTCCAAAAATACCCTTTTAATAATTATACTCTCCTCCTTTGCATTGAAAAAAAGCAAACAGTAAAGTTGCCAGATGCGGCCATCCTTTCATCCATTTGTCCTTCTGCATCTATTTTCCCAAACCATGCACTCATACTGTTATTATGTCGCCAAGTAATTAGACTACCTTGCCCAAAAATTATGGATTATAAAAGGATAGCAGCATAAGGGAAAAATACACATTTTGAACCCAAAAACCCATTTGAGTTTTTAAGTTCAAAATACAGGCCTACCTCCTCCCCTACAGCCTGCCTGTCCATCTCCAAAAATACAATTTTTAATAATTATACGCTCCTCCTTTGCATTGAAAAAAAGCAAACAGTAAAGTTGCCAGATGCGGCCATCCTTTCATCCATTTGTCCTTCTGCATCTATTTTCCCAAACCATGCACTCATTTTGTTATTATGTCGCCAAGTAATTAGACTACCTGGCCCAAAAATTATGGATTATAAAGGGGTAGCAGCATTAGTGAAAAATACACATTTTGAACCCAAAAACCCATTTGAGTTTTTAAGTTCAAAATACAGGCCTACCTCCTCCCCTACAGCCTGCCTGTCCATCTCCAAAAATACCCTTTTTAATAATTATACGCTCCTCCTTTGCATTGAAAAAAAGCAAACAGTAAAGTTGCCAGATGCGGCCATCCTTTCATCCATTTGTCCTTCTGCATCTATTTTCCCAAACCATGCACTCATACTGTTATTATGTCGCCAAGTAATTAGACTACCTGGCCCAAACATTATGGATTATAAAAGGATAGCAGCATAAGGGAAAAATACATATTTTGAACCCAAAAACCCATTTGAGTTTTTAAGTTCAAAATACAGGCCTACCTCCTCCCCATCAGCCTGCCTGTCCATCTCCAAAAATACCCTTTTTTAATAATTATGCACTCTTCATTTGCTTTGGAAAAAAAAACATTTAAGTTGCCATATGCTGCTATCCTTTCATCGATTTGTGCTTCTACACCTATGTTCCCAAACCATCATACACTCATACTGTTTTCACTTTGCCAAGTTATCGGACAACCTGGCCCCAAAATTATGGATTATAAAAGGATAGCAGCATAAGGGAAAAATACACATTTTGAACCCAAAAACCCATTTGAGTTTTTAAGTTCAAAATACAGGCCTACCTCCTCCCCTACAGCCTGCCTGTCCATCTCCAAAAATAGCCTTTTAATAATTATACGCTCCTCCTTTG
Source organism: Hyla sarda (assembly GCF_029499605.1). Classification (NCBI taxonomy): domain Eukaryota; kingdom Metazoa; phylum Chordata; class Amphibia; order Anura; family Hylidae; genus Hyla; species Hyla sarda. The sequence continues at coordinate 76,591,909 of NC_079197.1, read as the reverse complement.
CATTGAAAAAAAGCAAACAGTAAAGTTGCCAGATGCGGCCATCCTTTCATCCATTTGTCCTTCTGCATCTATTTTCCCAAACCATGCACTCATACTGTTATTATGTCGCCAAGTAATTAGACTACCTGGCCCAAACATTACGAATTATAAAAGGATAGCAGCATTAGTGAAAAAAACACATTTAAGAACCCAAAAACCCATTTGAGTTTTTAAGTTCAAAATACAGGCCTACCTCCTCCCCTACAGCCTGCCTGTCCATCTCCAAAAATACGATTTTTAATAATTATACGCCTCTCCTTTGCATTGAAAAAAAGCAAACAGTAAAGTTGCCAGATGCGGCCATCCTTTCATAAATTTGTCCTTCTGCATCTATTTTCCCAAACCATGCACTCATACTGTTATTATGTCGCCAAGTAATTAGACTACCTTGCCCAAAAATTATGGATTATAAAAGGATAGCAGCATTAGTGAAAAATACACATTTTGAACCCAAAAACCCATTTGAGTTTTTAAGTTCAAAATACAGGCCTACCTCCTCCCCTACAGCCTGCCTGTCCATCTCCAAAAATACCCTTTTTAATAAGTATACGCTCCTCCTTTGCATTGAAAAAAAGCAAACAGTAAAGTTGCCAGATGCGGCCATCCTTTCATCCATTTGTCCTTCTGCATCTATTTTCCCAAACCATGCACTCATACTGTTATTATGTCGCCAAGTAATTAGACTACCTGGCCCAAACATTATGAATTATAAAAGGATAGCAGCATTAGTGAAAAAAACACATTTTGAACCCAAAAACCCATTTGAGTTTTTAAGTTCAAAATACAGGCCTACCTCCGCCCCTACAGCCTGCCTGTCCATCTCCAAAAATGCGATTTTTAATAATTATACGCCTCTCCTTTGCATTGAAAAAAAGCAAACAGTAAAGTTGCCAGATGCGGCCATCCTTTCATCCATTTGTCCTTCTGCATCTATTTTCCCAAACCATGCACTCATGCTGTTATTATGTCGCCAAGTAATTAGACTACCTGGCCCAAAAATTATGGTTTATAAAAGGATAGCAGCATTAGTGAAAAATACACATTTTGAACCCAAAAACCCATTTGAGTTTTTAAGTTCAAAATACAGGCCTACCTCCTCCCCTACAGCCTGCCTGTCCATCTCCAAAAATACCCTTTTAATAATTATACTCTCCTCCTTTGCATTGAAAAAAAGCAAACAGTAAAGTTGCCAGATGCGGCCATCCTTTCATCCATTTGTCCTTCTGCATCTATTTTCCCAAACCATGCACTCATACTGTTATTTTGTCGCCAAGTAATTAGACTACCTTGCCCAAAAATTATGGATTATAAAAGGATAGCAGCATTAGTGAAAAAAACACATTTTGAACCCAAAAACCCATTTGAGTTTTTAAGTTCAAAATACAGGCCTACCTCCTCCCCTACAGCCTGCCTGTCCATCTCCAAAAATACCATTTTTAATAATTATACGCTCCTCCTTTGCATTGAAAAAAAGCAAAGAGTAAAGTTGCCAGATGCGGCCATCCTTTCATCCATTTGTCCTTCTGCATCTATTTTCCAAAACCATGCACTCATACTGTTATTATGTCGCCAAGTAATTAGACTACCTGGCCCAAAAATTATGGATTATAAAAGGGTAGCAGCATAAGGGAACATTACCGTATTTATCGGGGTGTACATCGCACTGGCCTATAACACGCACCCTCATTTTACCAAGGATATTTGGGTAAAAAAAGTTTTTACCCAAATATCCTTCATAAAATGAGGGTGCGTGTGTGTGCATGTGTGTACCCCGATACACTGCTTCTCAACCCACAGAGCCCCCAGGAAAGGCAGGGGGAGAGAGGCCGTCGCTGCCTGCTTCTCTCCCCCTGCCTTTCCTGGGGTCTAGATCCCTGCTAACGCCGCTTCTCTCCCCCTGCTATCGGCGCCGCTGCCCCTTCTCTCCCCCTGGCTATTGGTGCCGCTGTCCCATTGCCAGCGCCGATAGCCAGGGGGAGAGAAGCGGCGCCGGTAATGGGGCAACGGCACCGATAGCCAGGGGGGCATAAGGGGCAGCGGCACCTATTGCTGGCGCCGCTGCCCCGTTGCCTCCCCCATCCCTAGTTGTATAATTACCTGTTGCCGGGGTCGGGTCCGAGCTGCTTCAGGCCTCTGTTGTGCGTCCCCTGCATCATTGCTATGCGTTGCGAGACGCAATGACGAGTGACGTCTCTCGTCATTGCGCCGCGCCATGCAAAGCATAGCAACGACGCAGGGAATGCACACCGGAGGCCTGAAGCAGCGCTGACCCGACCCCAGCAACAGGTAATTATACAACCGGGCAAGGGGGAGGCAACGGGGCAGCGGCGCCGGCAATGGGTGCCGCTGCCCCTTCTTTCACCCTGTCTGTCGACATCGCTGCCCCATTGCCGGCGCCGTTTCTCTCCCCCTGGCTATCGGCGCCGGCAATGGGGCAGCGGCACTGATAGCCAGGGGGAGAGAAGGGGCAGCAGCGCCGATAGCAGGGGTAACCATCATACACTCATACTGTTTTCACTTTGCCAAGTTATCGGACAACCTGGCCCCAAAATTATAGATTATAAAAGCATAGCAGCATAAGGGAAAAATACACATTTTGAACCCAAAAACCCATTTGAGTTTTTAAGTTCAAAATACAGGCCTACCTCCTCCCCTACAGCCTGCCTGTCCATCTCCAAAAATAGCCTTTTAATAATTATACGCTCCTCCTTTGCATTGAAAAAAAGCAAACAGTAAAGTTGCCAGATGCGGCCATCCTTTCATCCATTTGTCCTTCTGCATCTATTTTCCCAAACCACGCACTCATACTGTTATTATGTCGCCAAGTAATTAGACTACCTGGCCCAAAAATTATGGATTATAAAAGGGTAGCAGCATAAAGGAACATTACCGTATTTATCGGGGTGTACCACGCATCCGCCTATAACACACACCCTCATTTTATCAAGGATATTTGGGTAAAATAATTTTTTTACCCAAATATCCTTCATAAAATGAGGGTGCGTGTGTGTGCATGTGTATACCCCAATACACTGCTTCTCACCCCACAGAGCCCCCAGGAAAGGCAGGGGGAGAGAGGCCGTCGCTGCCTGCTTCTCTCCCCCTGCCTTTCCTGGGGTCTAGATCCCTGCTAACGCCGCTTCTCTCCCCCTGCTATCGGCGCCGCTGCCCCTTCTCTCCCCCTGGCTATCGGCGCTGGCCATAGGACAGAGAGAAGCGGTGTCGGCAATGGGGCAGCTGCACCGATAGCCAGGGGGAGATAAGGGGCAGCGGCACCCATTGCCGTCGCCGCTGCCCCGTTGCCTCCCCCATCCCTAGTTGTATAATTACCTGTTGCCGGGGTCGGGTCCGCGCTGCTTCAGGCCTCCGGTGTGCGTCCCCTACATCATTGCTATGCGTTGCGAGACGCAATGACGAGTGATGTCACTCGTCATTGCGCCGCGCCATGCAGCTCATAGCAACGACGCAAGGGATGCACCCCGGAGTCCTGAAGCAGCGCTGACCCGACCCCAGCAACAGGTAATTATACAACCGGGGATGGGGGAGGCAACAGGGAAGCGGCGCCGGCAATGGGTGCCGCTGCCCCTTCTTTCTTTCTTTCTACCTCCTCCCCTACAGCCTGCCTGTCCATCTCCAAAAATACCCTTTTTAATAATTATACACTCCTCCTTTGCATTGAAAAAAAGCAAACAGTAAAGGTGCCAGATGCGGCCATCCTTTCATCCATTTGTCCTTCTGCATCTATTTTCCCAAACCATGCACTCATACTGTTATTATGTCGCCAAGTAATTAGACTACCTGGCCCAAAAATTATGGATTATAAAAGGATAGCAGCATAAGGGAAAAATACATATTTTGAACCCAAAAACCCATTTGAGTATTTAAGTTCAAAATACAGGCCTACCTCCTCCCCATCAGCCTGCCTGTCCATCTCCAAAAATACCCTTTTTTAATAATTATGCACTCTTCATTTGCTTTGGAAAAACAAACAGTTAAGTTGCCATATGCTGCTATCCTTTCATCGATTTGTGCTTCTACACCTATGTTCCCAAACCATCATACACTCATACTGTTTTCACTTTGCCAAGTTATCGGACAACCTGGCCCCAAAATTATGGATTATAAAAGGATAGCAGCATAAGGGAAAAAAACACATTTTGAACCCAAAAACCAATTTGAGTTTTTAAGTTCAAAATACAGGCCTACCTCCTCCCCTACAGCCTGCCTGTCCATCTCCAAAAATAGCCTTTTAATAATTATACGCTCCTCCTTTGCATTGAAAAAAAGCAAACAGTAAAGTTGCCAGATGCGGCCATCCTTTCATCCATTTGTCCTTCTGCATCTATTTTCCCAAACCACGCACTCATACTGTTATTATGTCGCCAAGTAATTAGACTACCTGGCCCAAAAATTATGGATTATAAAAGGATAGCAGCATAAGGGAAAAATACACATTTTGAACCCAAAAACCCATTTGAGTTTTTAAGTTCAAAATACAGGCCTACCTCCTCCCCTACAGCCTGCCTGTCCATCTCCAAAAATACCCTTTTTAATAATTATACGCTCCTCCTTTGCATTGAAAAAAAGCAAACAGTAAAGTTGCCAGATGCGGCCATCCTTTCATCCATTTGTCCATCTGCATCTATTTTCCCAAACCATGCACTCATACTGTTATTATGTCGCCAAGTAATTAGACTACCTGGCCCAAACATTATGAATTATAAAAGGATAGCAGCATTAGTGAAAAAAACACATTTTGAACCCAAAAACCCATTTGAGTTTTTAAGTTCAAAAAACAGGCCTACCTCCTCCCCTACAGCCTGCCTGTCCATCTCCAAAAATACGATTTTTAATAATTATACGCCTCTCCTTTGCATTGAAAACAAGCAAACAGTAAAGTTGCCAGATGCGGCCATCCTTTCATCCATTTGTCCTTCTGCATCTATTTTCCCAAACCATGCACTCATACTGTTATTATGTCGCCAAGTAATTAGACTACCTTGCCCAAAAATTATGGATTATAAAAGGATAGCAGCATAAGGGAAAAATACACATTTTGAACCCAAAAACCCATTTGAGTTTTTAAGTTCAAAATACAGGCCTACCTCCTCCCCTACAGCCTGCCTGTCCATCTCCAAAAATACCATTTTTAATAATTATACGCTCCTCCTTTGCATTGAAAAAAAGCAAACAGTAAAGTTGCCAGATGCGGCCATCCTTTCATCCATTTGTCCTTCTGCATCTATTTTCCCAAACCATGCACTCATTTTGTTATTATGTCGCCAAGTAATTAGACTACCTGGCCCAAAAATTATGGATTATAAAGGGGTAGCAGCATTAGTGAAAAATACACATTTTGAACCCAAAAACCCATTTGAGTTTTTAAGTTCAAAATACAGGCCTACCTCCTCCCCTACAGCCTGCCTGTCCATCTCCAAAAATACCCTTTTTAATAATTATACGCTCCTCCTTTGCATTGAAAAAAAGCAAACAGTAAAGTTGCCAGATGCGGCCATCCTTTCATCCATTTGTCCTTCTGCATCTATTTTCCCAAACCATGCACTCATACTGTTATTATGTCGCCAAGTAATTAGACTACCTGGCCCAAACATTATGGATTATAAAAGGATAGCAGCATAAGGGAAAAATACATATTTTGAACCCAAAAACCCATTTGAGTTTTTAAGTTCAAAATACAGGCCTACCTCCTCCCCATCAGCCTGCCTGTCCATCTCCAAAAATACCCTTTTTTAATAATTATGCACTCTTCATTTGCTTTGGAAAAAAAAACATTTAAGTTGCCATATGCTGCTATCCTTTCATCGATTTGTGCTTCTACACCTATGTTCCCAAACCATCATACACTCATACTGTTTTCACTTTGCCAAGTTATCGGACAACCTGGCCCCAAAATTATGGATTATAAAAGGATAGCAGCAAAAGGGAAAAATACACATTTTGAACCCAAAAACCCATTTGAGTTTTTAAGTTCAAAATACAGGCCTACCTCCTCCCCTACAGCCTGCCTGTCCATCTCCAAAAATAGCCTTTTAATAATTATACGCTCCTCCTTTGCATTGAAAAAAAGCAAACAGTAAAGTTGCCAGATGCGGCCATCCTTTCATCCATTTGTCCTTCTGCATCTATTTTCCCAAACCATGCACTCATACTGTTATTATGTCGCCAAGTAATTAGACTACCTGGCCCAAACATTACGAATTATAAAAGGATAGCAGCATTAGTGAAAAAAACACATTTAAGAACCCAAAAACCCATTTGAGTTTTTAAGTTCAAAATACAGGCCTACCTCCTCCCCTACAGCCTGCCTGTCCATCTCCAAAAATACGATTTTTAATAATTATACGCCTCTCCTTTGCATTGAAAAAAAGCAAACAGTAAAGTTGCCAGATGCGGCCATCCTTTCATAAATTTGTCCTTCTGCATCTATTTTCCCAAACCATGCACTCATACTGTTATTATGTCGCCAAGTAATTAGACTACCTTGCCCAAAAATTATGGATTATAAAAGGATAGCAGCATTAGTGAAAAATACACATTTTGAACCCAAAAACCCATTTGAGTTTTTAAGTTCAAAATACAGGCCTACCTCCTCCCCTACAGCCTGCCTGTCCATCTCCAAAAATACCCTTTTTAATAAGTATACGCTCCTCCTTTGCATTGAAAAAAAGCAAACAGTAAAGTTGCCAGATGCGGCCATCCTTTCATCCATTTGTCCTTCTGCATCTATTTTCCCAAACCATGCACTCATACTGTTATTATGTCGCCAAGTAATTAGACTACCTGGCCCAAACATTATGAATTATAAAAGGATAGCAGCATTAGTGAAAAAAACACATTTTGAACCCAAAAACCCATTTGAGTTTTTAAGTTCAAAATACAGGCCTACCTCCGCCCCTACAGCCTGCCTGTCCATCTCCAAAAATGCGATTTTTAATAATTATACGCCTCTCCTTTGCATTGAAAAAAAGCAAACAGTAAAGTTGCCAGATGCGGCCATCCTTTCATCCATTTGTCCTTCTGCATCTATTTTCCCAAACCATGCACTCATGCTGTTATTATGTCGCCAAGTAATTAGACTACCTGGCCCAAAAATTATGGTTTATAAAAGGATAGCAGCATTAGTGAAAAATACACATTTTGAACCCAAAAACCCATTTGAGTTTTTAAGTTCAAAATACAGGCCTACCTCCTCCCCTACAGCCTGCCTGTCCATCTCCAAAAATACCCTTTTAATAATTATACTCTCCTCCTTTGCATTGAAAAAAAGCAAACAGTAAAGTTGCCAGATGCGGCCATCCTTTCATCCATTTGTCCTTCTGCATCTATTTTCCCAAACCATGCACTCATACTGTTATTATGTCGCCAAGTAATTAGACTACCTTGCCCAAAAATTATGGATTATAAAAGGATAGCAGCATTAGTGAAAAAAACACATTTTGAACCCAAAAACCCATTTGAGTTTTTAAGTTCAAAATACAGGCCTACCTCCTCCCCTACAGCCTGCCTGTCCATCTCCAAAAATACCATTTTTAATAATTATACGCTCCTCCTTTGCATTGAAAAAAAGCAAAGAGTAAAGTTGCCAGATGCGGCCATCCTTTCATCCATTTGTCTTTCTGCATCTATTTTCCAAAACCATGCACTCATACTGTTATTATGTCGCCAAGTAATTAGACTACCTGGCCCAAAAATTATGGATTATATTCTCTCCCCCTGCCTTTCCTGGGGTCTAGATCCCTGCTAACGCCGCTTCTCTCCCCCTGCTATCGGCGCCGCTGCCCCTTCTCTCCCCCTGGCTATTGGTGCCGCTGTCCCATTGCCAGCGCCGATAGCCAGGGGGAGAGAAGCGGCGCCGGTAATGGGGCAACGGCACCGATAGCCAGGGGGGCATAAGGGGCAGCGGCACCTATTGCTGGCGCCGCTGCCCCGTTGCCTCCCCCATCCCTAGTTGTATAATTACCTGTTGCCGGGGTCGGGTCCGAGCTGCTTCAGGCCTCTGTTGTGCGTCCCCTGCATCATTGCTATGCGTTGCGAGACGCAATGACGAGTGACGTCTCTCGTCATTGCGCCGCGCCATGCAAAGCATAGCAACGACGCAGGGAATGCACACCGGAGGCCTGAAGCAGCGCTGACCCGACCCCAGCAACAGGTAATTATACAACCGGGCAAGGGGGAGGCAACGGGGCAGCGGCGCCGGCAATGGGTGCCGCTGCCCCTTCTTTCACCCTGTCTGTCGACATCGCTGCCCCATTGCCGGCGCCGTTTCTCTCCCCCTGGCTATCGGCGCCGGCAATGGGGCAGCGGCACTGATAGCCAGGGGGAGAGAAGGGGCAGCAGCGCCGATAGCAGGGGTAACCATCATACACTCATACTGTTTTCACTTTGCCAAGTTATCGGACAACCTGGCCCCAAAATTATGGATTATAAAAGCATAGCAGCATAAGGGAAAAATACACATTTTGAACCCAAAAACCCATTTGAGTTTTTAAGTTCAAAATACAGGCCTACCTCCTCCCCTACAGCCTGCCTGTCCATCTCCAAAAATAGCCTTTTAATAATTATACGCTCCTCCTTTGCATTGAAAAAAAGCAAACAGTAAAGTTGCCAGATGCGGCCATCCTTTCATCCATTTGTCCTTCTGCATCTATTTTCCCAAACCACGCACTCATACTGTTATTATGTCGCCAAGTAATTAGACTACCTGGCCCAAAAATTATGGATTATAAAAGGGTAGCAGCATAAAGGAACATTACCGTATTTATCGGGGTGTACCACGCATCCGCCTATAACACACACCCTCATTTTATCAAGGATATTTGGGTAAAATAATTTTTTTACCCAAATATCCTTCATAAAATGAGGGTGCGTGTGTGTGCATGTGTATACCCCAATACACTGCTTCTCACCCCACAGAGCCCCCAGGAAAGGCAGGGGGAGAGAGGCCGTCGCTGCCTGCTTCTCTCCCCCTGCCTTTCCTGGGGTCTAGATCCCTGCTAACGCCGCTTCTCTCCCCCTGCTATCGGCGCCGCTGCCCCTTCTCTCCCCCTGGCTATCGGCGCTGGCCATAGGACAGAGAGAAGCGGTGTCGGCAATGGGGCAGCTGCACCGATAGCCAGGGGGAGATAAGGGGCAGCGGCACCCATTGCCGTCGCCGCTGCCCCGTTGCCTCCCCCATCCCTAGTTGTATAATTACCTGTTGCCGGGGTCGGGTCCGCGCTGCTTCAGGCCTCCGGTGTGCGTCCCCTACATCATTGCTATGCGTTGCGAGACGCAATGACGAGTGATGTCACTCGTCATTGCGCCGCGCCATGCAGCTCATAGCAACGACGCAAGGGATGCACCCCGGAGTCCTGAAGCAGCGCTGACCCGACCCCAGCAACAGGTAATTATACAACCGGGGATGGGGGAGGCAACAGGGAAGCGGCGCCGGCAATGGGTGCCGCTGCCCCTTCTTTCTTTCTTTCTACCTCCTCCCCTACAGCCTGCCTGTCCATCTCCAAAAATACCCTTTTTAATAATTATACACTCCTCCTTTGCATTGAAAAAAAGCAAACAGTAAAGGTGCCAGATGCGGCCATCCTTTCATCCATTTGTCCTTCTGCATCTATTTTCCCAAACCATGCACTCATACTGTTATTATGTCGCCAAGTAATTAGACTACCTGGCCCAAAAATTATGGATTATAAAAGGATAGCAGCATAAGGGAAAAATACATATTTTGAACCCAAAAACCCATTTGAGTATTTAAGTTCAAAATACAGGCCTACCTCCTCCCCATCAGCCTGCCTGTCCATCTCCAAAAATACCCTTTTTTAATAATTATGCACTCTTCATTTGCTTTGGAAAAACAAACAGTTAAGTTGCCATATGCTGCTATCCTTTCATCGATTTGTGCTTCTACACCTATGTTCCCAAACCATCATACACTCATACTGTTTTCACTTTGCCAAGTTATCGGACAACCTGGCCCCAAAATTATGGATTATAAAAGGATAGCAGCATAAGGGAAAAAAACACATTTTGAACCCAAAAACCAATTTGAGTTTTTAAGTTCAAAATACAGGCCTACCTCCTCCCCTACAGCCTGCCTGTCCATCTCCAAAAATAGCCTTTTAATAATTATACGCTCCTCCTTTGCATTGAAAAAAAGCAAACAGTAAAGTTGCCAGATGCGGCCATCCTTTCATCCATTTGTCCTTCTGCATCTATTTTCCCAAACCACGCACTCATACTGTTATTATGTCGCCAAGTAATTAGACTACCTGGCCCAAAAATTATGGATTATAAAAGGATAGCAGCATAAGGGAAAAATACACATTTTGAACCCAAAAACCCATTTGAGTTTTTAAGTTCAAAATACAGGCCTACCTCCTCCCCTACAGCCTGCCTGTCCATCTCCAAAAATACCCTTTTTAATAATTATACGCTCCTCCTTTGCATTGAAAAAAAGCAAACAGTAAAGTTGCCAGATGCGGCCATCCTTTCATCCATTTGTCCATCTGCATCTATTTTCCCAAACCATGCACTCATACTGTTATTATGTCGCCAAGTAATTAGACTACCTGGCCCAAACATTATGAATTATAAAAGGATAGCAGCATTAGTGAAAAAAACACATTTTGAACCCAAAAACCCATTTGAGTTTTTAAGTTCAAAATACAGGCCTACCTCCTCCCCTACAGCCTGCCTGTCCATCTCCAAAAATACGATTTTTAATAATTATACGCCTCTCCTTTGCATTGAAAACAAGCAAACAGTAAAGTTGCCAGATGCGGCCATCCTTTCATCCATTTGTCCTTCTGCATCTATTTTCCCAAACCATGCACTCATGCTGTTATTATGTCGCCAAGTAATTAGACTACCTGGCCCAAAAATTATGGTTTATAAAAGGATAGCAGCATTAGTGAAAAATACACATTTTGAACCCAAAAACCCATTTGAGTTTTTAAGTTCAAAATACAGGCCTACCTCCTCCCCTACAGCCTGCCTGTCCATCTCCAAAAATACCCTTTTAATAATTATACTCTCCTCCTTTGCATTGAAAAAAAGCAAACAGTAAAGTTGCCAGATGCGGCCATCCTTTCATCCATTTGTCCTTCTGCATCTATTTTCCCAAACCATGCACTCATACTGTTATTATGTCGCCAAGTAATTAGACTACCTTGCCCAAAAATTATGGATTATAAAAGGATAGCAGCATTAGTGAAAAAAACACATTTTGAACCCAAAAACCCATTTGAGTTTTTAAGTTCAAAATACAGGCCTACCTCCTCCCCTACAGCCTGCCTGTCCATCTCCAAAAATACCATTTTTAATAATTATACGCTCCTCCTTTGCATTGAAAAAAAGCAAACAGTAAAGTTGCCAGATGCGGCCATCCTTTCATCCATTTGTCCTTCTGCATCTATTTTCCCAAACCATGCACTCATACTGTTATTATGTCGCCAAGTAATTAGACTACCTGGCCCAAAAATTATGGATTATAAAGGGGTAGCAGCATAAGGGAACATTACCGTATTTATCGGGGTGTACATCGCACCGGCCTATAACACGCACCCTCATTTTACCAAGGATATTTGGGTAAAAAAAGTTTTTACCCAAATATCCTTCATAAAATGAGGGTGCGTGTGTGTGCATGTGTGTACCCCGATACACTGCTTCTCAACCCACAGAGCCCCCAGGAAAGGCAGGGGGAGAGAGGCCGTCGCTGCCTGCTTCTCTCCCCCTGCCTTTCCTGGGGTCTAGAGCCCTGCTACCGCCGCTTCTCTCCCCCTGCTATCGGCGCCGCTACCCCTTCTCTCCCCCTGGCTATCGGTGCCGCTGTCCCATTGCCAGCGCCGATAGCCAGGGGGAGAGAAGCGGCGCCGGTAATGGGGCAATGGCACCGATAGCCAGGGGGGCATAAGGGGCAGCGGCACCCATTGCCGGCGCCGCTGCCCCGTTGCCTCCCCCATCCCTAGTTGTATAATTACCTGTTGCCGGGGTCAGGTACGAGCTGCTTCAGGCCTCTGTTGTGCGTCCCCTGCATCATTGCTATAAGTTGCGAGACGCAATGACGAGTGACGTCTCTCATCATTGCGCCGCGCCATGCAAAGCATAGCAACGATGCAGGGAATGCACACCGGAGGCCTGAAGCAGCGCTGACCCGACCCCAGCAACAGGTAATTATACAACCGGGGATGGGGGAGGCAACGGGGCAGCGGCGCCGGCAATGGGTGCCGCTGCCCCTTCTTTCCACCTGTCTGTCGACATCGCTGCCCCATTGCCGTCGCCGTTTCTCTCCCCCTGGCTATCGGCGCCGGCAATGGGGCAGCGGCACTGATAGCCAGGGGGAGATAAGGGGCAGCAGCGCCGATAGCAGGGGTAACCATCATACACTCATACTGTTTTCACTTTGCCAAGTTATCGGACAACCTGGCCCCAAAATTATGGATTATGAAAGGATAGCAGCATAAGGGAAAAATACACATTTTGAACCCAAAAACCCATTTGAGTTTTTAAGTTCAAAATACAGGCCTACCTCCTCCCCTACAGCCTGCCTGTCCATCTCCAAAAATAGCCAATTAATAATTATACGCTTATCCTTTGCATTGAAAAAAAGTAAACAGTAAAGTTGCCAGATGCGGCCATCCTTTCATCCATTTGTCCTTCTGCATCTATTTTCCCAAACCATGCACTCATTTTGTTATTATGTCGCCAAGTAATTAGACTACCATGCCCAAAAATTATGGATTATAAAAGGATAGCAGCATTAGTGAAAAATACACATTTTGAACCCAAAAACCCATTTGAGTTTTTAAGTTCAAAATACAGGCCTACCTCCTCCCCTACAGCCTGCCTGTCCATCTCCAAAAATACCCTTTTTAATAATTATACGCTCCTCCTTTGCATTGAAAAAAAGCAAACAGTAAAGTTGCCAGATGCGGCCATCCTTTCATCCATTTGTCCTTCTGCATCTATTTTCCCAAACCATGCACTCATACTGTTATTATGTCGCCAAGTAATTAGACTACCTGGCCCAAACATTATGGATTATAAAAGGATAGCAGCATAAGGGAAAAATACATATTTTGAACCCAAAAACCCATTTGAGTTTTTAAGTTCAAAATACAGGCCTACCTCCTCCCCATCAGCCTGCCTGTCCATCTCCAAAAATACCCTTTTTTAATAATTATGCACTCTTCATTTGCTTTGGAAAAAAAAACAGTTAAGTTGCCATATGCTGCTATCCTTTCATCGATTTGTGCTTCTACACCTATGTTCCCAAACCATCATACACTCATACTGTTTTCACTTTGCCAAGTTATCGGACAACCTGGCCCCAAAATTATGGATTATAAAAGGATAGCAGCATAAGGGAAAAATACACATTTTGAACCCAAAAACCCATTTGAGTTTTTAAGTTCAAAATACAGGCCTACCTCCTCCCCTACAGCCTGCCTGTCCATCTCCAAAAATAGCCTTTTAATAATTATACGCTCCTCCTTTGCATTGAAAAAAAGCAAACAGTAAAGTTGCCAGATGCGGCCATCCTTTCATCCATTTGTCCTTCTGCATCTATTTTCCCAAACCATGCACTCATACTGTTATTATGTCGCCAAGTAATTAGACTACCTGGCCCAAACATTACGAATTATAAAAGGATAGCAGCATTAGTGAAAAAAACACATTTAAGAACCCAAAAACCCATTTGAGTTTTTAAGTTCAAAATACAGGCCTACCTCCTCCCCTACAGCCTGCCTGTCCATCTCCAAAAATGCGATTTTTAATAATTATACGCCTCTCCTTTGCATTGAAAAAAAGCAAACAGTAAAGTTGCCAGATGCGGCCATCCTTTCATAAATTTGTCCTTCTGCATCTATTTTCCCAAACCATGCACTCATACTGTTATTATGTCGCCAAGTAATTAGACTACCTTGCCCAAAAATTATGGATTATAAAAGGATAGCAGCATTAGTGAAAAATACACATTTTGAACCCAAAAACCCATTTGAGTTTTTAAGTCCAAAATACAGGCCTACCTCCTCCCCTACAGCCTGCCTGTCCATCTCCAAAAATACCCTTTTTAATAATTATACGCTCCTCCTTTGCATTGAAAAAAAGCAAACAGTAAAGTTGCCAGATGCGGCCATCCTTTCATCCATTTGTCCTTCCGCATCTATTTTCCCAAACCATGCACTCATACTGTTATTATGTCGCCAAGTAATTAGACTACCTGGCCCAAAAATTATGGATTATAAAAGGGTAGCAGCATAAAGGAACATTACCGTATTTATCGGGGTGTACCACGCATCCGCCTATAACACACACCCTCATTTTATCAAGGATATTTGGGTAAAAGAATTTTTTTACCCAAATATCCTTCATAAAATGAGGGTGCGTGTGTGTGCATGTGTATACCCCAATACACTGCTTCTCACCCCACAGAGCTCCCAGGAAAGGCAGGGGGAGAGAGGCCGTCGCTGCCTGCTTCTCTCCCCCTGCCTTTCCTGGGGTCTAGATCCCTGCTAACGCCGCTTCTCTCCCCCTGCTATCGGCGCCGCTGCCCCTTCTCTCCCCCTGGCTATCGTTGCCGCTGTCCTATGGCCAGCGCCGATAGCCAGGGGGAGAGAAGCGGTGTCGGCAATGGGGCAGCTGCACCGATAGCCAGGGGGAGATAAGGGGCAGCGGCACCCATTGCCGTCGCCGCTGCCCCGTTGCCTCCCCCATCCCTAGTTGTATAATTACCTGTTGCCGGGGTCGGGTCCGCGCTGCTTCAGGCCTCCGGTGTGCGTCCCCTACATCATTGCTATGCGTTGCGAGACGCAATGACGAGTGATGTCACTCGTCATTGCGCCGCGCCATGCAGCTCATAGCAACGACGCAAGGGATGCACCCCGGAGTCCTGAAGCAGCGCTGACTCGACCCCAGCAACAGGTAATTATACAACCGGGGATGGGGGAGGCAACAGGGAAGCGGCGCCGGCAATGGGTGCCGCTGCCCCTTCTTTCTTTCTTTCTACCTCCTCCCCTACAGCCTGCCTGTCCATCTCCAAAAATACCCTTTTTAATAATTATACACTCCTCCTTTGCATTGAAAAAAAAGCAAACAGTAAAGGTGCCAGATGCGGCCATCCTTTCATCCATTTGTCCTTCTGCATCTATTTTCCCAAACCATGCACTCATACTGTTATTATGTCGCCAAGTAATTAGACTACCTGGCCCAAAAATTATGGATTATAAAAGGATAGCAGCATAAGGGAAAAATACATATTTTGAACCCAAAAACCCATTTGAGTATTTAAGTTCAAAATACAGGCCTACCTCCTCCCCATCAGCCTGCCTGTCCATCTCCAAAAATACCCTTTTTTAATAATTATGCACTCTTCATTTGCTTTGGAAAAACAAACAGTTAAGTTGCCATATGCTGCTATCCTTTCATCGATTTGTGCTTCTACACCTATGTTCCCAAACCATCATACACTCATACTGTTTTCACTTTGCCAAGTTATCGGACAACCTGGCCCCAAAATTATGGATTATAAAAGGATAGCAGCATAAGGGAAAAAAACACATTTTGAACCCAAAAACCAATTTGAGTTTTTAAGTTCAAAATACAGGCCTACCTCCTCCCCTACAGCCTGCCTGTCCATCTCCAAAAATAGCCTTTTAATAATTATACGCTTCTCCTTTGCATTGAAAAAAAGCAAACAGTAAAGTTGCCAGATGCGGCCATCCTTTCATCCATTTGTCCTTCTGCATCTATTTTCCCAAACCACGCACTCATACTGTTATTATGTCGCCAAGTAATTAGACTACCTGGCCCAAAAATTATGGATTATAAAAGGATAGCAGCATAAGGGAAAAATACACATTTTGAACCCAAAAACCCATTTGAGTTTTTAAGTTCAAAATACAGGCCTACCTCCTCCCCTACAGCCTGCCTGTCCATCTCCAAAAATACCCTTTTTAATAATTATACGCTCCTCCTTTGCATTGAAAAAAAGCAAACAGTAAAGTTGCCAGATGCGGCCATCCTTTCATCCATTTGTCCTTCTGCATCTATTTTCCCAAACCATGCACTCATACTGTTATTATGTCGCCAAGTAATTAGACTACCTGGCCCAAACATTATGAATTATAAAAGGATAGCAGCATTAGTGAAAAAAACACATTTTGAACCCAAAAACCCATTTGAGTTTTTAAGTTCAAAATACAGGCCTACCTCCTCCCCTACAGCCTGCCTGTCCATCTCCAAAAATACGATTTTTAATAATTATACGCCTCTCCTTTGCATTGAAAAAAAGCAAACAGTAAAGTTGCCAGATGCGGCCATCCTTTCATCCATTTGTCCTTCTGCATCTATTTTCCCAAACCATGCACTCATGCTGTTATTATGTCGCCAAGTAATTAGACTACCTGGCCCAAAAATTATGGTTTATAAAAGGATAGCAGCATTAGTGAAAAATACACATTTTGAACCCAAAAACCCATTTGAGTTTTTAAGTTCAAAATACAGGCCTACCTCCTCCCCTACAGCCTGCCTGTCCATCTCCAAAAATACCCTTTTAATAATTATACTCTCCTCCTTTGCATTGAAAAAAAGCAAACAGTAAAGTTGCCAGATGCGGCCATCCTTTCATCCATTTGTCCTTCTGCATCTATTTTCCCAAACCATGCACTCATACTGTTATTATGTCGCCAAGTAATTAGACTACCTTGCCCAAAAATTATGGATTATAAAAGGATAGCAGCATTAGTGAAAAAAACACATTTTGAACCCAAAAACCCATTTGAGTTTTTAAGTTCAAAATACAGGCCTACCTCCTCCCCTACAGCCTGCCTGTCCATCTCCAAAAATACAATTTTTAATAATTATACGCTCCTCCTTTGCATTGAAAAAAAGCAAACAGTAAAGTTGCCAGATGCGGCCATCCCTTCATCCATTTGTCCTTCTGCATCTATTTTCCAAAACCATGCACTCATACTGTTATTATGTCGCCAAGTAATTAGACTACCTGGCCCAAAAATTATGGATTATAAAAGGGTAGCAGCATAAGGGAAAATTACCGTATTTATCGGGGTGTACATCGCACTGGCCTATAACACGCACCCTCATTTTACCAAGGATATTTGGGTAAAAAAAGTTTTTACCCAAATATCCTTCATAAAATGAGGGTGCGTGTGTGTGCATGTGTGTACCCCGATACACTGCTTCTCAACCCACAGAGCCCCCAGGAAAGGCAGGGGGAGAGAGGCCGTCGCTGCCTGCTTCTCTCCCCCTGCCTTTCCTGGGGTCTAGAGCCCTGCTACCGCCGCTTCTCTCCCCCTGCTATCGGCGCCGCTACCCCTTCTCTCCCCCTGGCTATCGGTGCCGCTGTCCCATTGCCAGCGCCGATAGCCAGGGGGAGAGAAGCGGCGCCGGTAATGGGGCAACGGCACCGATAGCCAGGGGGGCATAAGGGGCAGCGGCACCCATTGCCGGCGCCGCTGCCCCGTTGCCTCCCCCATCCCTAGTTGTATAATTACCTGTTGCCGGGGTCAGGTACGAGCTGCTTCAGGCCTCTGTTGTGCGTCCCCTGCATCATTGCTATAAGTTGCGAGACGCAATGACGAGTGACGTCTCTCATCATTGCGCCGCGCCATGCAAAGCATAGCAACGATGCAGGGAATGCACACCGGAGGCCTGAAGCAGCGCTGACCCGACCCCAGCAACAGGTAATTATACAACCGGGGATGGGGGAGGCAACGGGGCAGCGGCGCCGGCAATGGGTGCCGCTGCCCCTTCTTTCCACCTGTCTGTCGACATCGCTGCCCCATTGCCGTCGCCGTTTCTCTCCCCCTGGCTATCGGCGCCGGCAATGGGGCAGCGGCACTGATAGCCAGGGGGAGATAAGGGGCAGCAGCGCCGATAGCAGGGGTAACCATCATACACTCATACTGTTTTCACTTTGCCAAGTTATCGGACAACCTGGCCCCAAAATTATGGATTATAAAAGGATAGCAGCATAAGGGAAAAATACACATTTTGAACCCAAAAACCCATTTGAGTTTTTAAGTTCAAAATACAGGCCTACCTCCTCCCCTACAGCCTGCCTGTCCATCTCCAAAAATAGCCAATTAATAATTATACGCTTATCCTTTGCATTGAAAAAAAGTAAACAGTAAAGTTGCCAGATGCGGCCATCCTTTCATCCATTTGTCCTTCTGCATCTATTTTCCCAAACCATGCACTCATGCTGTTATTATGTCGCCAAGTAATTAGACTACCTGGCCCAAAAATTATGGTTTATAAAAGGATAGCAGCATTAGTGAAAAATACACATTTTGAACCCAAAAACCCATTTGAGTTTTTAAGTTCAAAATACAGGCCTACCTCCTCCCCTACAGCCTGCCTGTCCATCTCCAAAAATGCGATTTTTAATAATTATACGCCTCTCCTTTGCATTGAAAAAAAGCAAACAGTAAAGTTGCCAGATGCGGCCATCCTTTCATAAATTTGTCCTTCTGCATCTATTTTCCCAAACCATGCACTCATACTGTTATTATGTCGCCAAGTAATTAGACTACCTTGCCCAAAAATTATGGATTATAAAAGGATAGCAGCATTAGTGAAAAATACACATTTTGAACCCAAAAACCCATTTGAGTTTTTAAGTCCAAAATACAGGCCTACCTCCTCCCCTACAGCCTGCCTGTCCATCTCCAAAAATACCCTTTTTAATAATTATACGCTCCTCCTTTGCATTGAAAAAAAGCAAACAGTAAAGTTGCCAGATGCGGCCATCCTTTCATCCATTTGTCCTTCCGCATCTATTTTCCCAAACCATGCACTCATACTGTTATTATGTCGCCAAGTAATTAGACTACCTGGCCCAAAAATTATGGATTATAAAAGGGTAGCAGCATAAAGGAACATTACCGTATTTATCGGGGTGTACCACGCATCCGCCTATAACACACACCCTCATTTTATCAAGGATATTTGGGTAAAAGAATTTTTTTACCCAAATATCCTTCATAAAATGAGGGTGCGTGTGTGTGCATGTGTATACCCCAATACACTGCTTCTCACCCCACAGAGCTCCCAGGAAAGGCAGGGGGAGAGAGGCCGTCGCTGCCTGCTTCTCTCCCCCTGCCTTTCCTGGGGTCTAGATCCCTGCTAACGCCGCTTCTCTCCCCCTGCTATCGGCGCCGCTGCCCCTTCTCTCCCCCTGGCTATCGTTGCCGCTGTCCTATGGCCAGCGCCGATAGCCAGGGGGAGAGAAGCGGTGTCGGCAATGGGGCAGCTGCACCGATAGCCAGGGGGAGATAAGGGGCAGCGGCACCCATTGCCGTCGCCGCTGCCCCGTTGCCTCCCCCATCCCTAGTTGTATAATTACCTGTTGCCGGGGTCGGGTCCGCGCTGCTTCAGGCCTCCGGTGTGCGTCCCCTACATCATTGCTATGCGTTGCGAGACGCAATGACGAGTGATGTCACTCGTCATTGCGCCGCGCCATGCAGCTCATAGCAACGACGCAAGGGATGCACCCCGGAGTCCTGAAGCAGCGCTGACTCGACCCCAGCAACAGGTAATTATACAACCGGGGATGGGGGAGGCAACAGGGAAGCGGCGCCGGCAATGGGTGCCGCTGCCCCTTCTTTCTTTCTTTCTACCTCCTCCCCTACAGCCTGCCTGTCCATCTCCAAAAATACCCTTTTTAATAATTATACACTCCTCCTTTGCATTGAAAAAAAAGCAAACAGTAAAGGTGCCAGATGCGGCCATCCTTTCATCCATTTGTCCTTCTGCATCTATTTTCCCAAACCATGCACTCATACTGTTATTATGTCGCCAAGTAATTAGACTACCTGGCCCAAAAATTATGGATTATAAAAGGATAGCAGCATAAGGGAAAAATACATATTTTGAACCCAAAAACCCATTTGAGTATTTAAGTTCAAAATACAGGCCTACCTCCTCCCCATCAGCCTGCCTGTCCATCTCCAAAAATACCCTTTTTTAATAATTATGCACTCTTCATTTGCTTTGGAAAAACAAACAGTTAAGTTGCCATATGCTGCTATCCTTTCATCGATTTGTGCTTCTACACCTATGTTCCCAAACCATCATACACTCATACTGTTTTCACTTTGCCAAGTTATCGGACAACCTGGCCCCAAAATTATGGATTATAAAAGGATAGCAGCATAAGGGAAAAAAACACATTTTGAACCCAAAAACCAATTTGAGTTTTTAAGTTCAAAATACAGGCCTACCTCCTCCCCTACAGCCTGCCTGTCCATCTCCAAAAATAGCCTTTTAATAATTATACGCTTCTCCTTTGCATTGAAAAAAAGCAAACAGTAAAGTTGCCAGATGCGGCCATCCTTTCATCCATTTGTCCTTCTGCATCTATTTTCCCAAACCACGCACTCATACTGTTATTATGTCGCCAAGTAATTAGACTACCTGGCCCAAAAATTATGGATTATAAAAGGATAGCAGCATAAGGGAAAAATACACATTTTGAACCCAAAAACCCATTTGAGTTTTTAAGTTCAAAATACAGGCCTACCTCCTCCCCTACAGCCTGCCTGTCCATCTCCAAAAATACCCTTTTTAATAATTATACGCTCCTCCTTTGCATTGAAAAAAAGCAAACAGTAAAGTTGCCAGATGCGGCCATCCTTTCATCCATTTGTCCTTCTGCATCTATTTTCCCAAACCATGCACTCATACTGTTATTATGTCGCCAAGTAATTAGACTACCTGGCCCAAACATTATGAATTATAAAAGGATAGCAGCATTAGTGAAAAAAACACATTTTGAACCCAAAAACCCATTTGAGTTTTTAAGTTCAAAATACAGGCCTACCTCCTCCCCTACAGCCTGCCTGTCCATCTCCAAAAATACGATTTTTAATAATTATACGCCTCTCCTTTGCATTGAAAAAAAGCAAACAGTAAAGTTGCCAGATGCGGCCATCCTTTCATCCATTTGTCCTTCTGCATCTATTTTCCCAAACCATGCACTCATGCTGTTATTATGTCGCCAAGTAATTAGACTACCTGGCCCAAAAATTATGGTTTATAAAAGGATAGCAGCATTAGTGAAAAATACACATTTTGAACCCAAAAACCCATTTGAGTTTTTAAGTTCAAAATACAGGCCTACCTCCTCCCCTACAGCCTGCCTGTCCATCTCCAAAAATACCCTTTTAATAATTATACTCTCCTCCTTTGCATTGAAAAAAAGCAAACAGTAAAGTTGCCAGATGCGGCCATCCTTTCATCCATTTGTCCTTCTGCATCTATTTTCCCAAACCATGCACTCATACTGTTATTATGTCGCCAAGTAATTAGACTACCTTGCCCAAAAATTATGGATTATAAAAGGATAGCAGCATTAGTGAAAAAAACACATTTTGAACCCAAAAACCCATTTGAGTTTTTAAGTTCAAAATACAGGCCTACCTCCTCCCCTACAGCCTGCCTGTCCATCTCCAAAAATACAATTTTTAATAATTATACGCTCCTCCTTTGCATTGAAAAAAAGCAAACAGTAAAGTTGCCAGATGCGGCCATCCCTTCATCCATTTGTCCTTCTGCATCTATTTTCCAAAACCATGCACTCATACTGTTATTATGTCGCCAAGTAATTAGACTACCTGGCCCAAAAATTATGGATTATAAAAGGGTAGCAGCATAAGGGAAAATTACCGTATTTATCGGGGTGTACATCGCACTGGCCTATAACACGCACCCTCATTTTACCAAGGATATTTGGGTAAAAAAAGTTTTTACCCAAATATCCTTCATAAAATGAGGGTGCGTGTGTGTGCATGTGTGTACCCCGATACACTGCTTCTCAACCCACAGAGCCCCCAGGAAAGGCAGGGGGAGAGAGGCCGTCGCTGCCTGCTTCTCTCCCCCTGCCTTTCCTGGGGTCTAGAGCCCTGCTACCGCCGCTTCTCTCCCCCTGCTATCGGCGCCGCTACCCCTTCTCTCCCCCTGGCTATCGGTGCCGCTGTCCCATTGCCAGCGCCGATAGCCAGGGGGAGAGAAGCGGCGCCGGTAATGGGGCAACGGCACCGATAGCCAGGGGGGCATAAGGGGCAGCGGCACCCATTGCCGGCGCCGCTGCCCCGTTGCCTCCCCCATCCCTAGTTGTATAATTACCTGTTGCCGGGGTCAGGTACGAGCTGCTTCAGGCCTCTGTTGTGCGTCCCCTGCATCATTGCTATAAGTTGCGAGACGCAATGACGAGTGACGTCTCTCATCATTGCGCCGCGCCATGCAAAGCATAGCAACGATGCAGGGAATGCACACCGGAGGCCTGAAGCAGCGCTGACCCGACCC
This sequence comes from Hyla sarda, assembly GCF_029499605.1. NCBI lineage: Eukaryota > Metazoa > Chordata > Amphibia > Anura > Hylidae > Hyla > Hyla sarda. The sequence continues at coordinate 76,569,529 of NC_079197.1, read as the reverse complement.
CAGCAACAGGTAATTATACAACCGGGGATGGGGGAGGCAACGGGGCAGCGGCGCCGGCAATGGGTGCCGCTGCCCCTTCTTTCCACCTGTCTGTCGACATCGCTGCCCCATTGCCGTCGCCGTTTCTCTCCCCCTGGCTATCGGCGCCGGCAATGGGGCAGCGGCACTGATAGCCAGGGGGAGATAAGGGGCAGCAGCGCCGATAGCAGGGGTAACCATCATACACTCATACTGTTTTCACTTTGCCAAGTTATCGGACAACCTGGCCCCAAAATTATGGATTATAAAAGGATAGCAGCATAAGGGAAAAATACACATTTTGAACCCAAAAACCCATTTGAGTTTTTAAGTTCAAAATACAGGCCTACCTCCTCCCCTACAGCCTGCCTGTCCATCTCCAAAAATAGCCAATTAATAATTATACGCTTATCCTTTGCATTGAAAAAAAGTAAACAGTAAAGTTGCCAGATGCGGCCATCCTTTCATCCATTTGTCCTTCTGCATCTATTTTCCCAAACCATGCACTCATGCTGTTATTATGTCGCCAAGTAATTAGACTACCTGGCCCAAAAATTATGGTTTATAAAAGGATAGCAGCATTAGTGAAAAATACACATTTTGAACCCAAAAACCCATTTGAGTTTTTAAGTTCAAAATACAGGCCTACCTCCTCCCCTACAGCCTGCCTGTCCATCTCCAAAAATACCCTTTTAATAATTATACTCTCCTCCTTTGCATTGAAAAAAAGCAAACAGTAAAGTTGCCAGATGCGGCCATCCTTTCATCCATTTGTCCTTCTGCATCTATTTTCCCAAACCATGCACTCATACTGTTATTATGTCGCCAAGTAATTAGACTACCTTGCCCAAAAATTATGGATTATAAAAGGATAGCAGCATTAGTGAAAAAAACACATTTTGAACCCAAAAACCCATTTGAGTTTATAAGTTCAAAATACAGGCCTACCTCCTCCCCTACAGCCTGCCTGTCCATCTCCAAAAATACCATTTTTAATAATTATACGCTCCTCCTTTGCATTGAAAAAAAGCAAACAGTAAAGTTGCCAGATGCGGCCATCCCTTCATCCATTTGTCCTTCTGCATCTATTTTCCATAACCATGCACTCATACTGTTATTATGTCGCCAAGTAATTAGACTACCTGGCCCAAAAATTATGGATTATAAAAGGGTAGCAGCATAAGGGAAAATTACCGTATTTATCGGGGTGTACATCGCACTGGCCTATAACACGCACCCTCATTTTACCAAGGATATTTGGGTAAAAAAAGTTTTTACCCAAATATCCTTCATAAAATGAGGGTGCGTGTGTGTGCATGTGTGTACCCCGATACACTGCTTCTCAACCCACAGAGCCCCCAGGAAAGGCAGGGGGAGAGAGGCCGTCGCTGCCTGCTTCTCTCCCCCTGCCTTTCCTGGGGTCTAGAGCCCTGCTACCGCCGCTTCTCTCCCCCTGCTATCGGCGCCGCTACCCCTTCTCTCCCCCTGGCTATCGGTGCCGCTGTCCCATTGCCAGCGCCGATAGCCAGGGGGAGAGAAGCGGCGCCGGTAATGGGGCAATGGCACCGATAGCCAGGGGGGCATAAGGGGCAGCGGCACCCATTGCCGGCGCCGCTGCCCCGTTGCCTCCCCCATCCCTAGTTGTATAATTACCTGTTGCCGGGGTCAGGTACGAGCTGCTTCAGGCCTCTGTTGTGCGTCCCCTGCATCATTGCTATAAGTTGCGAGACGCAATGACGAGTGACGTCTCTCATCATTGCGCCGCGCCATGCAAAGCATAGCAACGATGCAGGGAATGCACACCGGAGGCCTGAAGCAGCGCTGACCCGACCCCAGCAACAGGTAATTATACAACCGGGGATGGGGGAGGCAACGGGGCAGCGGCGCCGGCAATGGGTGCCGCTGCCCCTTCTTTCCACCTGTCTGTCGACATCGCTGCCCCATTGCCGTCGCCGTTTCTCTCCCCCTGGCTATCGGCGCCGGCAATGGGGCAGCGGCACTGATAGCCAGGGGGAGATAAGGGGCAGCAGCGCCGATAGCAGGGGTAACCATCATACACTCATACTGTTTTCACTTTGCCAAGTTATCGGACAACCTGGCCCCAAAATTATGGATTATGAAAGGATAGCAGCATAAGGGAAAAATACACATTTTGAACCCAAAAACCCATTTGAGTTTTTAAGTTCAAAATACAGGCCTACCTCCTCCCCTACAGCCTGCCTGTCCATCTCCAAAAATAGCCAATTAATAATTATACGCTTATCCTTTGCATTGAAAAAAAGTAAACAGTAAAGTTGCCAGATGCGGCCATCCTTTCATCCATTTGTCCTTCTGCATCTATTTTCCCAAACCATGCACTCATTTTGTTATTATGTCGCCAAGTAATTAGACTACCATGCCCAAAAATTATGGATTATAAAAGGATAGCAGCATTAGTGAAAAATACACATTTTGAACCCAAAAACCCATTTGAGTTTTTAAGTTCAAAATACAGGCCTACCTCCTCCCCTACAGCCTGCCTGTCCATCTCCAAAAATACCCTTTTTAATAATTATACGCTCCTCCTTTGCATTGAAAAAAAGCAAACAGTAAAGTTGCCAGATGCGGCCATCCTTTCATCCATTTGTCCTTCTGCATCTATTTTCCCAAACCATGCACTCATACTGTTATTATGTCGCCAAGTAATTAGACTACCTGGCCCAAACATTATGGATTATAAAAGGATAGCAGCATAAGGGAAAAATACATATTTTGAACCCAAAAACCCATTTGAGTTTTTAAGTTCAAAATACAGGCCTACCTCCTCCCCATCAGCCTGCCTGTCCATCTCCAAAAATACCCTTTTTTAATAATTATGCACTCTTCATTTGCTTTGGAAAAAAAAACAGTTAAGTTGCCATATGCTGCTATCCTTTCATCGATTTGTGCTTCTACACCTATGTTCCCAAACCATCATACACTCATACTGTTTTCACTTTGCCAAGTTATCGGACAACCTGGCCCCAAAATTATGGATTATAAAAGGATAGCAGCATAAGGGAAAAATACACATTTTGAACCCAAAAACCCATTTGAGTTTTTAAGTTCAAAATACAGGCCTACCTCCTCCCCTACAGCCTGCCTGTCCATCTCCAAAAATAGCCTTTTAATAATTATACGCTCCTCCTTTGCATTGAAAAAAAGCAAACAGTAAAGTTGCCAGATGCGGCCATCCTTTCATCCATTTGTCCTTCTGCATCTATTTTCCCAAACCATGCACTCATACTGTTATTATGTCGCCAAGTAATTAGACTACCTGGCCCAAACATTACGAATTATAAAAGGATAGCAGCATTAGTGAAAAAAACACATTTAAGAACCCAAAAACCCATTTGAGTTTTTAAGTTCAAAATACAGGCCTACCTCCTCCCCTACAGCCTGCCTGTCCATCTCCAAAAATACGATTTTTAATAATTATACGCCTCTCCTTTGCATTGAAAAAAAGCAAACAGTAAAGTTGCCAGATGCGGCCATCCTTTCATAAATTTGTCCTTCTGCATCTATTTTCCCAAACCATGCACTCATACTGTTATTATGTCGCCAAGTAATTAGACTACCTTGCCCAAAAATTATGGATTATAAAAGGATAGCAGCATTAGTGAAAAATACACATTTTGAACCCAAAAACCCATTTGAGTTTTTAAGTCCAAAATACAGGCCTACCTCCTCCCCTACAGCCTGCCTGTCCATCTCCAAAAATACCCTTTTTAATAATTATACGCTCCTCCTTTGCATTGAAAAAAAGCAAACAGTAAAGTTGCCAGATGCGGCCATCCTTTCATCCATTTGTCCTTCCGCATCTATTTTCCCAAACCATGCACTCATACTGTTATTATGTCGCCAAGTAATTAGACTACCTGGCCCAAAAATTATGGATTATAAAAGGGTAGCAGCATAAAGGAACATTACCGTATTTATCGGGGTGTACCACGCATCCGCCTATAACACACACCCTCATTTTATCAAGGATATTTGGGTAAAAGAATTTTTTTACCCAAATATCCTTCATAAAATGAGGGTGCGTGTGTGTGCATGTGTATACCCCAATACACTGCTTCTCACCCCACAGAGCTCCCAGGAAAGGCAGGGGGAGAGAGGCCGTCGCTGCCTGCTTCTCTCCCCCTGCCTTTCCTGGGGTCTAGATCCCTGCTAACGCCGCTTCTCTCCCCCTGCTATCGGCGCCGCTGCCCCTTCTCTCCCCCTGGCTATCGTTGCCGCTGTCCTATGGCCAGCGCCGATAGCCAGGGGGAGAGAAGCGGTGTCGGCAATGGGGCAGCTGCACCGATAGCCAGGGGGAGATAAGGGGCAGCGGCACCCATTGCCGTCGCCGCTGCCCCGTTGCCTCCCCCATCCCTAGTTGTATAATTACCTGTTGCCGGGGTCGGGTCCGCGCTGCTTCAGGCCTCCGGTGTGCGTCCCCTACATCATTGCTATGCGTTGCGAGACGCAATGACGAGTGATGTCACTCGTCATTGCGCCGCGCCATGCAGCTCATAGCAACGACGCAAGGGATGCACCCCGGAGTCCTGAAGCAGCGCTGACCCGACCCCAGCAACAGGTAATTATACAACCGGGGATGGGGGAGGCAACAGGGAAGCGGCGCCGGCAATGGGTGCCGCTGCCCCTTCTTTCTTTCTTTCTACCTCCTCCCCTACAGCCTGCCTGTCCATCTCCAAAAATACCCTTTTTAATAATTATACACTCCTCCTTTGCATTGAAAAAAAAGCAAACAGTAAAGGTGCCAGATGCGGCCATCCTTTCATCCATTTGTCCTTCTGCATCTATTTTCCCAAACCATGCACTCATACTGTTATTATGTCGCCAAGTAATTAGACTACCTGGCCCAAAAATTATGGATTATAAAAGGATAGCAGCATAAGGGAAAAATACATATTTTGAACCCAAAAACCCATTTGAGTATTTAAGTTCAAAATACAGGCCTACCTCCTCCCCATCAGCCTGCCTGTCCATCTCCAAAAATACCCTTTTTTAATAATTATGCACTCTTCATTTGCTTTGGAAAAACAAACAGTTAAGTTGCCATATGCTGCTATCCTTTCATCGATTTGTGCTTCTACACCTATGTTCCCAAACCATCATACACTCATACTGTTTTCACTTTGCCAAGTTATCGGACAACCTGGCCCCAAAATTATGGATTATAAAAGGATAGCAGCATAAGGGAAAAAAACACATTTTGAACCCAAAAACCAATTTGAGTTTTTAAGTTCAAAATACAGGCCTACCTCCTCCCCTACAGCCTGCCTGTCCATCTCCAAAAATAGCCTTTTAATAATTATACGCTTCTCCTTTGCATTGAAAAAAAGCAAACAGTAAAGTTGCCAGATGCGGCCATCCTTTCATCCATTTGTCCTTCTGCATCTATTTTCCCAAACCACGCACTCATACTGTTATTATGTCGCCAAGTAATTAGACTACCTGGCCCAAAAATTATGGATTATAAAAGGATAGCAGCATAAGGGAAAAATACACATTTTGAACCCAAAAACCCATTTGAGTTTTTAAGTTCAAAATACAGGCCTACCTCCTCCCCTACAGCCTGCCTGTCCATCTCCAAAAATACCCTTTTTAATAATTATACGCTCCTCCTTTGCATTGAAAAAAAGCAAACAGTAAAGTTGCCAGATGCGGCCATCCTTTCATCCATTTGTCCTTCTGCATCTATTTTCCCAAACCATGCACTCATACTGTTATTATGTCGCCAAGTAATTAGACTACCTGGCCCAAACATTATGAATTATAAAAGGATAGCAGCATTAGTGAAAAAAACACATTTTGAACCCAAAAACCCATTTGAGTTTTTAAGTTCAAAATACAGGCCTACCTCCTCCCCTACAGCCTGCCTGTCCATCTCCAAAAATACGATTTTTAATAATTATACGCCTCTCCTTTGCATTGAAAAAAAGCAAACAGTAAAGTTGCCAGATGCGGCCATCCTTTCATCCATTTGTCCTTCTGCATCTATTTTCCCAAACCATGCACTCATGCTGTTATTATGTCGCCAAGTAATTAGACTACCTGGCCCAAAAATTATGGTTTATAAAAGGATAGCAGCATTAGTGAAAAATACACATTTTGAACCCAAAAACCCATTTGAGTTTTTAAGTTCAAAATACAGGCCTACCTCCTCCCCTACAGCCTGCCTGTCCATCTCCAAAAATACCCTTTTAATAATTATACTCTCCTCCTTTGCATTGAAAAAAAGCAAACAGTAAAGTTGCCAGATGCGGCCATCCTTTCATCCATTTGTCCTTCTGCATCTATTTTCCCAAACCATGCACTCATACTGTTATTATGTCGCCAAGTAATTAGACTACCTTGCCCAAAAATTATGGATTATAAAAGGATAGCAGCATTAGTGAAAAAAACACATTTTGAACCCAAAAACCCATTTGAGTTTTTAAGTTCAAAATACAGGCCTACCTCCTCCCCTACAGCCTGCCTGTCCATCTCCAAAAATACAATTTTTAATAATTATACGCTCCTCCTTTGCATTGAAAAAAAGCAAACAGTAAAGTTGCCAGATGCGGCCATCCCTTCATCCATTTGTCCTTCTGCATCTATTTTCCAAAACCATGCACTCATACTGTTATTATGTCGCCAAGTAATTAGACTACCTGGCCCAAAAATTATGGATTATAAAAGGGTAGCAGCATAAGGGAAAATTACCGTATTTATCGGGGTGTACATCGCACTGGCCTATAACACGCACCCTCATTTTACCAAGGATATTTGGGTAAAAAAAGTTTTTACCCAAATATCCTTCATAAAATGAGGGTGCGTGTGTGTGCATGTGTGTACCCCGATACACTGCTTCTCAACCCACAGAGCCCCCAGGAAAGGCAGGGGGAGAGAGGCCGTCGCTGCCTGCTTCTCTCCCCCTGCCTTTCCTGGGGTCTAGAGCCCTGCTACCGCCGCTTCTCTCCCCCTGCTATCGGCGCCGCTACCCCTTCTCTCCCCCTGGCTATCGGTGCCGCTGTCCCATTGCCAGCGCCGATAGCCAGGGGGAGAGAAGCGGCGCCGGTAATGGGGCAACGGCACCGATAGCCAGGGGGGCATAAGGGGCAGCGGCACCCATTGCCGGCGCCGCTGCCCCGTTGCCTCCCCCATCCCTAGTTGTATAATTACCTGTTGCCGGGGTCAGGTACGAGCTGCTTCAGGCCTCTGTTGTGCGTCCCCTGCATCATTGCTATAAGTTGCGAGACGCAATGACGAGTGACGTCTCTCATCATTGCGCCGCGCCATGCAAAGCATAGCAACGATGCAGGGAATGCACACCGGAGGCCTGAAGCAGCGCTGACCCGACCCCAGCAACAGGTAATTATACAACCGGGGATGGGGGAGGCAACGGGGCAGCGGCGCCGGCAATGGGTGCCGCTGCCCCTTCTTTCCACCTGTCTGTCGACATCGCTGCCCCATTGCCGTCGCCGTTTCTCTCCCCCTGGCTATCGGCGCCGGCAATGGGGCAGCGGCACTGATAGCCAGGGGGAGATAAGGGGCAGCAGCGCCGATAGCAGGGGTAACCATCATACACTCATACTGTTTTCACTTTGCCAAGTTATCGGACAACCTGGCCCCAAAATTATGGATTATAAAAGGATAGCAGCATAAGGGAAAAATACACATTTTGAACCCAAAAACCCATTTGAGTTTTTAAGTTCAAAATACAGGCCTACCTCCTCCCCTACAGCCTGCCTGTCCATCTCCAAAAATAGCCAATTAATAATTATACGCTTATCCTTTGCATTGAAAAAAAGTAAACAGTAAAGTTGCCAGATGCGGCCATCCTTTCATCCATTTGTCCTTCTGCATCTATTTTCCCAAACCATGCACTCATGCTGTTATTATGTCGCCAAGTAATTAGACTACCTGGCCCAAAAATTATGGTTTATAAAAGGATAGCAGCATTAGTGAAAAATACACATTTTGAACCCAAAAACCCATTTGAGTTTTTAAGTTCAAAATACAGGCCTACCTCCTCCCCTACAGCCTGCCTGTCCATCTCCAAAAATACCCTTTTAATAATTATACTCTCCTCCTTTGCATTGAAAAAAAGCAAACAGTAAAGTTGCCAGATGCGGCCATCCTTTCATCCATTTGTCCTTCTGCATCTATTTTCCCAAACCATGCACTCATACTGTTATTATGTCGCCAAGTAATTAGACTACCTTGCCCAAAAATTATGGATTATAAAAGGATAGCAGCATTAGTGAAAAAAACACATTTTGAACCCAAAAACCCATTTGAGTTTATAAGTTCAAAATACAGGCCTACCTCCTCCCCTACAGCCTGCCTGTCCATCTCCAAAAATACCATTTTTAATAATTATACGCTCCTCCTTTGCATTGAAAAAAAGCAAACAGTAAAGTTGCCAGATGCGGCCATCCCTTCATCCATTTGTCCTTCTGCATCTATTTTCCATAACCATGCACTCATACTGTTATTATGTCGCCAAGTAATTAGACTACCTGGCCCAAAAATTATGGATTATAAAAGGGTAGCAGCATAAGGGAAAATTACCGTATTTATCGGGGTGTACATCGCACTGGCCTATAACACGCACCCTCATTTTACCAAGGATATTTGGGTAAAAAAAGTTTTTACCCAAATATCCTTCATAAAATGAGGGTGCGTGTGTGTGCATGTGTGTACCCCGATACACTGCTTCTCAACCCACAGAGCCCCCAGGAAAGGCAGGGGGAGAGAGGCCGTCGCTGCCTGCTTCTCTCCCCCTGCCTTTCCTGGGGTCTAGATCCCTGCTAACGCCGCTTCTCTCCCCCTGCTATCGGCGCCGCTGCCCCTTCTCTCCCCCTGGCTATCGGTGCCGCTGTCCCATTGCCAGCGCCGATAGCCAGGGGGAGAGAAGCGGCGCCGGTAATGGGGCAACGGCACTGATAGCCAGGGGGGCATAAGGGGCAGCGGCACCTATTGCCGGCGCCGCTGCCCCGTTGCCTCCCCCTTCCCTAGTTGTATAATTACCTGTTGCCGGGGTCGGGTCCGAGCTGCTTCAGGCCTCTGTTGTGCGTCCCCTGCATCATTGCTATGCGTTGCGAGACGCAATGACGAGTGACGTCTCTCGTCATTGCGCCGCGCCATGCAAAGCATAGCAACGACGCAGGGAATGCACACCGGAGGCCTGAAGCAGCGCTGACCCGACCCCAGCAACAGGTAATTATACAACCGGGGAAGGGGGAGGCAACGGGGCAGCGGCGCCGGCAATGGGTGCCGCTGCCCCTTCTTTCCCCCTGTCTGTCGACATCGCTGCCCCATTACAGGCGCCGTTTCTCTCCCCCTGGCTATCGGCGCCGGCAATGGGGCAGCGGCACTGATAGCCAGGGGGAGAGAAGGGGCAGCAGCGCCGATAGCAGGAGTAACCATCATACACTCATACTGTTTTCACTTTGCCAAGTTATCGGACAACCTGGCCCCAAAATTATGGATTATAAAAGCATAGCAGCATAAGGGAAAAATACACATTTTGAACCCAAAAACCCATTTGAGTTTTTAAGTTCAAAATACAGGCCTACCTCCTCCCCTACAGCCTGCCTGTCCATCTCCAAAAATAGCCTTTTAATAATTATACGCTCCTCCTTTGCATTGAAAAAAAGCAAACAGTAAAGTTGCCAGATGCGGCCATCCTTTCATCCATTTGTCCTTCTGCATCTATTTTCCCAAACCACGCACTCATACTGTTATTATGTCGCCAAGTAATTAGACTACCTGGCCCAAAAATTATGGATTATAAAAGGATAGCAGCATAAGGGAAAAATACACATTTTGAACCCAAAAACCCATTTGAGTTTTTAAGTTCAAAATACAGGCCTACCTCCTCCCCTACAGCCTGCCTGTCCATCTCCAAAAATACCCTTTTTAATAATTATACGCTCCTCCTTTGCATTGAAAAAAAGCAAACAGTAAAGTTGCCAGATGCGGCCATCCTTTCATAAATTTGTCCTTCTGCATCTATTTTCCCAAACCATGCACTCATACTGTTATTATGTCGCCAAGTAATTAGACTACCGTGCCCAAAAATTATGGATTATAAAAGGATAGCAGCATTAGTGAAAAATACACATTTTGAACCCAAAAACCCATTTGAGGTTTTTAAGTTCAAAATACAGGCCTACCTCCTCCCCTACAGCCTGCCTGTCCATCTCCAAAAATACCCTTTTTAATAAGTATACGCTCCTCCTTTGCATTGAAAAAAAGCAAACAGTAAAGTTGCCAGATGCGGCCATCCTTTCATCCATTTGTCCTTCTGCATCTATTTTCCCAAACCATGCACTCATACTGTTATTATGTCGCCAAGTAATTAGACTACCTGGCCCAAACATTATGAATTATAAAAGGATGGCAGCATTAGTGAAAAAAACACATTTTGAACCCAAAAACCCATTTGAGTTTTTAAGTTCAAAATACAGGCCTACCTCCGCCCCTACAGCCTGCCTGTCCATCTCCAAAAATGCGATTTTTAATAATTATACGCCTCTCCTTTGCATTGAAAAAAAGCAAACAGTAAAGTTGCCAGATGCGGCCATCCTTTCATCCATTTGTCCTTCTGCATCTATTTTCCCAAACCATGCACTCATGCTGTTATTATGTCGCCAAGTAATTAGACTACCTGGCCCAAAAATTATGGTTTATAAAAGGATAGCAGCATTAGTGAAAAATACACATTTTGAACCCAAAAACCCATTTGAGTTTTTAAGTTCAAAATACAGGCCTACCTCCTCCCCTACAGCCTGCCTGTCCATCTCCAAAAATACCCTTTTAATAATTATACTCTCCTCCTTTGCATTGAAAAAAAGCAAACAGTAAAGTTGCCAGATGCGGCCATCCTTTCATCCATTTGTCCTTCTGCATCTATTTTCCCAAACCATGCACTCATACTGTTATTATGTCGCCAAGTAATTAGACTACCTTGCCCAAAAATTATGGATTATAAAAGGATAGCAGCATTAGTGAAAAAAACACATTTTGAACCCAAAAACCCATTTGAGTTTTTAAGTTCAAAATACAGGCCTACCTCCTCCCCTACAGCCTGCCTGTCCATCTCCAAAAATACCATTTTTAATAATTATACGCTCCTCCTTTGCATTGAAAAAAAGCAAAGAGTAAAGTTGCCAGATGCGGCCATCCTTTCATCCATTTGTCCTTCTGCATCTATTTTCCAAAACCATGCACTCATACTGTTATTATGTCGCCAAGTAATTAGACTACCTGGCCCAAAAATTATGGATTATAAAAGGGTAGCAGCATAAGGGAACATTACCGTATTTATCGGGGTGTACATCGCACTGGCCTATAACACGCACCCTCATTTTACCAAGGATATTTGGGTAAAAAAAGTTTTTACCCAAATATCCTTCATAAAATGAGGGTGCGTGTGTGTGCATGTGTGTACCCCGATACACTGCTTCTCAACCCACAGAGCCCCCAGGAAAGGCAGGGGGAGAGAGGCCGTCGCTGCCTGCTTCTCTCCCCCTGCCTTTCCTGGGGTCTAGATCCCTGCTAACGCCGCTTCTCTCCCCCTGCTATCGGCGCCGCTGCCCCTTCTCTCCCCCTGGCTATTGGTGCCGCTGTCCCATTGCCAGCGCCGATAGCCAGGGGGAGAGAAGCGGCGCCGGTAATGGGGCAACGGCACCGATAGCCAGGGGGGCATAAGGGGCAGCGGCACCTATTGCTGGCGCCGCTGCCCCGTTGCCTCCCCCATCCCTAGTTGTATAATTACCTGTTGCCGGGGTCGGGTCCGAGCTGCTTCAGGCCTCTGTTGTGCGTCCCCTGCATCATTGCTATGCGTTGCGAGACGCAATGACGAGTGACGTCTCTCGTCATTGCGCCGCGCCATGCAAAGCATAGCAACGACGCAGGGAATGCACACCGGAGGCCTGAAGCAGCGCTGACCCGACCCCAGCAACAGGTAATTATACAACCGGGCAAGGGGGAGGCAACGGGGCAGCGGCGCCGGCAATGGGTGCCGCTGCCCCTTCTTTCACCCTGTCTGTCGACATCGCTGCCCCATTGCCGGCGCCGTTTCTCTCCCCCTGGCTATCGGCGCCGGCAATGGGGCAGCGGCACTGATAGCCAGGGGGAGAGAAGGGGCAGCAGCGCCGATAGCAGGGGTAACCATCATACACTCATACTGTTTTCACTTTGCCAAGTTATCGGACAACCTGGCCCCAAAATTATGGATTATTAAAGCATAGCAGCATAAGGGAAAAATACACATTTTGAACCCAAAAACCCATTTGAGTTTTTAAGTTCAAAATACAGGCCTACCTCCTCCCCTACAGCCTGCCTGTCCATCTCCAAAAATAGCCTTTTAATAATTATACGCTCCTCCTTTGCATTGAAAAAAAGCAAACAGTAAAGTTGCCAGATGCGGCCATCCTTTCATCCATTTGTCCTTCTGCATCTATTTTCCCAAACCACGCACTCATACTGTTATTATGTCGCCAAGTAATTAGACTACCTGGCCCAAAAATTATGGATTATAAAAGGGTAGCAGCATAAAGGAACATTACCGTATTTATCGGGGTGTACCACGCATCCGCCTATAACACACACCCTCATTTTATCAAGGATATTTGGGTAAAATAATTTTTTTACCCAAATATCCTTCATAAAATGAGGGTGCGTGTGTGTGCATGTGTATACCCCAATACACTGCTTCTCACCCCACAGAGCCCCCAGGAAAGGCAGGGGGAGAGAGGCCGTCGCTGCCTGCTTCTCTCCCCCTGCCTTTCCTGGGGTCTAGATCCCTGCTAACGCCGCTTCTCTCCCCCTGCTATCGGCGCCGCTGCCCCTTCTCTCCCCCTGGCTATCGTTGCCGCTGTCCTATGGCCAGCGCCGATAGCCAGGGGGAGAGAAGCGGTGTCGGCAATGGGGCAGCTGCACCGATAGCCAGGGGGAGATAAGGGGCAGCGGCACCCATTGCCGTCGCCGCTGCCCCGTTGCCTCCCCCATCCCTAGTTGTATAATTACCTGTTGCCGGGGTCGGGTCCGCGCTGCTTCAGGCCTCCGGTGTGCGTCCCCTACATCATTGCTATGCGTTGCGAGACGCAATGACGAGTGATGTCACTCGTCATTGCGCCGCGCCATGCAGCTCATAGCAACGACGCAAGGGATGCACCCCGGAGTCCTGAAGCAGCGCTGACCCGACCCCAGCAACAGGTAATTATACAACCGGGGATGGGGGAGGCAACAGGGAAGCGGCGCCGGCAATGGGTGCCGCTGCCCCTTCTTTCTTTCTTTCTACCTCCTCCCCTACAGCCTGCCTGTCCATCTCCAAAAATACCCTTTTTAATAATTATACACTCCTCCTTTGCATTGAAAAAAAAGCAAACAGTAAAGGTGCCAGATGCGGCCATCCTTTCATCCATTTGTCCTTCTGCATCTATTTTCCCAAACCATGCACTCATACTGTTATTATGTCGCCAAGTAATTAGACTACCTGGCCCAAAAATTATGGATTATAAAAGGATAGCAGCATAAGGGAAAAATACATATTTTGAACCCAAAAACCCATTTGAGTATTTAAGTTCAAAATACAGGCCTACCTCCTCCCCATCAGCCTGCCTGTCCATCTCCAAAAATACCCTTTTTTAATAATTATGCACTCTTCATTTGCTTTGGAAAAACAAACAGTTAAGTTGCCATATGCTGCTATCCTTTCATCGATTTGTGCTTCTACACCTATGTTCCCAAACCATCATACACTCATACTGTTTTCACTTTGCCAAGTTATCGGACAACCTGGCCCCAAAATTATGGATTATAAAAGGATAGCAGCATAAGGGAAAAAAACACATTTTGAACCCAAAAACCAATTTGAGTTTTTAAGTTCAAAATACAGGCCTACCTCCTCCCCTACAGCCTGCCTGTCCATCTCCAAAAATAGCCTTTTAATAATTATACGCTTCTCCTTTGCATTGAAAAAAAGCAAACAGTAAAGTTGCCAGATGCGGCCATCCTTTCATCCATTTGTCCTTCTGCATCTATTTTCCCAAACCACGCACTCATACTGTTATTATGTCGCCAAGTAATTAGACTACCTGGCCCAAAAATTATGGATTATAAAAGGATAGCAGCATAAGGGAAAAATACACATTTTGAACCCAAAAACCCATTTGAGTTTTTAAGTTCAAAATACAGGCCTACCTCCTCCCCTACAGCCTGCCTGTCCATCTCCAAAAATACCCTTTTTAATAATTATACGCTCCTCCTTTGCATTGAAAAAAAGCAAACAGTAAAGTTGCCAGATGCGGCCATCCTTTCATCCATTTGTCCTTCTGCATCTATTTTCCCAAACCATGCACTCATACTGTTATTATGTCGCCAAGTAATTAGACTACCTGGCCCAAACATTATGAATTATAAAAGGATAGCAGCATTAGTGAAAAAAACACATTTTGAACCCAAAAACCCATTTGAGTTTTTAAGTTCAAAATACAGGCCTACCTCCTCCCCTACAGCCTGCCTGTCCATCTCCAAAAATACGATTTTTAATAATTATACGCCTCTCCTTTGCATTGAAAAAAAGCAAACAGTAAAGTTGCCAGATGCGGCCATCCTTTCATCCATTTGTCCTTCTGCATCTATTTTCCCAAACCATGCACTCATGCTGTTATTATGTCGCCAAGTAATTAGACTACCTGGCCCAAAAATTATGGTTTATAAAAGGATAGCAGCATTAGTGAAAAATACACATTTTGAACCCAAAAACCCATTTGAGTTTTTAAGTTCAAAATACAGGCCTACCTCCTCCCCTACAGCCTGCCTGTCCATCTCCAAAAATACCCTTTTAATAATTATACTCTCCTCCTTTGCATTGAAAAAAAGCAAACAGTAAAGTTGCCAGATGCGGCCATCCTTTCATCCATTTGTCCTTCTGCATCTATTTTCCCAAACCATGCACTCATACTGTTATTATGTCGCCAAGTAATTAGACTACCTTGCCCAAAAATTATGGATTATAAAAGGATAGCAGCATTAGTGAAAAAAACACATTTTGAACCCAAAAACCCATTTGAGTTTTTAAGTTCAAAATACAGGCCTACCTCCTCCCCTACAGCCTGCCTGTCCATCTCCAAAAATACAATTTTTAATAATTATACGCTCCTCCTTTGCATTGAAAAAAAGCAAACAGTAAAGTTGCCAGATGCGGCCATCCCTTCATCCATTTGTCCTTCTGCATCTATTTTCCAAAACCATGCACTCATACTGTTATTATGTCGCCAAGTAATTAGACTACCTGGCCCAAAAATTATGGATTATAAAAGGGTAGCAGCATAAGGGAAAATTACCGTATTTATCGGGGTGTACATCGCACTGGCCTATAACACGCACCCTCATTTTACCAAGGATATTTGGGTAAAAAAAGTTTTTACCCAAATATCCTTCATAAAATGAGGGTGCGTGTGTGTGCATGTGTGTACCCCGATACACTGCTTCTCAACCCACAGAGCCCCCAGGAAAGGCAGGGGGAGAGAGGCCGTCGCTGCCTGCTTCTCTCCCCCTGCCTTTCCTGGGGTCTAGAGCCCTGCTACCGCCGCTTCTCTCCCCCTGCTATCGGCGCCGCTACCCCTTCTCTCCCCCTGGCTATCGGTGCCGCTGTCCCATTGCCAGCGCCGATAGCCAGGGGGAGAGAAGCGGCGCCGGTAATGGGGCAACGGCACCGATAGCCAGGGGGGCATAAGGGGCAGCGGCACCCATTGCCGGCGCCGCTGCCCCGTTGCCTCCCCCATCCCTAGTTGTATAATTACCTGTTGCCGGGGTCAGGTACGAGCTGCTTCAGGCCTCTGTTGTGCGTCCCCTGCATCATTGCTATAAGTTGCGAGACGCAATGACGAGTGACGTCTCTCATCATTGCGCCGCGCCATGCAAAGCATAGCAACGATGCAGGGAATGCACACCGGAGGCCTGAAGCAGCGCTGACCCGACCCCAGCAACAGGTAATTATACAACCGGGGATGGGGGAGGCAACGGGGCAGCGGCGCCGGCAATGGGTGCCGCTGCCCCTTCTTTCCACCTGTCTGTCGACATCGCTGCCCCATTGCCGTCGCCGTTTCTCTCCCCCTGGCTATCGGCGCCGGCAATGGGGCAGCGGCACTGATAGCCAGGGGGAGATAAGGGGCAGCAGCGCCGATAGCAGGGGTAACCATCATACACTCATACTGTTTTCACTTTGCCAAGTTATCGGACAACCTGGCCCCAAAATTATGGATTATAAAAGGATAGCAGCATAAGGGAAAAATACACATTTTGAACCCAAAAACCCATTTGAGTTTTTAAGTTCAAAATACAGGCCTACCTCCTCCCCTACAGCCTGCCTGTCCATCTCCAAAAATAGCCAATTAATAATTATACGCTTATCCTTTGCATTGAAAAAAAGTAAACAGTAAAGTTGCCAGATGCGGCCATCCTTTCATCCATTTGTCCTTCTGCATCTATTTTCCCAAACCATGCACTCATGCTGTTATTATGTCGCCAAGTAATTAGACTACCTGGCCCAAAAATTATGGTTTATAAAAGGATAGCAGCATTAGTGAAAAATACACATTTTGAACCCAAAAACCCATTTGAGTTTTTAAGTTCAAAATACAGGCCTACCTCCTCCCCTACAGCCTGCCTGTCCATCTCCAAAAATACCCTTTTAATAATTATACTCTCCTCCTTTGCATTGAAAAAAAGCAAACAGTAAAGTTGCCAGATGCGGCCATCCTTTCATCCATTTGTCCTTCTGCATCTATTTTCCCAAACCATGCACTCATACTGTTATTATGTCGCCAAGTAATTAGACTACCTTGCCCAAAAATTATGGATTATAAAAGGATAGCAGCATTAGTGAAAAAAACACATTTTGAACCCAAAAACCCATTTGAGTTTATAAGTTCAAAATACAGGCCTACCTCCTCCCCTACAGCCTGCCTGTCCATCTCCAAAAATACCATTTTTAATAATTATACGCTCCTCCTTTGCATTGAAAAAAAGCAAACAGTAAAGTTGCCAGATGCGGCCATCCCTTCATCCATTTGTCCTTCTGCATCTATTTTCCATAACCATGCACTCATACTGTTATTATGTCGCCAAGTAATTAGACTACCTGGCCCAAAAATTATGGATTATAAAAGGGTAGCAGCATAAGGGAAAATTACCGTATTTATCGGGGTGTACATCGCACTGGCCTATAACACGCACCCTCATTTTACCAAGGATATTTGGGTAAAAAAAGTTTTTACCCAAATATCCTTCATAAAATGAGGGTGCGTGTGTGTGCATGTGTGTACCCCGATACACTGCTTCTCAACCCACAGAGCCCCCAGGAAAGGCAGGGGGAGAGAGGCCGTCGCTGCCTGCTTCTCTCCCCCTGCCTTTCCTGGGGTCTAGATCCCTGCTAACGCCGCTTCTCTCCCCCTGCTATCGGCGCCGCTGCCCCTTCTCTCCCCCTGGCTATCGGTGCCGCTGTCCCATTGCCAGCGCCGATAGCCAGGGGGAGAGAAGCGGCGCCGGTAATGGGGCAACGGCACTGATAGCCAGGGGGGCATAAGGGGCAGCGGCACCTATTGCCGGCGCCGCTGCCCCGTTGCCTCCCCCTTCCCTAGTTGTATAATTACCTGTTGCCGGGGTCGGGTCCGAGCTGCTTCAGGCCTCTGTTGTGCGTCCCCTGCATCATTGCTATGCGTTGCGAGACGCAATGACGAGTGACGTCTCTCGTCATTGCGCCGCGCCATGCAAAGCATAGCAACGACGCAGGGAATGCACACCGGAGGCCTGAAGCAGCGCTGACCCGACCCCAGCAACAGGTAATTATACAACCGGGGAAGGGGGAGGCAACGGGGCAGCGGCGCCGGCAATGGGTGCCGCTGCCCCTTCTTTCCCCCTGTCTGTCGACATCGCTGCCCCATTACAGGCGCCGTTTCTCTCCCCCTGGCTATCGGCGCCGGCAATGGGGCAGCGGCACTGATAGCCAGGGGGAGAGAAGGGGCAGCAGCGCCGATAGCAGGAGTAACCATCATACACTCATACTGTTTTCACTTTGCCAAGTTATCGGACAACCTGGCCCCAAAATTATGGATTATAAAAGCATAGCAGCATAAGGGAAAAATACACATTTTGAACCCAAAAACCCATTTGAGTTTTTAAGTTCAAAATACAGGCCTACCTCCTCCCCTACAGCCTGCCTGTCCATCTCCAAAAATAGCCTTTTAATAATTATACGCTCCTCCTTTGCATTGAAAAAAAGCAAACAGTAAAGTTGCCAGATGCGGCCATCCTTTCATCCATTTGTCCTTCTGCATCTATTTTCCCAAACCACGCACTCATACTGTTATTATGTCGCCAAGTAATTAGACTACCTGGCCCAAAAATTATGGATTATAAAAGGATAGCAGCATAAGGGAAAAATACACATTTTGAACCCAAAAACCCATTTGAGTTTTTAAGTTCAAAATACAGGCCTACCTCCTCCCCTACAGCCTGCCTGTCCATCTCCAAAAATACCCTTTTTAATAATTATACGCTCCTCCTTTGCATTGAAAAAAAGCAAACAGTAAAGTTGCCAGATGCGGCCATCCTTTCATAAATTTGTCCTTCTGCATCTATTTTCCCAAACCATGCACTCATACTGTTATTATGTCGCCAAGTAATTAGACTACCGTGCCCAAAAATTATGGATTATAAAAGGATAGCAGCATTAGTGAAAAATACACATTTTGAACCCAAAAACCCATTTGAGGTTTTTAAGTTCAAAATACAGGCCTACCTCCTCCCCTACAGCCTGCCTGTCCATCTCCAAAAATACCCTTTTTAATAAGTATACGCTCCTCCTTTGCATTGAAAAAAAGCAAACAGTAAAGTTGCCAGATGCGGCCATCCTTTCATCCATTTGTCCTTCTGCATCTATTTTCCCAAACCATGCACTCATACTGTTATTATGTCGCCAAGTAATTAGACTACCTGGCCCAAACATTATGAATTATAAAAGGATGGCAGCATTAGTGAAAAAAACACATTTTGAACCCAAAAACCCATTTGAGTTTTTAAGTTCAAAATACAGGCCTACCTCCGCCCCTACAGCCTGCCTGTCCATCTCCAAAAATGCGATTTTTAATAATTATACGCCTCTCCTTTGCATTGAAAAAAAGCAAACAGTAAAGTTGCCAGATGCGGCCATCCTTTCATCCATTTGTCCTTCTGCATCTATTTTCCCAAACCATGCACTCATGCTGTTATTATGTCGCCAAGTAATTAGACTACCTGGCCCAAAAATTATGGTTTATAAAAGGATAGCAGCATTAGTGAAAAATACACATTTTGAACCCAAAAACCCATTTGAGTTTTTAAGTTCAAAATACAGGCCTACCTCCTCCCCTACAGCCTGCCTGTCCATCTCCAAAAATACCCTTTTAATAATTATACTCTCCTCCTTTGCATTGAAAAAAAGCAAACAGTAAAGTTGCCAGATGCGGCCATCCTTTCATCCATTTGTCCTTCTGCATCTATTTTCCCAAACCATGCACTCATACTGTTATTATGTCGCCAAGTAATTAGACTACCTTGCCCAAAAATTATGGATTATAAAAGGATAGCAGCATTAGTGAAAAAAACACATTTTGAACCCAAAAACCCATTTGAGTTTTTAAGTTCAAAATACAGGCCTACCTCCTCCCCTACAGCCTGCCTGTCCATCTCCAAAAATACCATTTTTAATAATTATACGCTCCTCCTTTGCATTGAAAAAAAGCAAAGAGTAAAGTTGCCAGATGCGGCCATCCTTTCATCCATTTGTCCTTCTGCATCTATTTTCCAAAACCATGCACTCATACTGTTATTATGTCGCCAAGTAATTAGACTACCTGGCCCAAAAATTATGGATTATAAAAGGGTAGCAGCATAAGGGAACATTACCGTATTTATCGGGGTGTACATCGCACTGGCCTATAACACGCACCCTCATTTTACCAAGGATATTTGGGTAAAAAAAGTTTTTACCCAAATATCCTTCATAAAATGAGGGTGCGTGTGTGTGCATGTGTGTACCCCGATACACTGCTTCTCAACCCACAGAGCCCCCAGGAAAGGCAGGGGGAGAGAGGCCGTCGCTGCCTGCTTCTCTCCCCCTGCCTTTCCTGGGGTCTAGATCCCTGCTAACGCCGCTTCTCTCCCCCTGCTATCGGCGCCGCTGCCCCTTCTCTCCCCCTGGCTATTGGTGCCGCTGTCCCATTGCCAGCGCCGATAGCCAGGGGGAGAGAAGCGGCGCCGGTAATGGGGCAACGGCACCGATAGCCAGGGGGGCATAAGGGGCAGCGGCACCTATTGCTGGCGCCGCTGCCCCGTTGCCTCCCCCATCCCTAGTTGTATAATTACCTGTTGCCGGGGTCGGGTCCGAGCTGCTTCAGGCCTCTGTTGTGCGTCCCCTGCATCATTGCTATGCGTTGCGAGACGCAATGACGAGTGACGTCTCTCGTCATTGCGCCGCGCCATGCAAAGCATAGCAACGACGCAGGGAATGCACACCGGAGGCCTGAAGCAGCGCTGACCCGACCCCAGCAACAGGTAATTATACAACCGGGCAAGGGGGAGGCAACGGGGCAGCGGCGCCGGCAATGGGTGCCGCTGCCCCTTCTTTCACCCTGTCTGTCGACATCGCTGCCCCATTGCCGGCGCCGTTTCTCTCCCCCTGGCTATCGGCGCCGGCAATGGGGCAGCGGCACTGATAGCCAGGGGGAGAGAAGGGGCAGCAGCGCCGATAGCAGGGGTAACCATCATACACTCATACTGTTTTCACTTTGCCAAGTTATCGGACAACCTGGCCCCAAAATTATGGATTATAAAAGCATAGCAGCATAAGGGAAAAATACACATTTTGAACCCAAAAACCCATTTGAGTTTTTAAGTTCAAAATACAGGCCTACCTCCTCCCCTACAGCCTGCCTGTCCATCTCCAAAAATAGCCTTTTAATAATTATACGCTCCTCCTTTGCATTGAAAAAAAGCAAACAGTAAAGTTGCCAGATGCGGCCATCCTTTCATCCATTTGTCCTTCTGCATCTATTTTCCCAAACCACGCACTCATACTGTTATTATGTCGCCAAGTAATTAGACTACCTGGCCCAAAAATTATGGATTATAAAAGGGTAGCAGCATAAAGGAACATTACCGTATTTATCGGGGTGTACCACGCATCCGCCTATAACACACACCCTCATTTTATCAAGGATATTTGGGTAAAATAATTTTTTTACCCAAATATCCTTCATAAAATGAGGGTGCGTGTGTGTGCATGTGTATACCCCAATACACTGCTTCTCACCCCACAGAGCCCCCAGGAAAGGCAGGGGGAGAGAGGCCGTCGCTGCCTGCTTCTCTCCCCCTGCCTTTCCTGGGGTCTAGATCCCTGCTAACGCCGCTTCTCTCCCCCTGCTATCGGCGCCGCTGCCCCTTCTCTCCCCCTGGCTATCGTTGCCGCTGTCCTATGGCCAGCGCCGATAGCCAGGGGGAGAGAAGCGGTGTCGGCAATGGGGCAGCTGCACCGATAGCCAGGGGGAGATAAGGGGCAGCGGCACCCATTGCCGTCGCCGCTGCCCCGTTGCCTCCCCCATCCCTAGTTGTATAATTACCTGTTGCCGGGGTCGGGTCCGCGCTGCTTCAGGCCTCCGGTGTGCGTCCCCTACATCATTGCTATGCGTTGCGAGACGCAATGACGAGTGATGTCACTCGTCATTGCGCCGCGCCATGCAGCTCATAGCAACGACGCAAGGGATGCACCCCGGAGTCCTGAAGCAGCGCTGACCCGACCCCAGCAACAGGTAATTATACAACCGGGGATGGGGGAGGCAACAGGGAAGCGGCGCCGGCAATGGGTGCCGCTGCCCCTTCTTTCTTTCTTTCTACCTCCTCCCCTACAGCCTGCCTGTCCATCTCCAAAAATACCCTTTTTAATAATTATACACTCCTCCTTTGCATTGAAAAAAAGCAAACAGTAAAGGTGCCAGATGCGGCCATCCTTTCATCCATTTGTCCTTCTGCATCTATTTTCCCAAACCATGCACTCATACTGTTATTATGTCGCCAAGTAATTAGACTACCTGGCCCAAAAATTATGGATTATAAAAGGATAGCAGCATAAGGGAAAAATACATATTTTGAACCCAAAAACCCATTTGAGTATTTAAGTTCAAAATACAGGCCTACCTCCTCCCCATCAGCCTGCCTGTCCATCTCCAAAAATACCCTTTTTTAATAATTATGCACTCTTCATTTGCTTTGGAGAAACAAACAGTTAAGTTGCCATATGCTGCTATCCTTTCATCGATTTGTGCTTCTACACCTATGTTCCCAAACCATCATACACTCATACTGTTTTCACTTTGCCAAGTTATCGGACAACCTGGCCCCAAAATTATGGATTATAAAAGGATAGCAGCATAAGGGAAAAAAACACATTTTGAACCCAAAAACCAATTTGAGTTTTTAAGTTCAAAATACAGGCCTACCTCCTCCCCTACAGCCTGCCTGTCCATCTCCAAAAATAGCCTTTTAATAATTATACGCTCCTCCTTTGCATTGAAAAAAAGCAAACAGTAAAGTTGCCAGATGCGGCCATCCTTTCATCCATTTGTCCTTCTGCATCTATTTTCCCAAACCACGCACTCATACTGTTATTATGTCGCCAAGTAATTAGACTACCTGGCCCAAAAATTATGGATTATAAAAGGATAGCAGCATAAGGGAAAAATACACATTTTGAACCCAAAAACCCATTTGAGTTTTTAAGTTCAAAATACAGGCCTACCTCCTCCCCTACAGCCTGCCTGTCCATCTCCAAAAATACCCTTTTTAATAATTATACGCTCCTCCTTTGCATTGAAAAAAAGCAAACAGTAAAGTTGCCAGATGCGGCCATCCTTTCATCTATTTGTCCATCTGCATCTATTTTCCCAAACCATGCACTCATACTGTTATTATGTCGCCAAGTAATTAGACTACCTGGCCCAAACATTATGAATTATAAAAGGATAGCAGCATTAGTGAAAAAAACACATTTTGAACCCAAAAACCCATTTGAGTTTTTAAGTTCAAAATACAGGCCTACCTCCTCCCCTACAGCCTGCCTGTCCATCTCCAAAAATACGATTTTTAATAATTATACGCCTCTCCTTTGCATTGAAAACAAGCAAACAGTAAAGTTGCCAGATGCGGCCATCCTTTCATCCATTTGTCCTTCTGCATCTATTTTCCCAAACCATGCACTCATGCTGTTATTATGTCGCCAAGTAATTAGACTACCTTGCCCAAAAATTATGGATTATAAAAGGATAGCAGCATTAGTGAAAAATACACATTTTGAACCCAAAAACCCATTTGAGTTTTTAAGTCCAAAATACAGGCCTACCTCCTCCCCTACAGCCTGCCTGTCCATCTCCAAAAATACCCTTTTTAATAATTATACGCTCCTCCTTTGCATTGAAAAAAAGCAAACAGTAAAGTTGCCAGATGCGGCCATCCTTTCATCCATTTGTCCTTCCGCATCTATTTTCCCAAACCATGCACTCATACTGTTATTATGTCGCCAAGTAATTAGACTACCTGGCCCAAAAATTATGGATTATAAAAGGGTAGCAGCATAAAGGAACATTACCGTATTTATCGGGGTGTACCACGCATCCGCCTATAACACACACCCTCATTTTATCAAGGATATTTGGGTAAAAGAATTTTTTTACCCAAATATCCTTCATAAAATGAGGGTGCGTGTGTGTGCATGTGTATACCCCAATACACTGCTTCTCACCCCACAGAGCTCCCAGGAAAGGCAGGGGGAGAGAGGCCGTCGCTGCCTGCTTCTCTCCCCCTGCCTTTCCTGGGGTCTAGATCCCTGCTAACGCCGCTTCTCTCCCCCTGCTATCGGCGCCGCTGCCCCTTCTCTCCCCCTGGCTATCGTTGCCGCTGTCCTATGGCCAGCGCCGATAGCCAGGGGGAGAGAAGCGGTGTCGGCAATGGGGCAGCTGCACCGATAGCCAGGGGGAGATAAGGGGCAGCGGCACCCATTGCCGTCGCCGCTGCCCCGTTGCCTCCCCCATCCCTAGTTGTATAATTACCTGTTGCCGGGGTCGGGTCCGCGCTGCTTCAGGCCTCCGGTGTGCGTCCCCTACATCATTGCTATGCGTTGCGAGACGCAATGACGAGTGATGTCACTCGTCATTGCGCCGCGCCATGCAGCTCATAGCAACGACGCAAGGGATGCACCCCGGAGTCCTGAAGCAGCGCTGACCCGACCCCAGCAACAGGTAATTATACAACCGGGGATGGGGGAGGCAACAGGGAAGCGGCGCCGGCAATGGGTGCCGCTGCCCCTTCTTTCTTTCTTTCTACCTCCTCCCCTACAGCCTGCCTGTCCATCTCCAAAAATACCCTTTTTAATAATTATACACTCCTCCTTTGCATTGAAAAAAAAGCAAACAGTAAAGGTGCCAGATGCGGCCATCCTTTCATCCATTTGTCCTTCTGCATCTATTTTCCCAAACCATGCACTCATACTGTTATTATGTCGCCAAGTAATTAGACTACCTGGCCCAAAAATTATGGATTATAAAAGGATAGCAGCATAAGGGAAAAATACATATTTTGAACCCAAAAACCCATTTGAGTATTTAAGTTCAAAATACAGGCCTACCTCCTCCCCATCAGCCTGCCTGTCCATCTCCAAAAATACCCTTTTTTAATAATTATGCACTCTTCATTTGCTTTGGAAAAACAAACAGTTAAGTTGCCATATGCTGCTATCCTTTCATCGATTTGTGCTTCTACACCTATGTTCCCAAACCATCATACACTCATACTGTTTTCACTTTGCCAAGTTATCGGACAACCTGGCCCCAAAATTATGGATTATAAAAGGATAGCAGCATAAGGGAAAAAAACACATTTTGAACCCAAAAACCAATTTGAGTTTTTAAGTTCAAAATACAGGCCTACCTCCTCCCCTACAGCCTGCCTGTCCATCTCCAAAAATAGCCTTTTAATAATTATACGCTTCTCCTTTGCATTGAAAAAAAGCAAACAGTAAAGTTGCCAGATGCGGCCATCCTTTCATCCATTTGTCCTTCTGCATCTATTTTCCCAAACCACGCACTCATACTGTTATTATGTCGCCAAGTAATTAGACTACCTGGCCCAAAAATTATGGATTATAAAAGGATAGCAGCATAAGGGAAAAATACACATTTTGAACCCAAAAACCCATTTGAGTTTTTAAGTTCAAAATACAGGCCTACCTCCTCCCCTACAGCCTGCCTGTCCATCTCCAAAAATACCCTTTTTAATAATTATACGCTCCTCCTTTGCATTGAAAAAAAGCAAACAGTAAAGTTGCCAGATGCGGCCATCCTTTCATCCATTTGTCCTTCTGCATCTATTTTCCCAAACCATGCACTCATACTGTTATTATGTCGCCAAGTAATTAGACTACCTGGCCCAAACATTATGAATTATAAAAGGATAGCAGCATTAGTGAAAAAAACACATTTTGAACCCAAAAACCCATTTGAGTTTTTAAGTTCAAAATACAGGCCTACCTCCTCCCCTACAGCCTGCCTGTCCATCTCCAAAAATACGATTTTTAATAATTATACGCCTCTCCTTTGCATTGAAAAAAAGCAAACAGTAAAGTTGCCAGATGCGGCCATCCTTTCATCCATTTGTCCTTCTGCATCTATTTTCCCAAACCATGCACTCATGCTGTTATTATGTCGCCAAGTAATTAGACTACCTGGCCCAAAAATTATGGTTTATAAAAGGATAGCAGCATTAGTGAAAAATACACATTTTGAACCCAAAAACCCATTTGAGTTTTTAAGTTCAAAATACAGGCCTACCTCCTCCCCTACAGCCTGCCTGTCCATCTCCAAAAATACCCTTTTAATAATTATACTCTCCTCCTTTGCATTTAAAAAAAAAGCAAACAGTAAAGTTGCCAGATGCGGCCATCCTTTCATCCATTTGTCCTTCTGCATCTATTTTCCCAAACCATGCACTCATACTGTTATTATGTCGCCAAGTAATTAGACTACCTTGCCCAAAAATTATGGATTATAAAAGGATAGCAGCATTAGTGAAAAAAACACATTTTGAACCCAAAAACCCATTTGAGTTTTTAAGTTCAAAATACAGGCCTACCTCCTCCCCTACAGCCTGCCTGTCCATCTCCAAAAATACAAATTTTAATAATTATACGCTCCTCCTTTGCATTGAAAAAAAGCAAACAGTAAAGTTGCCAGATGCGGCCATCCCTTCATCCATTTGTCCTTCTGCATCTATTTTCCAAAACCATGCACTCATACTGTTATTATGTCGCCAAGTAATTAGACTACCTGGCCCAAAAATTATGGATTATAAAAGGGTAGCAGCATAAGGGAAAATTACCGTATTTATCGGGGTGTACATCGCACTGGCCTATAACACGCACCCTCATTTTACCAAGGATATTTGGGTAAAAAAAGTTTTTACCCAAATATCCTTCATAAAATGAGGGTGCGTGTGTGTGCATGTGTGTACCCCGATACACTGCTTCTCAACCCACAGAGCCCCCAGGAAAGGCAGGGGGAGAGAGGCCGTCGCTGCCTGCTTCTCTCCCCCTGCCTTTCCTGGGGTCTAGATCCCTGCTAACGCCGCTTCTCTCCCCCTGCTATCGGCGCCGCTGCCCCTTCTCTCCCCCTGGCTATCGGTGCCGCTGTCCCATTGCCAGCGCCGATAGCCAGGGGGAGAGAAGCGGCGCCGGTAATGGGGCAACGGCACCGATAGCCAGGGGGGCATAAGGGGCAGCGGCACCTATTGCCGGCGCCGCTGCCCCGTTGCCTCCCCCATCCCTAGTTGTATAATTACCTGTTGCCGGGGTCGGGTCCGAGCTGCTTCAGGCCTCTGTTGTGCGTCCCCTGCATCATTGCTATGCGTTGCGAGACGCAATGACGAGTGACGTCTCTCGTCATTGCGCCGCGCCATGCAAAGCATAGCAACGACGCAGGGAATGCACACCGGAGGCCTGAAGCAGCGCTGACCCGACCCCAGCAACAGGTAATTATACAACCGGGGAAGGGGGAGGCAACGGGGCAGCGGCGCCGGCAATGGGTGCCGCTGCCCCTTCTTTCCCCCTGTCTGTCGACATCGCTGCCCCATTACAGGCGCCGTTTCTCTCCCCCTGGCTATCGGCGCCGGCAATGGGGCAGCGGCACTGATAGCCAGGGGGAGAGAAGGGGCAGCAGCGCCGATAGCAGGGGTAACCATCATACACTCATACTGTTTTCACTTTGCCAAGTTATCGGACAACCTGGCCCCAAAATTATGGATTATAAAAGCATAGCAGCATAAGGGAAAAATACACATTTTGAACCCAAAAACCCATTTGAGTTTTTAAGTTCAAAATACAGGCCTACCTCCTCCCCTACAGCCTGCCTGTCCATCTCCAAAAATAGCCTTTTAATAATTATACGCTCCTCCTTTGCATTGAAAAAAAGCAAACAGTAAAGTTGCCAGATGCGGCCATCCTTTCATCCATTTGTCCTTCTGCATCTATTTTCCCAAACCACGCACTCATACTGTTATTATGTCGCCAAGTAATTAGACTACCTGGCCCAAAAATTATGGATTATAAAAGGATAGCAGCATAAGGGAAAAATACACATTTTGAACCCAAAAACCCATTTGAGTTTTTAAGTTCAAAATACAGGCCTACCTCCTCCCCTACAGCCTGCCTGTCCATCTCCAAAAATACCCTTTTTAATAATTATACGCTCCTTTTTTGCATTGAAAAAAAGCAAACAGTAAAGTTGCCAGATGCGGCCATCCTTTCATAAATTTGTCCTTCTGCATCTATTTTCCCAAACCATGCACTCATACTGTTATTATGTCGCCAAGTAATTAGACTACCGTGCCCAAAAATTATGGATTATAAAAGGATAGCAGCATTAGTGAAAAATACACATTTTGAACCCAAAAACCCATTTGAGTTTTTAAGTTCAAAATACAGGCCTACCTCCTCCCCTACAGCCTGCCTGTCCATCTCCAAAAATACCCTTTTTAATAAGTATACGCTCCTCCTTTGCATTGAAAAAAAGCAAACAGTAAAGTTGCCAGATGCGGCCATCCTTTCATCCATTTGTCCTTCTGCATCTATTTTCCCAAACCATGCACTCATACTGTTATTATGTCGCCAAGTAATTAGACTACCTGGCCCAAACATTATGAATTATAAAAGGATAGCAGCATTAGTGAAAAAAACACATTTTGAACCCAAAAACCCATTTGAGTTTTTAAGTTCAAAATACAGGCCTACCTCCTCCCCTACAGCCTGCCTGTCCATCTCCAAAAATGCGATTTTTAATAATTATACGCCTCTCCTTTGCATTGAAAAAAAGCAAACAGTAAAGTTGCCAGATGCGGCCATCCTTTCATCCATTTGTCCTTCTGCATCTATTTTCCCAAACCATGCACTCATGCTGTTATTATGTCGCCAAGTAATTAGACTACCTGGCCCAAAAATTATGGTTTATAAAAGGATAGCAGCATTAGTGAAAAATACACATTTTGAACCCAAAAACCCATTTGAGTTTTTAAGTTCAAAATACAGGCCTACCTCCTCCCCTACAGCCTGCCTGTCCATCTCCAAAAATACCCTTTTAATAATTATACTCTCCTCCTTTGCATTGAAAAAAAGCAAACAGTAAAGTTGCCAGATGCGGCCATCCTTTCATCCATTTGTCCTTCTGCATCTATTTTCCCAAACCATGCACTCATACTGTTATTATGTCGCCAAGTAATTAGACTACCTTGCCCAAAAATTATGGATTATAAAAGGATAGCAGCATTAGTGAAAAAAACACATTTTGAACCCAAAAACCCATTTGAGTTTTTAAGTTCAAAATACAGGCCTACCTCCTCCCCTACAGCCTGCCTGTCCATCTCCAAAAATACCCTTTTTAATAATTATACGCTCCTTTTTTGCATTGAAAAAAAGCAAACAGTAAAGTTGCCAGATGCGGCCATCCTTTCATAAATTTGTCCTTCTGCATCTATTTTCCCAAACCATGCACTCATACTGTTATTATGTCGCCAAGTAATTAGACTACCGTGCCCAAAAATTATGGATTATAAAAGGATAGCAGCATTAGTGAAAAATACACATTTTGAACCCAAAAACCCATTTGAGTTTTTAAGTTCAAAATACAGGCCTACCTCCTCCCCTACAGCCTGCCTGTCCATCTCCAAAAATACCCTTTTTAATAAGTATACGCTCCTCCTTTGCATTGAAAAAAAGCAAACAGTAAAGTTGCCAGATGCGGCCATCCTTTCATCCATTTGTCCTTCTGCATCTATTTTCCCAAACCATGCACTCATACTGTTATTATGTCGCCAAGTAATTAGACTACCTGGCCCAAACATTATGAATTATAAAAGGATAGCAGCATTAGTGAAAAAAACACATTTTGAACCCAAAAACCCATTTGAGTTTTTAAGTTCAAAATACAGGCCTACCTCCTCCCCTACAGCCTGCCTGTCCATCTCCAAAAATGCGATTTTTAATAATTATACGCCTCTCCTTTGCATTGAAAAAAAGCAAACAGTAAAGTTGCCAGATGCGGCCATCCTTTCATCCATTTGTCCTTCTGCATCTATTTTCCCAAACCATGCACTCATGCTGTTATTATGTCGCCAAGTAATTAGACTACCTGGCCCAAAAATTATGGTTTATAAAAGGATAGCAGCATTAGTGAAAAATACACATTTTGAACCCAAAAACCCATTTGAGTTTTTAAGTTCAAAATACAGGCCTACCTCCTCCCCTACAGCCTGCCTGTCCATCTCCAAAAATACCCTTTTAATAATTATACTCTCCTCCTTTGCATTGAAAAAAAGCAAACAGTAAAGTTGCCAGATGCGGCCATCCTTTCATCCATTTGTCCTTCTGCATCTATTTTCCCAAACCATGCACTCATACTGTTATTATGTCGCCAAGTAATTAGACTACCTTGCCCAAAAATTATGGATTATAAAAGGATAGCAGCATTAGTGAAAAAAACACATTTTGAACCCAAAAACCCATTTGAGTTTTTAAGTTCAAAATACAGGCCTACCTCCTCCCCTACAGCCTGCCTGTCCATCTCCAAAAATACCATTTTAAATAATTATACGCTCCTCCTTTGCATTGAAAAAAAGCAAACAGTAAAGTTGCCAGATGCGGCCATCCTTTCATCCATTTGTCCTTCTGCATCTATTTTCCAAAACCATGCACTCATACTGTTATTATGTCGCCAAGTAATTAGACTACCTGGCCCAAAAATTATGGATTATAAAAGGGTAGCAGCATAAGGGAACATTACCGTATTTATCGGGGTGTACATCGCACTGGCCTATAACACGCACCCTCATTTTACCAAGGATATTTGGGTAAAAAAAGTTTTTACCCAAATATCCTTCATAAAATGAGGGTGCGTGTGTGTGCATGTGTGTACCCCGATACACTGCTTCTCAACCCACAGAGCCCCCAGGAAAGGCAGGGGGAGAGAGGCCGTCGCTGCCTGCTTCTCTCCCCCTGCCTTTCCTGGGGTCTAGATCCCTGCTAACGCCGCTTCTCTCCCCCTGCTATCGGCGCCGCTGCCCCTTCTCTCCCCCTGGCTATCGGTGCCGCTGTCCCATTGCCAGCGCCGATAGCCAGGGGGAGAGAAGCGGCGCCGGTAATGGGGCAACGGCACCGATAGCCAGGGGGGCATAAGGGGCAGCGGCACCTATTGCTGGCGCCGCTGCCCCGTTGCCTCCCCCATCCCTAATTGTATAATTACCTGTTGCCGGGGTCGGGTCCGAGCTGCTTCAGGCCTCTGTTGTGCGTCCCCTGCATCATTGCTATGCGTTGCGAGACGCAATGACGAGTGACGTCTCTCGTCATTGCGCCGCGCCATGCAAAGCATAGCAACGACGCAGGGAATGCACACCGGAGGCCTGAAGCAGCGCTGACCCGACCCCAGCAACAGGTAATTATACAACCAGGGAAGGGGGAGGCAACGGGGCAGCGGCGCCGGCAATGGGTGCCGCTGCCCCTTCTTTCCCCCTGTCTGTCGACATCGCTGCCCCATTGCCGGCGCCGTTTCTCTCCCCCTGGCTATCGGCGCCGGCAATGGGGCAGCGGCACTGATAGCCAGGGGGAGAGAAGGGGCAGCAGCGCCGATAGCAGGGGTAACCATCATACACTCATACTGTTTTCACTTTGCCAAGTTATCGGACAACCTGGCCCCAAAATTATGGATTATAAAAGCATAGCAGCATAAGGGAAAAATACACATTTTGAACCCAAAAACCCATTTGAGTTTTTAAGTTCAAAATACAGCCTGCCTGTCCTCCAAAAATAGCCTTTTAATAATTATACGCTCCTCCTTTGCATTGAAAAAAAGCAAACAGTAAAGTTGCCAGATGCTGCCATCCTTTCATCCATTTGTCCTTCTGCATCTATTTTCCCAAACCACGCACTCATACTGTTATTATGTCGCCAAGTAATTAGACTACCTGGCCCAAACATTACGAATTATAAAAGGATAGCAGCATTAGTGAAAAATACACATTTTGAATCCAAAAACCCATTTGAGTTTTTTAGTTCAAAATACAGGCCTACCTCCTCCCCTACAGCCTGCCTGTCCATCTCCAAAAATATGATTTTTAATAATTATACGCCTCTCCTTTGCATTGAAAAAAAGCAAACAGTAAAGTTGCCAGATGCGGCCATCCTTTCATCCATTTGTCCTTCTGCATCTATTTTCCCAAACCATGCACTCATACTGTTATTATGTCGCCAAGTAATTACACTACCTGGCCCAAAAATTATGGTTTATAAAAGGATAGCAGCATTAGTGAAAAATACACATTTTGAACCCAAAAACCTATTTGAGTTTTTAAGTTCAAAATACAGGCCTACCTCCTCCCCTACAGCCTGCCTGTCCATCTCCAAAAATACCATTTTTAATAATTATACGCTCCTCCTTTGCATTGAAAAAAGCAAACAGTAAAGTTGCCAGATGCGGCCATCCTTTCATCCATTTGTCCTTCTGCATCTATTTTCCCAAACCACGCACTCATACTGTTATTATGTCGCCAAGTAATTAGACTACCTGGCCCAAAAATTATGGTTTATAAAAGGATAGCAGCATTAGTGAAAAATACACATTTTGAACCCAAAAACCCATTTGAGTTTTTAAGTTCAAAATACAGGCCTACCTCCTCCCCTACAGCCTGCCTGTCCATCTCCAAAAATACCCTTTTAATAATTATACGCTCCTCCTTTGCATTGAAAAAAAACAAACAGTAAAGTTGCCAGATGCGGCCATCCTTTCATCCATTTGTCCTTCTGCATCTATTTTCCCAAACCATGCACTCATACTGTTATTATGTCGCCAAGTAATTAGACTACCTGGCCCAAAAATTATGGTTTATAAAAGGATAGCAGCATTAGTGAAAAATACACATTTTGAACCCAAAAACCCATTTGAGTTTTTAAGTTCAAAATACAGGCCTACCTCCTCCCCTACAGCCTGCCTGTCCATCTCCAAAAATACGATTTTTAATAATTATACGCCTCTCCTTTGCATTGAAAAAAAGCAAACAGTAAAGTTGCCAGATGCGGCCATCCTTTCATCCATTTGTCCTTCTGCATCTATTTTCCCAAACCATGCACTCATACTGTTATTATGTCGCCAAGTAATTACACTACCTGGCCCAAAAATTATGGTTTATAAAAGGATAGCAGCATTAGTGAAAAATACACATTTTGAACCCAAAAACCCATTTGAGTTTTTAAGTTCAAAATACAGGCCTACCTCCTCCCCTACAGCCTGCCTGTCCATCTCCAAAAATACAATTTTTAATAATTATACGCTCCTCCTTTGCATTGAAAAAAGCAAACAGTAAAGTTGCCAGATGCGGCCATCCTTTCATCCATTTGTCCTTCTGCATCTATTTTCCCAAACCATGCACTCATACTGTTATTATGTCGCCAAGCAATTAGACTACCTGGCCCAAAAATTATGGTTTATAAAAGGATAGCAGCATTAGTGAAAAATACACATTTTGAACCCAAAAACCCATTTGAGTTTTTAAGTTCAAAATACAGGCCTACCTCCTCCCCTACAGCCTGCCTGTCCATCTCCAAAAATAGCCTTTTAATAATTATACGCTCCTCCTTTGCATTGAAAAAAAGCAAACAGTAAAGTTGCCAGATGCGGCCATCCTTTCATCCATTTGTCCTTCTGCATCTATTTTCCCAAACCACACACTCATACTGTTATTATGTCGCCAAGTAATTAGACTACCTGGCCCAAAAATTATGGATTATAAAAGGATAGCAGCATAAGGGAAAAATACACATTTTGAACCCAAAAACCCATTTGAGTTTTTAAGTTCAAAATACAGGCCTACCTCCTCCCCTACAGCCTGCCTGTCCATCTCCAAAAATACCCTTATTAATAATTATACGCTCCTCCTTTGCATTGAAAAAAAGCAAACAGTAAAGTTGCCAGATGCGGCCATCCTTTCATCCATTTGTCCTTCTGCATCTATTTTCCCAAACCATGCACTCATGCTGTTATTATGTCGCCAAGTAATTAGACTACCTGGCCCAAAAATTATGGTTTATAAAAGGATAGCAGCATTAGTGAAAAATACACATTTTGAACCCAAAAACCCATTTGAGTTTTTAAGTTCAAAATACAGGCCTACCTCCTCCCCTACAGCCTGCCTGTCCATCTCCAAAAATACCCTTTTAATAATTATACTCTCCTCCTTTGCATTTAAAAAAAAAGCAAACAGTAAAGTTGCCAGATGCGGCCATCCTTTCATCCATTTGTCCTTCTGCATCTATTTTCCCAAACCATGCACTCATACTGTTATTATGTCGCCAAGTAATTAGACTACCTTGCCCAAAAATTATGGATTATAAAAGGATAGCAGCATTAGTGAAAAAAACACATTTTGAACCCAAAAACCCATTTGAGTTTTTAAGTTCAAAATACAGGCCTACCTCCTCCCCTACAGCCTGCCTGTCCATCTCCAAAAATACAAATTTTAATAATTATACGCTCCTCCTTTGCATTGAAAAAAAGCAAACAGTAAAGTTGCCAGATGCGGCCATCCCTTCATCCATTTGTCCTTCTGCATCTATTTTCCAAAAGCATGCACTCATACTGTTATTATGTCGCCAAGTAATTAGACTACCTGGCCCAAAAATTATGGATTATAAAAGGGTAGCAGCATAAGGGAAAATTACCGTATTTATCGGGGTGTACATCGCACTGGCCTATAACACGCACCCTCATTTTACCAAGGATATTTGGGTAAAAAAAGTTTTTACCCAAATATCCTTCATAAAATGAGGGTGCGTGTGTGTGCATGTGTGTACCCCGATACACTGCTTCTCAACCCACAGAGCCCCCAGGAAAGGCAGGGGGAGAGAGGCCGTCGCTGCCTGCTTCTCTCCCCCTGCCTTTCCTGGGGTCTAGATCCCTGCTAACGCCGCTTCTCTCCCCCTGCTATCGGCGCCGCTGCCCCTTCTCTCCCCCTGGCTATCGGTGCCGCTGTCCCATTGCCAGCGCCGATAGCCAGGGGGAGAGAAGCGGCGCCGGTAATGGGGCAACGGCACCGATAGCCAGGGGGGCATAAGGGGCAGCGGCACCTATTGCCGGCGCCGCTGCCCCGTTGCCTCCCCCATCCCTAGTTGTATAATTACCTGTTGCCGGGGTCGGGTCCGAGCTGCTTCAGGCCTCTGTTGTGCGTCCCCTGCATCATTGCTATGCGTTGCGAGACGCAATGACGAGTGACGTCTCTCGTCATTGCGCCGCGCCATGCAAAGCATAGCAACGACGCAGGGAATGCACACCGGAGGCCTGAAGCAGCGCTGACCCGACCCCAGCAACAGGTAATTATACAACCGGGGAAGGGGGAGGCAACGGGGCAGCGGCGCCGGCAATGGGTGCCGCTGCCCCTTCTTTCCCCCTGTCTGTCGACATCGCTGCCCCATTACAGGCGCCGTTTCTCTCCCCCTGGCTATCGGCGCCGGCAATGGGGCAGCGGCACTGATAGCCAGGGGGAGAGAAGGGGCAGCAGCGCCGATAGCAGGGGTAACCATCATACACTCATACTGTTTTAACTTTGCCAAGTTATCGGACAACCTGGCCCCAAAATTATGGATTATAAAAGCATAGCAGCATAAGGGAAAAATACACATTTTGAACCCAAAAACCCATTTGAGTTTTTAAGTTCAAAATACAGGCCTACCTCCTCCCCTACAGCCTGCCTGTCCATCTCCAAAAATAGCCTTTTAATAATTATACGCTCCTCCTTTGCATTGAAAAAAAGCAAACAGTAAAGTTGCCAGATGCGGCCATCCTTTCATCCATTTGTCCTTCTGCATCTATTTTCCCAAACCATGCACTCATACTGTTATTATGTCGCCAAGTAATTAGACTACCGTGCCCAAAAATTATGGATTATAAAAGGATAGCAGCATTAGTGAAAAATACACATTTTGAACCCAAAAACCCATTTGAGTTTTTAAGTTCAAAATACAGGCCTACCTCCTCCCCTACAGCCTGCCTGTCCATCTCCAAAAATACCCTTTTTAATAAGTATACGCTCCTCCTTTGCATTGAAAAAAAGCAAACAGTAAAGTTGCCAGATGCGGCCATCCTTTCATCCATTTGTCCTTCTGCATCTATTTTCCCAAACCATGCACTCATACTGTTATTATGTCGCCAAGTAATTAGACTACCTGGCCCAAACATTATGAATTATAAAAGGATAGCAGCATTAGTGAAAAAAACACATTTTGAACCCAAAAACCCATTTGAGTTTTTAAGTTCAAAATACAGGCCTACCTCCTCCCCTACAGCCTGCCTGTCCATCTCCAAAAATGCGATTTTTAATAATTATACGCCTCTCCTTTGCATTGAAAAAAAGCAAACAGTAAAGTTGCCAGATGCGGCCATCCTTTCATCCATTTGTCCTTCTGCATCTATTTTCCCAAACCATGCACTCATGCTGTTATTATGTCGCCAAGTAATTAGACTACCTGGCCCAAAAATTATGGTTTATAAAAGGATAGCAGCATTAGTGAAAAATACACATTTTGAACCCAAAAACCCATTTGAGTTTTTAAGTTCAAAATACAGGCCTACCTCCTCCCCTACAGCCTGCCTGTCCATCTCCAAAAATACCCTTTTAATAATTATACTCTCCTCCTTTGCATTGAAAAAAAGCAAACAGTAAAGTTGCCAGATGCGGCCATCCTTTCATCCATTTGTCCTTCTGCATCTATTTTCCCAAACCATGCACTCATACTGTTATTATGTCGCCAAGTAATTAGACTACCTTGCCCAAAAATTATGGATTATAAAAGGATAGCAGCATTAGTGAAAAAAACACATTTTGAACCCAAAAACCCATTTGAGTTTTTAAGTTCAAAATACAGGCCTACCTCCTCCCCTACAGCCTGCCTGTCCATCTCCAAAAATACCCTTTTTAATAATTATACGCTCCTTTTTTGCATTGAAAAAAAGCAAACAGTAAAGTTGCCAGATGCGGCCATCCTTTCATAAATTTGTCCTTCTGCATCTATTTTCCCAAACCATGCACTCATACTGTTATTATGTCGCCAAGTAATTAGACTACCGTGCCCAAAAATTATGGATTATAAAAGGATAGCAGCATTAGTGAAAAATACACATTTTGAACCCAAAAACCCATTTGAGTTTTTAAGTTCAAAATACAGGCCTACCTCCTCCCCTACAGCCTGCCTGTCCATCTCCAAAAATACCCTTTTTAATAAGTATACGCTCCTCCTTTGCATTGAAAAAAAGCAAACAGTAAAGTTGCCAGATGCGGCCATCCTTTCATCCATTTGTCCTTCTGCATCTATTTTCCCAAACCATGCACTCATACTGTTATTATGTCGCCAAGTAATTAGACTACCTGGCCCAAACATTATGAATTATAAAAGGATAGCAGCATTAGTGAAAAAAACACATTTTGAACCCAAAAACCCATTTGAGTTTTTAAGTTCAAAATACAGGCCTACCTCCTCCCCTACAGCCTGCCTGTCCATCTCCAAAAATGCGATTTTTAATAATTATACGCCTCTCCTTTGCATTGAAAAAAAGCAAACAGTAAAGTTGCCAGATGCGGCCATCCTTTCATCCATTTGTCCTTCTGCATCTATTTTCCCAAACCATGCACTCATGCTGTTATTATGTCGCCAAGTAATTAGACTACCTGGCCCAAAAATTATGGTTTATAAAAGGATAGCAGCATTAGTGAAAAATACACATTTTGAACCCAAAAACCCATTTGAGTTTTTAAGTTCAAAATACAGGCCTACCTCCTCCCCTACAGCCTGCCTGTCCATCTCCAAAAATACCCTTTTAATAATTATACTCTCCTCCTTTGCATTGAAAAAAAGCAAACAGTAAAGTTGCCAGATGCGGCCATCCTTTCATCCATTTGTCCTTCTGCATCTATTTTCCCAAACCATGCACTCATACTGTTATTATGTCGCCAAGTAATTAGACTACCTTGCCCAAAAATTATGGATTATAAAAGGATAGCAGCATTAGTGAAAAAAACACATTTTGAACCCAAAAACCCATTTGAGTTTTTAAGTTCAAAATACAGGCCTACCTCCTCCCCTACAGCCTGCCTGTCCATCTCCAAAAATACCATTTTAAATAATTATACGCTCCTCCTTTGCATTGAAAAAAAGCAAACAGTAAAGTTGCCAGATGCGGCCATCCTTTCATCCATTTGTCCTTCTGCATCTATTTTCCAAAACCATGCACTCATACTGTTATTATGTCGCCAAGTAATTAGACTACCTGGCCCAAAAATTATGGATTATAAAAGGGTAGCAGCATAAGGGAACATTACCGTATTTATCGGGGTGTACATCGCACTGGCCTATAACACGCACCCTCATTTTACCAAGGATATTTGGGTAAAAAAAGTTTTTACCCAAATATCCTTCATAAAATGAGGGTGCGTGTGTGTGCATGTGTGTACCCCGATACACTGCTTCTCAACCCACAGAGCCCCCAGGAAAGGCAGGGGGAGAGAGGCCGTCGCTGCCTGCTTCTCTCCCCCTGCCTTTCCTGGGGTCTAGATCCCTGCTAACGCCGCTTCTCTCCCCCTGCTATCGGCGCCGCTGCCCCTTCTCTCCCCCTGGCTATCGGTGCCGCTGTCCCATTGCCAGCGCCGATAGCCAGGGGGAGAGAAGCGGCGCCGGTAATGGGGCAACGGCACCGATAGCCAGGGGGGCATAAGGGGCAGCGGCACCTATTGCTGGCGCCGCTGCCCCGTTGCCTCCCCCATCCCTAATTGTATAATTACCTGTTGCCGGGGTCGGGTCCGAGCTGCTTCAGGCCTCTGTTGTGCGTCCCCTGCATCATTGCTATGCGTTGCGAGACGCAATGACGAGTGACGTCTCTCGTCATTGCGCCGCGCCATGCAAAGCATAGCAACGACGCAGGGAATGCACACCGGAGGCCTGAAGCAGCGCTGACCCGACCCCAGCAACAGGTAATTATACAACCAGGGAAGGGGGAGGCAACGGGGCAGCGGCGCCGGCAATGGGTGCCGCTGCCCCTTCTTTCCCCCTGTCTGTCGACATCGCTGCCCCATTGCCGGCGCCGTTTCTCTCCCCCTGGCTATCGGCGCCGGCAATGGGGCAGCGGCACTGATAGCCAGGGGGAGAGAAGGGGCAGCAGCGCCGATAGCAGGGGTAACCATCATACACTCATACTGTTTTCACTTTGCCAAGTTATCGGACAACCTGGCCCCAAAATTATGGATTATAAAAGCATAGCAGCATAAGGGAAAAATACACATTTTGAACCCAAAAACCCATTTGAGTTTTTAAGTTCAAAATACAGCCTGCCTGTCCTCCAAAAATAGCCTTTTAATAATTATACGCTCCTCCTTTGCATTGAAAAAAAGCAAACAGTAAAGTTGCCAGATGCTGCCATCCTTTCATCCATTTGTCCTTCTGCATCTATTTTCCCAAACCACGCACTCATACTGTTATTATGTCGCCAAGTAATTAGACTACCTGGCCCAAAAATTATGGATTATAAAAGGATAGCAGCATAAGGGAAAAATACACATTTTGAACCCAAAAACCCATTTGAGTTTTTAAGTTCAAAATACAGGCCTACCTCCTCCCCTACAGCCTGCCTGTCCATCTCCAAAAATACCCTTTTTAATAATTATACGCTCCTCCTTTGCATTGAAAAAAAGCAAACAATAAAGTTGCCAGATGTGGCCATCCTTTCATCCATTTGTCCTTCTGCATCTATTTTCCCAAACCATGCACTCATACTGTTATTATGTCGCCAAGTAATTAGACTACCTGGCCCAAACATTACGAATTATAAAAGGATAGCAGCATTAGTGAAAAAAACACATTTTGAATCCAAAAACCCATTTGAGTTTTTTAGTTCAAAATACAGGCCTACCTCCTCCCCTACAGCCTGCCTGTCCATCTCCAAAAATATGATTTTTAATAATTATACGCCTCTCCTTTGCATTGAAAAAAAGCAAACAGTAAAGTTGCCAGATGCGGCCATCCTTTCATCCATTTGTCCTTCTGCATCTATTTTCCCAAACCATGCACTCATACTGTTATTATGTCGCCAAGTAATTACACTACCTGGCCCAAAAATTATGGTTTATAAAAGGATAGCAGCATTAGTGAAAAATACACATTTTGAACCCAAAAACCTATTTGAGTTTTTAAGTTCAAAATACAGGCCTACCTCCTCCCCTACAGCCTGCCTGTCCATCTCCAAAAATACCATTTTTAATAATTATACGCTCCTCCTTTGCATTGAAAAAAGCAAACAGTAAAGTTGCCAGATGCGGCCATCCTTTCATCCATTTGTCCTTCTGCATCTATTTTCCCAAACCACGCACTCATACTGTTATTATGTCGCCAAGTAATTAGACTACCTGGCCCAAAAATTATGGTTTATAAAAGGATAGCAGCATTAGTGAAAAATACACATTTTGAACCCAAAAACCCATTTGAGTTTTTAAGTTCAAAATACAGGCCTACCTCCTCCCCTACAGCCTGCCTGTCCATCTCCAAAAATACCCTTTTAATAATTATACGCTCCTCCTTTGCATTGAAAAAAAACAAACAGTAAAGTTGCCAGATGCGGCCATCCTTTCATCCATTTGTCCTTCTGCATCTATTTTCCCAAACCATGCACTCATACTGTTATTATGTCGCCAAGTAATTAGACTACCTGGCCCAAAAATTATGGTTTATAAAAGGATAGCAGCATTAGTGAAAAATACACATTTTGAACCCAAAAACCCATTTGAGTTTTTAAGTTCAAAATACAGGCCTACCTCCTCCCCTACAGCCTGCCTGTCCATCTCCAAAAATACGATTTTTAATAATTATACGCCTCTCCTTTGCATTGAAAAAAAGCAAACAGTAAAGTTGCCAGATGCGGCCATCCTTTCATCCATTTGTCCTTCTGCATCTATTTTCCCAAACCATGCACTCATACTGTTATTATGTCGCCAAGTAATTACACTACCTGGCCCAAAAATTATGGTTTATAAAAGGATAGCAGCATTAGTGAAAAATACACATTTTGAACCCAAAAACCCATTTGAGTTTTTAAGTTCAAAATACAGGCCTACCTCCTCCCCTACAGCCTGCCTGTCCATCTCCAAAAATACAATTTTTAATAATTATACGCTCCTCCTTTGCATTGAAAAATGCAAACAGTAAAGTTGCCAGATGCGGCCATCCTTTCATCCATTTGTCCTTCTGCATCTATTTTCCCAAACCATGCACTCATACTGTTATTATGTCGCCAAGCAATTAGACTACCTGGCCCAAAAATTATGGTTTATAAAAGGATAGCAGCATTAGTGAAAAATACACATTTTGAACCCAAAAACCCATTTGAGTTTTTAAGTTCAAAATACAGGCCTACCTCCTCCCCTACAGCCTGCCTGTCCATCTCCAAAAATAGCCTTTTAATAATTATACGCTCCTCCTTTGCATTGAAAAAAAGCAAACAGTAAAGTTGCCAGATGCGGCCATCCTTTCATCCATTTGTCCTTCTGCATCTATTTTCCCAAACCACACACTCATACTGTTATTATGTCGCCAAGTAATTAGACTACCTGGCCCAAAAATTATGGATTATAAAAGGATAGCAGCATAAGGGAAAAATACACATTTTGAACCCAAAAACCCATTTGAGTTTTTAAGTTCAAAATACAGGCCTACCTCCTCCCCTACAGCCTGCCTGTCCATCTCCAAAAATACCCTTTTTAATAATTATACGCTCCTCCTTTGCATTGAAAAAAAGCAAACAGTAAAGTTGCCAGATGCGGCCATCCTTTCATCCATTTGTCCTTCTGCATCTATTTTCCCAAACCATGCACTCATACTGTTATTATGTCGCCAAGTAATTAGACTACCTGGCCCAAAAATTATGGATTATAAAGGGGTAGCAGCATAAGGGAACATTACCGTATTTATCGGGGTGTACATCGCACCGGCCTATAACACGCACCCTCATTTTACCAAGGATATTTGGGTAAAAAAAGTTTTTACCCAAATATCCTTCATAAAATGAGGGTGCGTGTGTGTGCATGTGTGTACCCCGATACACTGCTTCT
Organism: Hyla sarda; assembly: GCF_029499605.1. Classification (NCBI taxonomy): domain Eukaryota; kingdom Metazoa; phylum Chordata; class Amphibia; order Anura; family Hylidae; genus Hyla; species Hyla sarda. Next base: position 76,527,727 of record NC_079197.1, on the reverse strand, counting down.
CAACCCACAGAGCCCCCAGGAAAGGCAGGGGGAGAGAGGCCGTCGCTGCCTGCTTCTCTCCCCCTGCCTTTCCTGGGGTCTAGAGCCCTGCTACCGCCGCTTCTCTCCCCCTGCTATCGGCGCCGCTACCCCTTCTCTCCCCCTGGCTATCGGTGCCGCTGTCCCATTGCCAGCGCCGATAGCCAGGGGGAGAGAAGCGGCGCCGGTAATGGGGCAACGGCACCGATAGCCAGGGGGGCATAAGGGGCAGCGGCACCCATTGCCGGCGCCGCTGCCCCGTTGCCTCCCCCATCCCTAGTTGTATAATTACCTGTTGCCGGGGTCAGGTACGAGCTGCTTCAGGCCTCTGTTGTGCGTCCCCTGCATCATTGCTATAAGTTGCGAGACGCAATGACGAGTGACGTCTCTCATCATTGCGCCGCGCCATGCAAAGCATAGCAACGATGCAGGGAATGCACACCGGAGGCCTGAAGCAGCGCTGACCCGACCCCAGCAACAGGTAATTATACAACCGGGGATGGGGGAGGCAACGGGGCAGCGGCGCCGGCAATGGGTGCCGCTGCCCCTTCTTTCCACCTGTCTGTCGACATCGCTGCCCCATTGCCGTCGCCGTTTCTCTCCCCCTGGCTATCGGCGCCGGCAATGGGGCAGCGGCACTGATAGCCAGGGGGAGATAAGGGGCAGCAGCGCCGATAGCAGGGGTAACCATCATACACTCATACTGTTTTCACTTTGCCAAGTTATCGGACAACCTGGCCCCAAAATTATGGATTATAAAAGGATAGCAGCATAAGGGAAAAATACACATTTTGAACCCAAAAACCCATTTGAGTTTTTAAGTTCAAAATACAGGCCTACCTCCTCCCCTACAGCCTGCCTGTCCATCTCCAAAAATACCCTTTTTAATAATTATACGCTCCTCCTTTGCATTGAAAAAAAGCAAACAGTAAAGTTGCCAGATGCGGCCATCCTTTCATCCATTTGTCCTTCTGCATCTATTTTCCCAAACCATGCACTCATACTGTTATTATGTCGCCAAGTAATTAGACTACCTGGCCCAAACATTACGAATTATAAAAGGATAGCAGCATTAGTGAAAAAAACACATTTTGAATCCAAAAACCCATTTGAGTTTTTAAGTTCAAAATACAGGCCTACCTCCTTCCCTACAGCCTGCCTGTCCATCTCCAAAAATATGATTTTTAATAATTATACGCCTCTCCTTTGCATTGAAAAAAAGCAAACAGTAAAGTTGCCAGATGCGGCCATCCTTTCATCCATTTGTCCTTCTGCATCTATTTTCCCAAACCATGCACTCATACTGTTATTATGTCGCCAAGTAATTACACTACCTGGCCCAAAAATTATGGTTTATAAAAGGATAGCAGCATTAGTGAAAAATACACATTTTGAACCCAAAAACCTATTTGAGTTTTTAAGTTCAAAATACAGGCCTACCTCCTCCCCTACAGCCTGCCTGTCCATCTCCAAAAATACCATTTTTAATAATTATACGCTCCTCCTTTGCATTGAAAAAAGCAAACAGTAAAGTTGCCAGATGCGGCCATCCTTTCATCCATTTGTCCTTCTGCATCTATTTTCCCAAACCACGGACTCATACTGTTATTATGTCGCCAAGTAATTAGACTACCTGGCCCAAAAATTATGGTTTATAAAAGGATAGCAGCATTAGTGAAAAATACACATTTTGAACCCAAAAACCCATTTGAGTTTTTAAGTTCAAAATACAGGCCTACCTCCTCCCCTACAGCCTGCCTGTCCATCTCCAAAAATACCCTTTTAATAATTATACGCTCCTCCTTTGCATTGAAAAAAAGCAAACAGTAAAGTTGCCAGATGCGGCCATCCTTTCATCCATTTGTCCTTCTGCATCTATTTTCCCAAACCATGTACTCATACTGTTATTATGTCGCCAAGTAATTAGACTACCTGGCCCAAAAATTATGGTTTATAAAAGGATAGCAGCATTAGTGAAAAATACACATTTTGAACCCAAAAACCCATTTGAGTTTTTAAGTTCAAAATACAGGCCTACCTCCTCCCCTACAGCCTGCCTGTCCATCTCCAAAAATACGATTTTTAATAATTATACGCCTCTCCTTTGCATTGAAAAAAAGCAAACAGTAAAGTTGCCAGATGCGGCCATCCTTTCATCCATTTGTCCTTCTGCATCTATTTTCCCAAACCATGCACTCATACTGTTATTATGTCGCCAAGTAATTACACTACCTGGCCCAAAAATTATGGTTTATAAAAGGATAGCAGCATTAGTGAAAAATACACATTTTGAACCCAAAAACCCATTTGAGTTTTTAAGTTCAAAATACAGGCCTACCTCCTCCCCTACAGCCTGCCTGTCCATCTCCAAAAATACAATTTTTAATAATTATACGCTCCTCCTTTGCATTGAAAAAAGCAAACAGTAAAGTTGCCAGATGCGGCCATCCTTTCATCCATTTGTCCTTCTGCATCTATTTTCCCAAACCATGCACTCATACTGTTATTATGTCGCCAAGCAATTAGACTACCTGGCCCAAAAATTATGGTTTATAAAAGGATAGCAGCATTAGTGAAAAATACACATTTTGAACCCAAAAACCCATTTGAGTTTTTAAGTTCAAAATACAGGCCTACCTCCTCCCCTACAGCCTGCCTGTCCATCTCCAAAAATAGCCTTTTAATAATTATACGCTCCTCCTTTGCATTGAAAAAAAGCAAACAGTAAAGTTGCCAGATGCGGCCATCCTTTCATCCATTTGTCCTTCTGCATCTATTTTCCCAAACCACACACTCATACTGTTATTATGTCGCCAAGTAATTAGACTACCTGGCCCAAAAATTATGGATTATAAAAGGATAGCAGCATAAGGGAAAAATACACATTTTGAACCCAAAAACCCATTTGAGTTTTTAAGTTCAAAATACAGGCCTACCTCCTCCCCTACAGCCTGCCTGTCCATCTCCAAAAATACCCTTTTTAATAATTATACGCTCCTCCTTTGCATTGAAAAAAAGCAAACAGTAAAGTTGCCAGATGCGGCCATCCTTTCATCCATTTGTCCTTCTGCATCTATTTTCCCAAACCATGCACTCATACTGTTATTATGTCGCCAAGTAATTAGACTACCTGGCCCAAAAATTATGGATTATAAAGGGGTAGCAGCATAAGGGAACATTACCGTATTTATCGGGGTGTACATCGCACCGGCCTATAACACGCACCCTCATTTTACCAAGGATATTTGGGTAAAAAAAGTTTTTACCCAAATATCCTTCATAAAATGAGGGTGCGTGTGTGTGCATGTGTGTACCCCGATACACTGCTTCTCAACCCACAGAGCCCCCAGGAAAGGCAGGGGGAGAGAGGCCGTCGCTGCCTGCTTCTCTCCCCCTGCCTTTCCTGGGGTCTAGAGCCCTGCTACCGCCGCTTCTCTCCCCCTGCTATCGGCGCCGCTACCCCTTCTCTCCCCCTGGCTATCGGTGCCGCTGTCCCATTGCCAGCGCCGATAGCCAGGGGGAGAGAAGCGGCGCCGGTAATGGGGCAACGGCACCGATAGCCAGGGGGGCATAAGGGGCAGCGGCACCCATTGCCGGCGCCGCTGCCCCGTTGCCTCCCCCATCCCTAGTTGTATAATTACCTGTTGCCGGGGTCAGGTACGAGCTGCTTCAGGCCTCTGTTGTGCGTCCCCTGCATCATTGCTATAAGTTGCGAGACGCAATGACGAGTGACGTCTCTCATCATTGCGCCGCGCCATGCAAAGCATAGCAACGATGCAGGGAATGCACACCGGAGGCCTGAAGCAGCGCTGACCCGACCCCAGCAACAGGTAATTATACAACCGGGGATGGGGGAGGCAACGGGGCAGCGGCGCCGGCAATGGGTGCCGCTGCCCCTTCTTTCCACCTGTCTGTCGACATCGCTGCCCCATTGCCATCGCTGTTTCTCTCCCCCTGGCTATCGGCGCCGGCAATGGGGCAGCGGCACTGATAGCCAGGGGGAGATAAGGGGCAGCAGCGCCGATAGCAGGGGTAACCATCATACACTCATACTGTTTTCACTTTGCCAAGTTATCGGACAACCTGGCCCCAAAATTATGGATTATAAAAGGATAGCAGCATAAGGGAAAAATACACATTTTGAACCCAAAAACCCATTTGAGTTTTTAAGTTCAAAATACAGGCCTACCTCCTCCCCTACAGCCTGCCTGTCCATCTCCAAAAATAGCCAATTAATAATTATACGCTTATCCTTTGCATTGAAAAAAAGTAAACAGTAAAGTTGCCAGATGCGGCCATCCTTTCATCCATTTGTCCTTCTGCATCTATTTTCCCAAACCATGCACTCATTTTGTTATTATGTCGCCAAGTAATTAGACTACCATGCCCAAAAATTATGGATTATAAAAGGATAGCAGCATTAGTGAAAAATACACATTTTGAACCCAAAAACCCATTTGAGTTTTTAAGTTCAAAATACAGGCCTACCTCCTCCCCTACAGCCTGCCTGTCCATCTCCAAAAATACCCTTTTTAATAATTATACGCTCCTCCTTTGCATTGAAAAAAAGCAAACAGTAAAGTTGCCAGATGCGGCCATCCTTTCATCCATTTGTCCTTCTGCATCTATTTTCCCAAACCATGCACTCATACTGTTATTATGTCGCCAAGTAATTAGACTACCTGGCCCAAACATTATGGATTATAAAAGGATAGCAGCATAAGGGAAAAATACATATTTTGAACCCAAAAACCCATTTGAGTTTTTAAGTTCAAAATACAGGCCTACCTCCTCCCCATCAGCCTGCCTGTCCATCTCCAAAAATACCCTTTTTTAATAATTATGCACTCTTCATTTGCTTTGGAAAAAAAAACAGTTAAGTTGCCATATGCTGCTATCCTTTCATCGATTTGTGCTTCTACACCTATGTTCCCAAACCATCATACACTCATACTGTTTTCACTTTGCCAAGTTATCGGACAACCTGGCCCCAAAATTATGGATTATAAAAGGATAGCAGCATAAGGGAAAAATACACATTTTGAACCCAAAAACCCATTTGAGTTTTTAAGTTCAAAATACAGGCCTACCTCCTCCCCTACAGCCTGCCTGTCCATCTCCAAAAATAGCCTTTTAATAATTATACGCTCCTCCTTTGCATTGAAAAAAAGCAAACAGTAAAGTTGCCAGATGCGGCCATCCTTTCATCCATTTGTCCTTCTGCATCTATTTTCCCAAACCATGCACTCATACTGTTATTATGTCGCCAAGTAATTAGACTACCTGGCCCAAACATTACGAATTATAAAAGGATAGCAGCATTAGTGAAAAAAACACATTTAAGAACCCAAAAACCCATTTGAGTTTTTAAGTTCAAAATACAGGCCTACCTCCTCCCCTACAGCCTGCCTGTCCATCTCCAAAAATACGATTTTTAATAATTATACGCCTCTCCTTTGCATTGAAAAAAAGCAAACAGTAAAGTTGCCAGATGCGGCCATCCTTTCATAAATTTGTCCTTCTGCATCTATTTTCCCAAACCATGCACTCATACTGTTATTATGTCGCCAAGTAATTAGACTACCTTGCCCAAAAATTATGGATTATAAAAGGATAGCAGCATTAGTGAAAAATACACATTTTGAACCCAAAAACCCATTTGAGTTTTTAAGTCCAAAATACAGGCCTACCTCCTCCCCTACAGCCTGCCTGTCCATCTCCAAAAATACCCTTTTTAATAATTATACGCTCCTCCTTTGCATTGAAAAAAAGCAAACAGTAAAGTTGCCAGATGCGGCCATCCTTTCATCCATTTGTCCTTCCGCATCTATTTTCCCAAACCATGCACTCATACTGTTATTATGTCGCCAAGTAATTAGACTACCTGGCCCAAAAATTATGGATTATAAAAGGGTAGCAGCATAAAGGAACATTACCGTATTTATCGGGGTGTACCACGCATCCGCCTATAACACACACCCTCATTTTATCAAGGATATTTGGGTAAAAGAATTTTTTTACCCAAATATCCTTCATAAAATGAGGGTGCGTGTGTGTGCATGTGTATACCCCAATACACTGCTTCTCACCCCACAGAGCTCCCAGGAAAGGCAGGGGGAGAGAGGCAGTCGCTGCCTGCTTCTCTCCCCCTGCCTTTCCTGGGGTCTAGAGCCCTGCTACCGCCGCTTCTCTCCCCCTGCTATCGGCGCCGCTGCCCCTTCTCTCCCCCTGGCTATCGTTGCCGCTGTCCTATGGCCAGCGCCGATAGCCAGGGGGAGAGAAGCGGTGTCGGCAATGGGGCAGCTGCACCGATAGCCAGGGGGAGATAAGGGGCAGCGGCACCCATTGCCGTCGCCGCTGCCCCGTTGCCTTCCCCATCCCTAGTTGTATAATTACCTGTTGCCGGGGTCGGGTCCGCGCTGCTTCAGGCCTCCGGTGTGCGTCCCCTACATCATTGCTATGCGTTGCGAGACGCAATGACGAGTGATGTCACTCGTCATTGCGCCGCGCCATGCAGCGCATAGCAACGACGCAAGGGATGCACCCCGGAGTCCTGAAGCAGCGCTGACCCGACCCCAGCAACAGGTAATTATACAACCGGGGATGGGGGAGGCAACAGGGAAGCGGCGCCGGCAATGGGTGCTGCTGACCCTTCTTTCTTTCTTTCTACCTCCTCCCCTACAGCCTGCCTGTCCATCTCCAAAAATACCCTTTTTAATAATTATACACTCCTCCTTTGCATTGAAAAAAAGAAAACAGTAAAGGTGCCAGATGCGGCCATCCTTTCATCCATTTGTCCTTCTGCATCTATTTTCCCAAACCATGCACTCATACTGTTATTATGTCGCCAAGTAATTAGACTACCTGGCCCAAAAATTATGGATTATAAAAGGATAGCAGCATAAGGGAAAAATACATACTTTGAACCCAAAAACCCATTTGAGTATTTAAGTTCAAAATACAGGCCTACCTCCTCCCCATCAGCCTGCCTGTCCATCTCCAAAAATACCCTTTTTTAATAATTATGCACTCTTCATTTGCTTTGGAAAAACAAACAGTTAAGTTGCCATATGCTGCTATCCTTTCATCGATTTGTGCTTCTACACCTATGTTCCCAAACCATCATATACTCATACTGTTTTCACTTTGCCAAGTTATCGGACAACCTGTCCCCAAAATTATGGATTATAAAAGGATAGCAGCATAAGGGAAAAAAACACATTTTGAACCCAAAAACCCATTTGAGTTTTTAAGTTCAAAATACAGGCCTACCTCCTCCCCTACAGCCTGCCTGTCCATCTCCAAAAATAGCCTTTTAATAATTATACGCTCCTCCTTTGCATTGAAAAAAAGCAAACAGTAAAGTTGCCAGATGCGGCCATCCTTTCATCCATTTGTCCTTCTGCATCTATTTTCCCAAACCACGCACTCATACTGTTATTATGTCGCCAAGTAATTAGACTACCTGGCCCAAAAATTATGGATTATAAAAGGATAGCAGCATAAGGGAAAAATACACATTTTGAACCCAAAAACCCATTTGAGTTTTTAAGTTCAAAATACTGGCCTACCTCCTCCCCTACAGCCTGCCTGTCCATCTCCAAAAATACCCTTTTTAATAATTATACGCTCCTCCTTTGCATTGAAAAAAAGCAAACAGTAAAGTTGCCAGATGCGGCCATCCTTTCATCCATTTGTCCTTCTGCATCTATTTTCCCAAACCATGCACTCATACTGTTATTATGTCGCCAAGTAATTAGACTACCTGGCCCAAACATTACGAATTATAAAAGGATAGCAGCATTAGTGAAAAAAACACATTTTGAACCCAAAAACCCATTTGAGTTTTTAAGTTCAAAATACAGGCCTACCTCCTCCCCTACAGCCTGCCTGTCCATCTCCAAAAATACGATTTTTAATAATTATACGCCTCTCCTTTGCATTGAAAAAAAGCAAACAGTAAAGTTGCCAGATGCGGCCATCCTTTCATCCATTTGTCCTTCTGCATCTATTTTCCCAAACCATGCACTCATGCTGTTATTATGTCGCCTAGTAATTAGACTACCTGCCCCAAAAATTATGGTTTATAAAAGGATAGCAGCATTAGTGAAAAATACACATTTTGAACCCAAAAACCCATTTGAGTTTTTAAGTTCAAAATACAGGCCTACCTCCTCCCCTACAGCCTGCCTGTCCATCTCCAAAAATACCCTTTTAATAATTATACGCTCCTCCTTTGCATTGAAAAAAAGCAAACAGTAAAGTTGCCAGATGCGGCCATCCTTTCATCCATTTGTCCTTCTGCATCTATTTTTCCAAACCATGCACTCATACTGTTATTATGTCGCCAAGTAATTAGACTACCTTGCCCAAAAATTATGGATTATAAAAGGATAGCAGCATTAGTGAAAAAAACACATTTTGAACCCAAAAACCCATTTGAGTTTTTAAGTTCAAAATACAGGCCTACCTCCTCCCCTACAGCCTGCCTGTCCATCTCCAAAAATACAATTTTTTAATAATTATACGCTCCTCCTTTGCATTGAAAAAAAGCAAACAGTAAAGTTGCCAGATGCGGCCATCCTTTCATCCATTTAGCCTTCTGCATCTATTTTCCTAAACCATGCACTCATACTGTTATTATGTCGCCAAGTAATTAGACTACCTGGCCCAAAAATTATGGATTATAAAAGGGTAGCAGCATAAGGGAACATTACCGTATTTATCGGGGTGTACATCGCACTGGCCTATAACACGCACCCTCATTTTACCAAGGATATTTGAGTAAAAAAAGTTTTTACCCAAATATCCTTCATAAAATGAGGGTGCGTGTGTGTGCATGTGTGTACCCCGATACACTGCTTCTCAACCCACAGAGCCCCCAGGAAAGGCAGGGGGAGAGAGGCCGTCGCTGCCTGCTTCTCTCCCCCTGCCTTTCCTGGGGTCTAGATCCCTGCTAACGCCGCTTCTCTCCCCCTGCTATCGGCGCCGCTGCCCCTTCTCTCCCCCTGGCTATCGGTGCCGCTGTACCATTGCCAGCGCCGATAGACAGGGGGAAAGAGGCGCCGGTAATGGGGCAACGGCACCGATAGCCAGGGGGGCATAAGGGGCAGCGGCACCTATTGCCGGCGCCGCTGCCCCGTTGCCTCCCCCATCCCTAGTTGTATAATTACCTGTTGCCGGGGTCGGGTCCGAGCTGCTTCAGGCCTCTGTTGTGCGTCCCCTGCATCATTGCTATGCGTTGCGAGACGCAATGACGAGTGACGTCTCTCGTCATTGCGCCGCGCCATGCAAAGCATAGCAATGACGCAGGGAATGCACACCGGAGGCCTGAAGCAGCGCTGACCCGACCCCAGCAACAGGTAATTATACAACCGGGGATGGGGGAGGCAACGGGGCAGCGGCGCCGGCAATGGGTGCCGCTGCCCCTTCTTTCCCCCTGTCTGTCGACATCGCTGCCCCATTGCCGGCGCCGTTTCTCTCCCCTGGCTATCGGCGCCGGCAATGGGGCAGCGGCACTGATAGCCAGGGGGAGAGAAGGGGCAGCAGCGCCGATAGCAGGGGTAACCATCATACACTCATACTGTTTTCACTTTGCCAAGTTATCGGACAACCTGGCCCCAAAATTATGGATTATAAAAGCATAGCAGCATAAGGGAAAAATACACATTTTGAACCCAAAAACCCATTTGAGTTTTTAAGTTCAAAATACAGGCCTACCTCCTCCCCTACAGCCTGCCTGTCCATCTCAAAAAATACCCTTTTTAATAATTATACGCTCCTCCTTTGCATTGAAAAAAGCAAACAGTAAAGTTGCCAGATGCGGCCATCCTTTCATCCATTTGTCCTTCTGCATCTATTTTCCCAAACCATGCACTCATACTGTTATTATGTCGCCAAGTAATTAGACTACCTGGCCCAAAAATTATGGTTTATAAAAGGATAGCAGCATTAGTGAAAAATACACATTTTGAACCCAAAAACCCATTTGAGTTTTTAAGTTCAAAATACAGGCCTACCTCCTCCCCTACAGCCTGCCTGTCCATCTCCAAAAATAGCCTTTTAATAATTATACGCTCCTCCTTTGCATTGAAAAAAAGCAAACAGTAAAGTTGCCAGATTCGGCCATCCTTTCATCCATTTGTCCTTCTGCATCTATTTTCCCAAACCATGCACTCATACTGTTATTATGTCGCCAAGTATAGCAGCATTAGTGAAAAAAACACATTTTGAACCCAAAAACCCATTTGAGTTTTTAAGTTCAAAATACAGGCCTACCTCCTCCCCTACAGCCTGCCTGTCCATCTCCAAAAATATGATTTTTAATAATTATACGCTTCTCCTTTGCATTGAAAAAAAGCAAACAGTAAAGTTGCCAGATGCGGCCATCCTTTCATCCATTTGTCCTTCTGCATCTATTTTCCCAAACCATGCACTCATACTGTTATTATGTCGCCAAGTAATTAGACTACCTGGCCCAAAAATTATGGATTATAAAAGGGTAGCAGCATAAGGGAACATTACCGTATTTATCGGGGTGTACAACGCACCGGCCTATAACACGCACCCTCATTTTACCAAGGATATTTGGGTAAAAAAAGTTTTTACCCAAATATCCTTCATAAAATGAGGGTGCGTGTGTGTGCATGTGTGTACCCCGATACACTGCTTCTCAACCCACAGAGCCCCCAGGAAAGGCAGGGGGAGAGAGGCCATCGCTGCCTGCTTCTCTCCCCCTGCCTTTCCTGGGGTCTAGAGCCCTGCTACCGCCGCTTCTCTCCCCCTGCTATCGGCGCCGCTGCCCCTTCTCTCCCCCTGGCTATCGGTGCCGCTGTCCCATTGCCAGCGCCGATAGCCAGGGGGAGAGAAGCGGCGCCGGCAATGGGGCAGCTGCACCGATAGCTAGGGGGAGATAAGGGGCAGCGGCACCCATTGCCGTCGCCGCTGCCCCGTTGCCTCCCCCATCCCTAGTTGTATAACTAGCTGTTGCCGGGGTCGGGTCCGTGCTGCTTCAGGCCTCCGGTGTGCATCCCCTACATCATTGCTATGCGTTGTGAGACGCAATGACGAGTGATGTCACTCGTCATTGCGCCGCGCCATGCAGCGCATAGCAACGACGCAGGGGATGCACCCCGGAGGCCTGAAGCAGCGCTGACCCGACCCCAGCAACAGGTAATTATACAACCGGGGATGGGGGAGGCAACAGGGAAGCGGCGCCGGCAATGGGTGCCGCTGCCCCTTCTTTCTTTCTTTCTACCTCCTCCCCTACAGCCTGCCTGTCCATCTCCAAAAATACCCTTTTTAATAATTATACGCTCCTCCTTTGCATTGAAAAAAAGCAAACAGTAAAGGTGCCAGATGCGGCCATCCTTTCATCCATTTGTCCTTCTGCATCTATTTTCCCAAACCATGCACTCATACTGTTATTATGTCGCCAAGTAATTAGACTACCTGGCCCAAAAATTATGGATTATAAAAGGATAGCAGCATAAGGGAAAAATACATATTTTGAACCCAAAAACCCATTTGAGTTTTTAAGTTCAAAATACAGGCCTACCTCCTCCCCATCAGCCTGCCTGTCCATCTCCCAAAATACCCTTTTTTAATAATTATGCACTCTTCATTTGCTTTGGAAAAACAAACAGTTAAGTTGCCATATGCTGCTATCCTTTCATCGATTTGTGCTTCTACACCTATGTTCCCAAACCATCATACACTCATACTGTTTTCACTTTGCCAAGTTATCGGACAACCTGGCCCCAAAATTATGGATTATAAAAGGATAGCAGCATAAGGGAAAAATACACATTTTGAACCCAAAAACCCATTTGAGTTTTTAAGTTCAAAATACAGGCCTACCTCCTCACCTACAGCCTGCCTGTCCATCTCCAAAAATAGCCTTGTAATAATTATACGCTCCTCCTTTGCATTGAAAAAAAGCAAACAGTAAAGTTGCCAGATGCGGCCATCCTTTCATCCATTTGTCCTTCTGCATCTATTTTCCCAAACCACGCACTCATACTGTTATTATGTCGCCAAGTAATTAGACTACCTGGCCCAAAAATTATGGATTATAAAAGGATAGCAGCATAAGGGAAAAATACACATTTTGAACACAAAAACCCATTTGAGTTTTTAAGTTCAAAATACAGGCCTACCTCCTCCCCTACAGCCTGCCTGTCCATCTCCAAAAATACCCTTTTTAATAATTATACGCTCCTCCTTTGCATTGAAAAAAAGCAAACAGTAAAGTTGCCAGATGCGGCCATCCTTTCATCCATTTGTCCTTCTGCATCTATTTTTCCAAACCATGCACTCATACTGTTATTATGTCGCCAAGTAATTAGACTACCTGGCCCAAACATTATGAATTATAAAAGGATAGCAGCATTAGTGAAAAAAACACATTTTGAACCCAAAAACCCATTTGAGTTTTTAAGTTCAAAATACAGGCCTACCTCCTCCCCTACAGCCTGCCTGTCCATCTCCAAAAATAAATTTTTTAATAATTATACGCTCCTCCTTTGCATTGAAAAAAAGCAAACAGTAAAGTTGCCAGATAAAGCCATCCTTTCATCCATTTGTCCTTCTGCATCTATTTTCCCAAACCATGCACTCATACTGTTATTATGTCGCCAAGTAATTAGACTACCTGGCCCAAAAATTATGGTTTATAAAAGGATAGCAGCATTAGTGAAAAATACACATTTTGAACCCAAAAACCCATTTGAGTTTTTAAGTTCAAAATACAGGCCTACCTCCTCCCCTACAGCCTGCCTGTCCATCTCCAAAAATACCCTTTTTAATAATTATACGCTCCTCCTTTGCATTGAAAAAAAGCAAACAGTAAAGTTGCCAGATGCGGCCATCCTTTCATCCATTTGTCCTTCTGCATCTATTTTCCCAAACCATGCACTCATACTGTTATTATGTCGCCAAGTAATTAGACTACCTGGCCCAAACATTACGAATTATAAAAGGATAGCAGCATTAGTGAAAAAAACACATTTTGAACCCAAAAACCCATTTGAGTTTTTAAGTTCAAAATACAGGCCTACCTCCTCCCCTACAGCCTGCCTGTCCATCTCCAAAAATACGATTTTTAATAATTATACGCCTCTCCTTTGCATTGAAAAAAAGCAAACAGTAAAGTTGCCAGATGCGGCCATCCTTTCATCCATTTGTCCTTCTGCATCTATTTTCCCAAACCATGCACTCATGCTGTTATTATGTCGCCTAGTAATTAGACTACCTGCCCCAAAAATTATGGTTTATAAAAGGATAGCAGCATTAGTGAAAAATACACATTTTGAACCCAAAAACCCATTTGAGTTTTTAAGTTCAAAATACAGGCCTACCTCCTCCCCTACAGCCTGCCTGTCCATCTCCAAAAATACCCTTTTAATAATTATACGCTCCTCCTTTGCATTGAAAAAAAGCAAACAGTAAAGTTGCCAGATGCGGCCATCCTTTCATCCATTTGTCCTTCTGCATCTATTTTTCCAAACCATGCACTCATACTGTTATTATGTCGCCAAGTAATTAGACTACCTTGCCCAAAAATTATGGATTATAAAAGGATAGCAGCATTAGTGAAAAAAACACATTTTGAACCCAAAAACCCATTTGAGTTTTTAAGTTCAAAATACAGGCCTACCTCCTCCCCTACAGCCTGCCTGTCCATCTCCAAAAATACAATTTTTTAATAATTATACGCTCCTCCTTTGCATTGAAAAAAAGCAAACAGTAAAGTTGCCAGATGCGGCCATCCTTTCATCCATTTAGCCTTCTGCATCTATTTTCCTAAACCATGCACTCATACTGTTATTATGTCGCCAAGTAATTAGACTACCTGGCCCAAAAATTATGGATTATAAAAGGGTAGCAGCATAAGGGAACATTACCGTATTTATCGGGGTGTACATCGCACTGGCCTATAACACGCACCCTCATTTTACCAAGGATATTTGAGTAAAAAAAGTTTTTACCCAAATATCCTTCATAAAATGAGGGTGCGTGTGTGTGCATGTGTGTACCCCGATACACTGCTTCTCAACCCACAGAGCCCCCAGGAAAGGCAGGGGGAGAGAGGCCGTCGCTGCCTGCTTCTCTCCCCCTGCCTTTCCTGGGGTCTAGATCCCTGCTAACGCCGCTTCTCTCCCCCTGCTATCGGCGCCGCTGCCCCTTCTCTCCCCCTGGCTATCGGTGCCGCTGTACCATTGCCAGCGCCGATAGACAGGGGGAAAGAGGCGCCGGTAATGGGGCAACGGCACCGATAGCCAGGGGGGCATAAGGGGCAGCGGCACCTATTGCCGGCGCCGCTGCCCCGTTGCCTCCCCCATCCCTAGTTGTATAATTACCTGTTGCCGGGGTCGGGTCCGAGCTGCTTCAGGCCTCTGTTGTGCGTCCCCTGCATCATTGCTATGCGTTGCGAGACGCAATGACGAGTGACGTCTCTCGTCATTGCGCCGCGCCATGCAAAGCATAGCAATGACGCAGGGAATGCACACCGGAGGCCTGAAGCAGCGCTGACCCGACCCCAGCAACAGGTAATTATACAACCGGGGATGGGGGAGGCAACGGGGCAGCGGCGCCGGCAATGGGTGCCGCTGCCCCTTCTTTCCCCCTGTCTGTCGACATCGCTGCCCCATTGCCGGCGCCGTTTCTCTCCCCTGGCTATCGGCGCCGGCAATGGGGCAGCGGCACTGATAGCCAGGGGGAGAGAAGGGGCAGCAGCGCCGATAGCAGGGGTAACCATCATACACTCATACTGTTTTCACTTTGCCAAGTTATCGGACAACCTGGCCCCAAAATTATGGATTATAAAAGCATAGCAGCATAAGGGAAAAATACACATTTTGAACCCAAAAACCCATTTGAGTTTTTAAGTTCAAAATACAGGCCTACCTCCTCCCCTACAGCCTGCCTGTCCATCTCAAAAAATACCCTTTTTAATAATTATACGCTCCTCCTTTGCATTGAAAAAAGCAAACAGTAAAGTTGCCAGATGCGGCCATCCTTTCATCCATTTGTCCTTCTGCATCTATTTTCCCAAACCATGCACTCATACTGTTATTATGTCGCCAAGTAATTAGACTACCTGGCCCAAAAATTATGGTTTATAAAAGGATAGCAGCATTAGTGAAAAATACACATTTTGAACCCAAAAACCCATTTGAGTTTTTAAGTTCAAAATACAGGCCTACCTCCTCCCCTACAGCCTGCCTGTCCATCTCCAAAAATAGCCTTTTAATAATTATACGCTCCTCCTTTGCATTGAAAAAAAGCAAACAGTAAAGTTGCCAGATTCGGCCATCCTTTCATCCATTTGTCCTTCTGCATCTATTTTCCCAAACCATGCACTCATACTGTTATTATGTCGCCAAGTATAGCAGCATTAGTGAAAAAAACACATTTTGAACCCAAAAACCCATTTGAGTTTTTAAGTTCAAAATACAGGCCTACCTCCTCCCCTACAGCCTGCCTGTCCATCTCCAAAAATATGATTTTTAATAATTATACGCTTCTCCTTTGCATTGAAAAAAAGCAAACAGTAAAGTTGCCAGATGCGGCCATCCTTTCATCCATTTGTCCTTCTGCATCTATTTTCCCAAACCATGCACTCATACTGTTATTATGTCGCCAAGTAATTAGACTACCTGGCCCAAAAATTATGGATTATAAAAGGGTAGCAGCATAAGGGAACATTACCGTATTTATCGGGGTGTACAACGCACCGGCCTATAACACGCACCCTCATTTTACCAAGGATATTTGGGTAAAAAAAGTTTTTACCCAAATATCCTTCATAAAATGAGGGTGCGTGTGTGTGCATGTGTGTACCCCGATACACTGCTTCTCAACCCACAGAGCCCCCAGGAAAGGCAGGGGGAGAGAGGCCATCGCTGCCTGCTTCTCTCCCCCTGCCTTTCCTGGGGTCTAGAGCCCTGCTACCGCCGCTTCTCTCCCCCTGCTATCGGCGCCGCTGCCCCTTCTCTCCCCCTGGCTATCGGTGCCGCTGTCCCATTGCCAGCGCCGATAGCCAGGGGGAGAGAAGCGGCGCCGGCAATGGGGCAGCTGCACCGATAGCTAGGGGGAGATAAGGGGCAGCGGCACCCATTGCCGTCGCCGCTGCCCCGTTGCCTCCCCCATCCCTAGTTGTATAACTAGCTGTTGCCGGGGTCGGGTCCGTGCTGCTTCAGGCCTCCGGTGTGCATCCCCTACATCATTGCTATGCGTTGTGAGACGCAATGACGAGTGATGTCACTCGTCATTGCGCCGCGCCATGCAGCGCATAGCAACGACGCAGGGGATGCACCCCGGAGGCCTGAAGCAGCGCTGACCCGACCCCAGCAACAGGTAATTATACAACCGGGGATGGGGGAGGCAACAGGGAAGCGGCGCCGGCAATGGGTGCCGCTGCCCCTTCTTTCTTTCTTTCTACCTCCTCCCCTACAGCCTGCCTGTCCATCTCCAAAAATACCCTTTTTAATAATTATACGCTCCTCCTTTGCATTGAAAAAAAGCAAACAGTAAAGGTGCCAGATGCGGCCATCCTTTCATCCATTTGTCCTTCTGCATCTATTTTCCCAAACCATGCACTCATACTGTTATTATGTCGCCAAGTAATTAGACTACCTGGCCCAAAAATTATGGATTATAAAAGGATAGCAGCATAAGGGAAAAATACATATTTTGAACCCAAAAACCCATTTGAGTTTTTAAGTTCAAAATACAGGCCTACCTCCTCCCCATCAGCCTGCCTGTCCATCTCCCAAAATACCCTTTTTTAATAATTATGCACTCTTCATTTGCTTTGGAAAAACAAACAGTTAAGTTGCCATATGCTGCTATCCTTTCATCGATTTGTGCTTCTACACCTATGTTCCCAAACCATCATACACTCATACTGTTTTCACTTTGCCAAGTTATCGGACAACCTGGCCCCAAAATTATGGATTATAAAAGGATAGCAGCATAAGGGAAAAATACACATTTTGAACCCAAAAACCCATTTGAGTTTTTAAGTTCAAAATACAGGCCTACCTCCTCACCTACAGCCTGCCTGTCCATCTCCAAAAATAGCCTTGTAATAATTATACGCTCCTCCTTTGCATTGAAAAAAAGCAAACAGTAAAGTTGCCAGATGCGGCCATCCTTTCATCCATTTGTCCTTCTGCATCTATTTTCCCAAACCACGCACTCATACTGTTATTATGTCGCCAAGTAATTAGACTACCTGGCCCAAAAATTATGGATTATAAAAGGATAGCAGCATAAGGGAAAAATACACATTTTGAACACAAAAACCCATTTGAGTTTTTAAGTTCAAAATACAGGCCTACCTCCTCCCCTACAGCCTGCCTGTCCATCTCCAAAAATACCCTTTTTAATAATTATACGCTCCTCCTTTGCATTGAAAAAAAGCAAACAGTAAAGTTGCCAGATGCGGCCATCCTTTCATCCATTTGTCCTTCTGCATCTATTTTTCCAAACCATGCACTCATACTGTTATTATGTCGCCAAGTAATTAGACTACCTGGCCCAAACATTATGAATTATAAAAGGATAGCAGCATTAGTGAAAAAAACACATTTTGAACCCAAAAACCCATTTGAGTTTTTAAGTTCAAAATACAGGCCTACCTCCTCCCCTACAGCCTGCCTGTCCATCTCCAAAAATAAATTTTTTAATAATTATACGCTCCTCCTTTGCATTGAAAAAAAGCAAACAGTAAAGTTGCCAGATAAAGCCATCCTTTCATCCATTTGTCCTTCTGCATCTATTTTCCCAAACCATGCACTCATACTGTTATTATGTCGCCAAGTAATTAGACTACCTGGCCCAAAAATTATGGTTTATAAAAGGATAGCAGCATTAGTGAAAAATACACATTTTGAACCCAAAAACCCATTTGAGTTTTTAAGTTCAAAATACAGGCCTACCTCCTCCCCTACAGCCTGCCTGTCCATCTCCAAAAATACCCTTTTTAATAATTATACGCTCCTCCTTTGCATTGAAAAAAAGCAAACAGTAAAGTTGCCAGATGCGGCCATCCTTTCATCCATTTGTCCTTCTGCATCTATTTTCCCAAACCATGCACTCATACTGTTATTATGTCGCCAAGTAATTAGACTACCTGGCCCAAAAATTATGGATTATAAAAGGGTAGCAGCATAAGGGAACATTACCGTATTTATCGGGGTGTACCACGCATCCGCCTATAACACACACCCTCATTTTACCAAGGATATTTGGGTAAAAGAATTTTTTTACCCAAATATCCTTCATAAAATGAGGGTGCGTGTGTGTGCATGTGTGTACCCCGATACACTGCTTCTCAACCCACAGAGCCCCCAGGAAAGGCAGGGGGAGAGAGGCCGTCGCTGCCTGCTTCTCTCCCCCTGCCTTTCCTGGGGTCTAGAGCCCTGCTACCGCCGCTTCTCTCCCCCTGCTATCGGCGCCGCTGCCCCTTCTCTCCCCCTGGCTATCGGTGCCGCTGTCCCATTGCCAGCGCCGATAGCCAGGGGGAGAGAAGCGGCGCCGGTAATGGGGCAACGGCACCGATAGCCAGGGGGGCATAAGGGGCAGCAGCACCCATTGCCGGCGCCGCTGCCCCGTTGCCTCCCCCATCCCTAGTTGTATAATTACCTGTTGCCGGGGTCGGGTCCGAGCTGCTTCAGGCCTCTGTTGTGCGTCCCCTGCATCATTGCTATAAGTTGCGAGACGCAATGACGAGTGACGTCTCTCATCATTGCGCCGCGCCATGCAAAGCATAGCAACGATGCAGGGAATGCACACCGGAGGCCTGAAGCAGCGCTGACCCGACCCCAGCAACAGGTAATTATACAACCGGGGATGGGGGAGGCAACGGGGCAGCGGCGCCGGCAATGGGTGCCGCTGCCCCTTCTTTCCCCCTGTCTGTCGACATCGCTGCCCCATTGCCGGCGCCGTTTCTCTCCCCCTGGCTATCGGCGCCGGCAATGGGGCAGCGGCACTGAAAGCCAGGGGGAGATAAGGGGCAGCAGCGCCGATAGCAGGGGTAACCATCATACACTCATACTGTTTTCACTTTGCCAAGATATCGGACAACCTGGCCCCAAAATTATGGATTATAAAAGGATAGCAGCATAAGGGAAAAATACACATTTTGAACCCAAAAACCCATTTGAGTTTTTAAGTTCAAAATACAGGCCTACCTCCTCCCCTACAGCCTGCCTGTCCATCTCCAAAAATACCATTTTTAATAATTATACGCTCCTCCTTTGCATTGAAAAAAAGCAAACAGTAAAGTTGCCAGATGCGGCCATCCTTTCATCCATTTGTCCTTCTGCATCTATTTTCCCAAACCATGCACTCATACTGTTATTATGTCGCCAAGTAATTAGACTACCTGGCCCAAAAATTATGGTTTATAAAAGGATAGCAGCATTAGTGAAAAATACACATTTTGAACCCAAAAACCCATTTGAGTTTTTAAGTTCAAAATACAGGCCTACCTCCTCCCCTACAGCCTGCCTGTCCATCTCCAAAAATACCCTTTTTAATAATTATACGCTCCTCCTTTGCATTGAAAAAAAGCAAACAGTAAAGTTGCCAGATGCGGCCATCCTTTCATCCATTTGTCCTTCTGCATCTATTTTCCCAAACCATGCACTCATACTGTTATTATGTCGCAAAGTAATTAGACTACCTGGCACAAAAATTATGGTTTATAAAAGGATAGCAGCATTAGTGAAAAATACACATTTTGAACCCAAAAACCCATTTGAGTTTTTAAGTTCAAAATACAGGCCTACCTCCTCCCCTACAGCCTGCCTGTCCATCTCCAAAAATACCCTTTTAATAATTATACTTT
Organism: Hyla sarda; assembly: GCF_029499605.1. NCBI lineage: Eukaryota > Metazoa > Chordata > Amphibia > Anura > Hylidae > Hyla > Hyla sarda. The sequence goes on along the minus strand of NC_079197.1, from coordinate 76,507,851 downwards.
CCTCCTTTGCATTGAAAAAAAGCAAACAGTAAAGTTGCCAGATGCGGCCATCCATTCATCCATTTGTCCTTCTGCATCTATTTTCCCAAACCATGCACTCATACTGTTATTATGTCGCCAAGTAATTAGACTACCTTGCCCAAAAATTATGGATTATAAAAGGATAGCAGCATTAGTGAAAAAAACACATTTTGAACCCAAAAACCCGTTTGAGTTTTTAAGTTCAAAATACAGGCCTACCTCCTCCCCTACAGCCTGCCTGTCCATCTCCAAAAATAGCCTTTTAATAATTATACGCTCCTCCTTTGCATTGAAAAAAAGCAAACAGTAAAGTTGACAGATGCGGCCATCCTTTCATCCATTTGTCCTTCTGCATCTATTTTCCCAAACCATGCACTCATACTGTTATTATGTCGCCAAGTATAGCAGCATTAGTGAAAAAAACACATTTTGAACCCAAAAACCCATTTGAGTTTTTAAGTTCAAAATAAAGGCCTACCTCCTCCCCTACAGCCTGCCTGTCCATCTCCAAAAATATGATTTTTAATAATTATACGCTTCTCCTTTGCATTGAAAAAAAGCAAACAGTAAAGTTGCCAGATGCGGCCATCCTTTCATCCATTTGTCCTTCTGCATCTATTTTCCCAAACCATGCACTCATACTGTTATTATGTCGCCAAGTAATTAGACTACCTGGCCCCAAAATTATGGATTATAAAAGGGTAGCAGCATAAGGGAACATTACCGTATTTATCGGGGTGTACAACTCACCGGCCTATAACACGCACCCTCATTTTACCAAGGATATTTGGGTAAAAAAAGTTTTTACCCAAATATCCTTCATAAAATGAGGGTGCGTGTGTGTGCATGTGTGTACCCCGATACATTGCTTCTTAACCCACAGAGCCCCCAGGAAAGGCAGGGGGAGAGAGGCCATCGCTGCCTGCTTCTCTCCCCCTGCCTTTCCTGGGGTCTAGAGCCCTGCTACCGCCGCTTCTCTCCCCCTGCTATCGGCGCCGCTGCCCCTTCTCTCCCCCTGGCTATCGGTGCCGCTGTCCCATTGCCAGCGCCGATAGCCAGGGGGAGAGAAGCGGCGCCGGTAATGGGGCAACGGCACCGATAGCCAGGGGGGCTTAAGGGGCAGCGGCACCCATTGCCGTTGCCGCTGCCCCGTTGCCTCCCCCATCCCTAGTTGTATAATTACCTGTTGCCGGGGTCGGGTCCGCGCTGCTTCAGGCCTCCGGTGTGCGTCCCCTACATCATTGCTATGCGTTGCGAGACGCAATGACGAGTGTCTCTCGTCACTCGTCATTGCGCCGCGCCATGCAGCGCATAGCAACGACGCAGGGGATGCACCCCGGAGGCCTGAAGCAGCGCTGACCCGACCCCAGCAACAGGTAATTATACAACCGGGGATGGGGGAGGCAACAGGGAAGCGGCGCCGGCAATGGGTGCCGCTGCCCCTTCTTTCTTTCTTTCTACCTCCTCCCCTACAGCCTGCCTGTCCATCTCCAAAAATACCCTTTTTAATAATTATACGCTCCTCCTTTGCATTGAAAAAAAGCAAACAGTAAAGGTGCCAGATGCGGCCATCCTTTCATCCATTTGTCCTTCTGCATCTATTTTCCCAAACCATGCACTCATACTGTTATTATGTCGCCAAGTAATTAGATTACCTGGCCCAAAAATTATGGATTATAAAAGGATAGCAGCATAAGGGAAAAATACATATTTTGAACCCAAAAACCCATTTGAGTTTTTAAGTTCAAAATACAGGCCTACCTCCTCCCCATCAGCCTGCCTGTCCATCTCCCAAAATACCCTTTTTTAATAATTATGCACTCTTCATTTGCTTTGGAAAAACAAACAGTTAAGTTGCCATATGCTGCTATCCTTTCATCGATTTGTGCTTCTACACCTATGTTCCCAAACCATCATACACTCATACTGTTTTCACTTTGCCAAGTTATCGGACAACCTGGCCCTAAAATTATGGATTATAAAAGGATAGCAGCATAAGGGAAAAATACACATTTTGAACCCAAAAACCCATTTGAGTTTTTAAGTTCAAAATACAGGCCTACCTCCTCACCTACAGCCTGCCTGTCCATCTCCAAAAATAGCCTTGTAATAATTATACGCTCCTCCTTTGCATTGAAAAAAAGCAAACAGTAAAGTTGCCAGATGCGGCCATCCTTTCATCCATTTGTCCTTCTGCATCTATTTTCCCAAACCACGCACTCATACTGTTATTATGTCGCCAAGTAATTAGACTACCTGGCCCAAAAATTATGGATTATAAAAGGATAGCAGCATAAGGGAAAAATACACATTTTGAACACAAAAACCCATTTGAGTTTTTAAGTTCAAAATACAGGCCTACCTCCTCCCCTACAGCCTGCCTGTCCATCTCCAAAAATACCCTTTTTAATAATTATACGCTCCTCCTTTGCATTGAAAAAAAGCAAACAGTAAAGTTGCCAGATGCGGCCATCCTTTCATCCATTTGTCCTTCTGCATCTATTTTCCCAAACCATGCACTCATACTGTTATTATGTCGCCAAGTAATTAGACTACCTGGCCCAAACATTATGAATTATAAAAGGATAGCAGCATTAGTGAAAAAAACACATTTTGAACCCAAAAACCCATTTGAGTTTTTAAGTTCAAAATACAGGCCTACCTCCTCCCCTACAGCCTGCCTGTCCATCTCCAAAAATACATTTTTTAATAATTATACGCTCCTCCTTTGCATTGAAAAAAAGCAAACAGTAAAGTTGCCAGATGCAGCCATCCTTTCATCCATTTGTCCTTCTGCATCTATTTTCCCAAACCATGCACTCATACTGTTATTATGTCGCCAAGTAATTAGACTACCTGGCCCAAAAATTATGGTTTATAAAAGGATAGCAGCATTAGTGAAAAATACACATTTTGAACCCAAAAACCCATTTGAGTTTTTAAGTTCAAAATACAGGCCTACCTCCTCCCCTACAGCCTGCCTGTCCATCTCCAAAAATACCCTTTTTAATAATTATACGCTACTCCTTTGCATTGAAAAAAAGCAAACAGTAAAGTTGCCAGATGCGGCCATCCTTTCATCCATTTGTCCTTCTGCATCTATTTTCCCAAACCATGCACTCATACTGTTATTATGTCGCCAAGTAATTAGACTACCTGGCCCAAAAATTATGGATTATAAAAGGGTAGCAGCATAAGGGAACATTACCGTATTTATCGGGGTGTACCACGCATCCGCCTATAACACACACCCTCATTTTACCAAGGATATTTGGGTAAAAGAATTTTTTTACCCAAATATCCTTCATAAAATGAGGGTGCGTGTGTGTGCATGTGTGTACCCCGATACACTGCTTCTCAACCCACAGAGCCCCCAGGAAAGGCAGGGGGAGAGAGGCCGTCGCTGCCTGCTTCTCTCCCCCTGCCTTTCCTGGGGTCTAGAGCCCTGCTACCGCCGCTTCTCTCCCCCTGCTATCGGCGCCGCTGCCCCTTCTCTCCCCCTGGCTATCGGTGCCGCTGTCCCATTGCCAGCGCCGATAGCCAGGGGGAGAGAAGCGGCGCCGGTAATGGGGCAACGGCACCGATAGCCAGGGGGGCATAAGGGGCAGCAGCACCCATTGCCGGCGCCGCTGCCCCGTTGCCTCCCCCATCCCTAGTTGTATAATTACCTGTTGCCGGGGTCGGGTCCGAGCTGCTTCAGGCCTCTGTTGTGCGTCCCCTGCATCATTGCTATAAGTTGCGAGACGCAATGACGAGTGACGTCTCTCATCATTGCGCCGCGCCATGCAAAGCATAGCAACGATGCAGGGAATGCACACCGGAGGCCTGAAGCAGCGCTGACCCGACCCCAGCAACAGGTAATTATACAACCGGGGATGGGGGAGGCAACGGGGCAGCGGCGCCGGCAATGGGTGCCGCTGCCCCTTCTTTCCCCCTGTCTGTCAACATCGCTGCCCCATTGCCGGCGCCGTTTCTCTCCCCCTGGCTATCGGCGCCGGCAATGGGGCAGCGGCACTGATAGCCAGGGGGAGATAAGGGGCAGCAGCGCCGATAGCAGGGGTAACCATCATACACTCATACTGTTTTCACTTTGCCAAGATATCGGACAACCTGGCCCCAAAATTATGGATTATAAAAGGATAGCAGCATAAGGGAAAAATACACATTTTGAACCCAAAAACCCATTTGAGTTTTTAAGTTCAAAATACAGGCCTACCTCCTCCCCTACAGCCTGCCTGTCCATCTCCAAAAATACCATTTTTAATAATTATACGCTCCTCCTTTGCATTGAAAAAAAGCAAACAGTAAAGTTGCCAGATGCGGCCATCCTTTCATCCATTTGTCCTTCTGCATCTATTTTCCCAAACCATGCACTCATACTGTTATTATGTCGCCAAGTAATTAGACTACCTGGCCCAAAAATTATGGTTTATAAAAGGATAGCAGCATTAGTGAAAAATACACATTTTGAACCCAAAAACCCATTTGAGTTTTTAAGTTCAAAATACAGGCCTACCTCCTCCCCTACAGCCTGCCTGTCCATCTCCAAAAATACCCTTTTTAATAATTATACGCTCCTCCTTTGCATTGAAAAAAAGCAAACAGTAAAGTTGCCAGATGCGGCCATCCTTTCATCCATTTGTCCTTCTGCATCTATTTTCCCAAACCATGCACTCATACTGTTATTATGTCGCAAAGTAATTAGACTACCTGGCACAAAAATTATGGTTTATAAAAGGATAGCAGCATTAGTGAAAAATACACATTTTGAACCCAAAAACCCATTTGAGTTTTTAAGTTCAAAATACAGGCCTACCTCCTCCCCTACAGCCTGCCTGTCCATCTCCAAAAATACCCTTTTAATAATTATACTTTCCTCCTTTGCATTGAAAAAAAGCAAACAGTAAAGTTGCCAGATGCGGCCATCCATTCATCCATTTGTCCTTCTGCATCTATTTTCCCAAACCATGCACTCATACTGTTATTATGTCGCCAAGTAATTAGACTACCTTGCCCAAAAATTATGGATTATAAAAGGATAGCAGCATTAGTGAAAAAAACACATTTTGAACCCAAAAACCCGTTTGAGTTTTTAAGTTCAAAATACAGGCCTACCTCCTCCCCTACAGCCTGCCTGTCCATCTCCAAAAATAGCCTTTTAATAATTATACGCTCCTCCTTTGCATTGAAAAAAAGCAAACAGTAAAGTTGACAGATGCGGCCATCCTTTCATCCATTTGTCCTTCTGCATCTATTTTCCCAAACCATGCACTCATACTGTTATTATGTCGCAAAGTAATTAAACTACCTGGCCCAAAAATTATGGTTTATAAAAGGATAGCAGCATTAGTGAAAAATACACATTTTGAACCCAAAAACCCATTTGAGTTTTTAAGTTCAAAATACAGGCCTACCTCCTCCCCTACAGCCTGCCTGTCCATCTCAAAAAATACCCTTTTAATAATTATACGCTCCTCCTTTGCATTGAAAAAAAGCAAACAGTAAAGTTGCCAGATGCGGCCATCCATTCATCCATTTGTCCTTCTGCATCTATTTTCCCAAACCATGCACTCATACTGTTATTATGTCGCCAAGTAATTAGACTACCTTGCCCAAAAATTATGGATTATAAAAGGATAGCAGCATTAGTGAAAAAAACACATTTTGAACCCAAAAACCCATTTGAGTTTTTAAGTTCAAAATACAGGCCTACCTCCTCCCCTACAGCCTGCCTGTCCATCTCCAAAAATACGATTTTTAATAATTATACGCTTCTCCTTTGCATTGAAAAAAAGCAAACAGTAAAGTTGCCAGATGCGGCCATCCTTTCATCCATTTGTCCTTCTGCATCTATTTTCCCAAACCATGCACTCATACTGTTATTATGTCGCAAAGTAATTAGACTACCTGGCCCAAAAAATTATGGTTTATAAAAGGATAGCAGCATTAGTGAAAAATACACATTTTGAACCCAAAAACCCATTTGAGTTTTTAAGTTCAAAATACAGGCCTACCTCCTCCCCTACAGCCTGCCTGTCCATCTCCAAAAATACCCTTTTAATAATTATACGCTCCTCCTTTGCATTGAAAAAAAGCAAACAGTAAAGTTGCCAGATGCGGCCATCCTTTCATCCATTTGTCCTTCTGCATCTATTTTCCCAAACAATGCACTCATACTGTTATTATGTCGCCAAGTAATTAGACTACCTGGCCCAAAAATTATGGTTTATAAAAGGATAGCAGCATTAGTGAAAAATACACATTTTGAACCCAAAAACCCATTTGAGTTTTTAAGTTCAAAATACAGGCCTACCTCCTCCCCTACAGCCTGCCTGTCCATCTCCAAAAATACCCTTTTTAATAATTATACGCTACTCCTTTGCATTGAAAAAAAGCAAACAGTAAAGTTGCCAGATGCGGCCATCCTTTCATCCATTTGTCCTTCTGCATCTATTTTCCCAAACCATGCACTCATACTGTTATTATGTCGCCAAGTAATTAGACTACCTGGCCCAAAAATTATGGATTATAAAAGGGTAGCAGCATAAGGGAACATTACCGTATTTATCGGGGTGTACAACGCACCGGCCTATAACACGCACCCTCATTTTACCAAGGATATTTGGGTAAAAAAAGTTTTTACCCAAATATCCTTCATAAAATGAGGGTGCGTGTGTGTGCATGTGTGTACCCCGATACACTGCTTCTCAACCCACAGAGCCCCCAGGAAAGGCAGGGGGAGAGAGGCCATCGCTGCCTGCTTCTCTCCCCCTGCCTTTCCTGGGGTCTAGAGCCCTGCTACCGCCGCTTCTCTCCCCCTGCTATCGGCGCCGCTGCCCCTTCTCTCCCCCTGGCTATCGGTGCCGCTGTCCCATTGCCAGCGCCGATAGCCAGGGGGAGAGAAGCGGCGCCGGTAATGGGGCAACGGCACCGATAGCCAGGGGGGCTTAAGGGGCAGCGGCACCCATTGCCGTTGCCGCTGCCCCGTTGCCTCCCCCATCCCTAGTTGTATAATTACCTGTTGCCGGGGTCGGGTCCGCGCTGCTTCAGGCCTCCGGTGTGCGTCCCCTACATCATTGCTATGCGTTGCGAGACGCAATGACGAGTGTCTCTCGTCACTCGTCATTGCGCCGCGCCATGCAGCGCATAGCAACGACGCAGGGGATGCACCCCGGAGGCCTGAAGCAGCGCTGACCCGACCCCAGCAACAGGTAATTATACAACCGGGGATGGGGGAGGCAACAGGGAAGCGGCGCCGGCAATGGGTGCCGCTGCCCCTTCTTTCTTTCTTTCTACCTCCTCCCCTACAGCCTGCCTGTCCATCTCCAAAAATACCCTTTTTAATAATTATACGCTCCTCCTTTGCATTGAAAAAAAGCAAACAGTAAAGGTGCCAGATGCGGCCATCCTTTCATCCATTTGTCCTTCTGCATCTATTTTCCCAAACCATGCACTCATACTGTTATTATGTCGCCAAGTAATTAGACTACCTGGCCCAAAAATTATGGATTATAAAAGGATAGCAGCATAAGGGAAAAATACATATTTTGAACCCAAAAACCCATTTGAGTTTTTAAGTTCAAAATACAGGCCTACCTCCTCCCCATCAGCCTGCCTGTCCATCTCCCAAAATACCCTTTTTTAATAATTATGCACTCTTCATTTGCTTTGGAAAAACAAACAGTTAAGTTGCCATATGCTGCTATCCTTTCATCGATTTGTGCTTCTACACCTATGTTCCCAAACCATCATACACTCATACTGTTTTCACTTTGTCAAGTTATCGGACAACCTGGCCCTAAAATTATGGATTATAAAAGGATAGCAGCATAAGGGAAAAATACACATTTTGAACCCAAAAACCCATTTGAGTTTTTAAGTTCAAAATACAGGCCTACCTCCTCACCTACAGCCTGCCTGTCCATCTCCAAAAATAGCCTTGTAATAATTATACGCTCCTCCTTTGCATTGAAAAAAAGCAAACAGTAAAGTTGCCAGATGCGGCCATCCTTTCATCCATTTGTCCTTCTGCATCTATTTTCCCAAACCACGCACTCATACTGTTATTATGTCGCCAAGTAATTAGACTACCTGGCCCAAAAATTATGGATTATAAAAGGATAGCAGCATAAGGGAAAAATACACATTTTGAACACAAAAACCCATTTGAGTTTTTAAGTTCAAAATACAGGCCTACCTCCTCCCCTACAGCCTGCCTGTCCATCTCCAAAAATACCCTTTTTAATAATTATACGCTCCTCCTTTGCATTGAAAAAAAGCAAACAGTAAAGTTGCCAGATGCGGCCATCCTTTCATCCATTTGTCCTTCTGCATCTATTTTCCCAAACCATGCACTCATACTGTTATTATGTCGCCAAGTAATTAGACTACCTGGCCCAAACATTATGAATTATAAAAGGATAGCAGCATTAGTGAAAAAAACACATTTTGAACCCAAAAACCCATTTGAGTTTTTAAGTTCAAAATACAGGCCTACCTCCTCCCCTACAGCCTGCCTGTCCATCTCCAAAAATAAATTTTTTAATAATTATACGCTCCTCCTTTGCATTGAAAAAAAGCAAACAGTAAAGTTGCCAGATGCAGCCATCCTTTCATCCATTTGTCCTTCTGCATCTATTTTCCCAAACCATGCACTCATACTGTTATTATGTCGCCAAGTAATTAGACTACCTGGCCCAAAAATTATGGTTTATAAAAGGATAGCAGCATTAGTGAAAAATACACATTTTGAACCCAAAAACCCATTTGAGTTTTTAAGTTCAAAATACAGGCCTACCTCCTCCCCTACAGCCTGCCTGTCCATCTCCAAAAATACCCTTTTTAATAATTATACGCTACTCCTTTGCATTGAAAAAAAGCAAACAGTAAAGTTGCCAGATGCGGCCATCCTTTCATCCATTTGTCCTTCTGCATCTATTTTCCCAAACCATGCACTCATACTGTTATTATGTCGCCAAGTAATTAGACTACCTGGCCCAAAAATTATGGATTATAAAAGGGTAGCAGCATAAGGGAACATTACCGTATTTATCGGGGTGTACCACGCATCCGCCTATAACACACACCCTCATTTTACCAAGGATATTTGGGTAAAAGAATTTTTTTACCCAAATATCCTTCATAAAATGAGGGTGCGTGTGTGTGCATGTGTGTACCCCGATACACTGCTTCTCAACCCACAGAGCCCCCAGGAAAGGCAGGGGGAGAGAGGCCGTCGCTGCCTGCTTCTCTCCCCCTGCCTTTCCTGGGGTCTAGAGCCCTGCTACCGCCGCTTCTCTGCCCCTGCTATCGGCGCCGCTGCCCCTTCTCTCCCCCTGGCTATCGGTGCCGCTGTCCCATTGCCAGCGCCGATAGCCAGGGGGAGAGAAGCGGCGCCGGTAATGGGGCAACGGCACCGATAGCCAGGGGGGCATAAGGGGCAGCAGCACCCATTGCCGGCGCCGCTGCCCCGTTGCCTCCCCCATCCCTAGTTGTATAATTACCTGTTGCCGGGGTCGGGTCCGAGCTGCTTCAGGCCTCTGTTGTGCGTCCCCTGCATCATTGCTATAAGTTGCGAGACGCAATGACGAGTGACGTCTCTCATCATTGCGCCGCGCCATGCAAAGCATAGCAACGATGCAGGGAATGCACACCGGAGGCCTGAAGCAGCGCTGACCCGACCCCAGCAACAGGTAATTATACAACCGGGGATGGGGGAGGCAACGGGGCAGCGGCGCCGGCAATGGGTGCCGCTGCCCCTTCTTTCCCCCTGTCTGTCGACATCGCTGCCCCATTGCCGGCGCCGTTTCTCTCCCCCTGGCTATCGGCGCCGGCAATGGGGCAGCGGCACTGATAGCCAGGGGGAGATAAGGGGCAGCAGCGCCGATAGCAGGGGTAACCATCATACACTCATACTGTTTTCACTTTGCCAAGATATCGGACAACCTGGCCCCAAAATTATGGATTATAAAAGGATAGCAGCATAAGGGAAAAATACACATTTTGAACCCAAAAACCCATTTGAGTTTTTAAGTTCAAAATACAGGCCTACCTCCTCCCCTACAGCCTGCCTGTCCATCTCCAAAAATACCATTTTTAATAATTATACGCTCCTCCTTTGCATTGAAAAAAAGCAAACAGTAAAGTTGCCAGATGCGGCCATCCTTTCATCCATTTGTCCTTCTGCATCTATTTTCCCAAACCATGCACTCATACTGTTATTATGTCGCCAAGTAATTAGACTACCTGGCCCAAAAATTATGGTTTATAAAAGGATAGCAGCATTAGTGAAAAATACACATTTTGAACCCAAAAACCCATTTGAGTTTTTAAGTTCAAAATACAGGCCTACCTCCTCCCCTACAGCCTGCCTGTCCATCTCCAAAAATACCCTTTTTAATAATTATACGCTCCTCCTTTGCATTGAAAAAAAGCAAACAGTAAAGTTGCCAGATGCGGCCATCCTTTCATCCATTTGTCCTTCTGCATCTATTTTCCCAAACCATGCACTCATACTGTTATTATGTCGCAAAGTAATTAGACTACCTGGCACAAAAATTATGGTTTATAAAAGGATAGCAGCATTAGTGAAAAATACACATTTTGAACCCAAAAACCCATTTGAGTTTTTAAGTTCAAAATACAGGCCTACCTCCTCCCCTACAGCCTGCCTGTCCATCTCCAAAAATACCCTTTTAATAATTATACTTTCCTCCTTTGCATTGAAAAAAAGCAAACAGTAAAGTTGCCAGATGCGGCCATCCATTCATCCATTTGTCCTTCTGCATCTATTTTCCCAAACCATGCACTCATACTGTTATTATGTCGCCAAGTAATTAGACTACCTTGCCCAAAAATTATGGATTATAAAAGGATAGCAGCATTAGTGAAAAAAACACATTTTGAACCCAAAAACCCGTTTGAGTTTTTAAGTTCAAAATACAGGCCTACCTCCTCCCCTACAGCCTGCCTGTCCATCTCCAAAAATAGCCTTTTAATAATTATACGCTCCTCCTTTGCATTGAAAAAAAGCAAACAGTAAAGTTGACAGATGCGGCCATCCTTTCATCCATTTGTCCTTCTGCATCTATTTTCCCAAACCATGCACTCATACTGTTATTATGTCGCAAAGTAATTAGACTACCTGGCCCAAAAATTATGGTTTATAAAAGGATAGCAGCATTAGTGAAAAATACACATTTTGAACCCAAAAACCCATTTGAGTTTTTAAGTTCAAAATACAGGCCTACCTCCTCCCCTACAGCCTGCCTGTCCATCTCCAAAAATACCCTTTTAATAATTATACTTTCCTCCTTTGCATTGAAAAAAAGCAAACAGTAAAGTTGCCAGATGCGGCCATCCATTCATCCATTTGTCCTTCTGCATCTATTTTCCCAAACCACGCACTCATACTGTTATTATGTCGCCAAGTAATTAGACTACCTTGCCCAAAAATTATGGATTATAAAAGGATAGCAGCATTAGTGAAAAAAACACATTTTGAACCCAAAAACCCATTTGAGTTTTTAAGTTCAAAATACAGGCCTACCTCCTCCCCTACAGCCTGCCTGTCCATCTCCAAAAATACGATTTTTAATAATTATACGCTTCTCCTTTGCATTGAAAAAAAGCAAACAGTAAAGTTGCCAGATGCGGCCATCCTTTCATCCATTTGTCCTTCTGCATCTATTTTCCCAAACCATGCACTCATACTGTTATTATGTCGCAAAGTAATTAGACTACCTGGCCCAAAAAATTATGGTTTATAAAAGGATAGCAGCATTAGTGAAAAATACACATTTTGAACCCAAAAACCCATTTGAGTTTTTAAGTTCAAAATACAGGCCTACCTCCTCCCCTACAGCCTGCCTGTCCATCTCCAAAAATACCCTTTTAATAATTATACGCTCCTCCTTTGCATTGAAAAAAAGCAAACAGTAAAGTTGCCAGATGCGGCCATCCTTTCATCCATTTGTCCTTCTGCATCTATTTTCCCAAACAATGCACTCATACTGTTATTATGTCGCCAAGTAATTAGACTACCTGGCCCAAAAATTATGGTTTATAAAAGGATAGCAGCATTAGTGAAAAATACACATTTTGAACCCAAAAACCCATTTGAGTTTTTAAGTTCAAAATACAGGCCTACCTCCTCCCCTACAGCCTGCCTGTCCATCTCCAAAAATACCCTTTTTAATAATTATACGCTACTCCTTTGCATTGAAAAAAAGCAAACAGTAAAGTTGCCAGATGCGGCCATCCTTTCATCCATTTGTCCTTCTGCATCTATTTTCCCAAACCATGCACTCATACTGTTATTATGTCGCCAAGTAATTAGACTACCTGGCCCAAAAATTATGGATTATAAAAGGGTAGCAGCATAAGGGAACATTACCGTATTTATCGGGGTGTACCACGCATCCGCCTATAACACACACCCTCATTTTACCAAGGATATTTGGGTAAAAGAATTTTTTTACCCAAATATCCTTCATAAAATGAGGGTGCGTGTGTGTGCATGTGTGTACCCCGATACACTGCTTCTCAACCCACAGAGCCCCCAGGAAAGGCAGGGGGAGAGAGGCCATCGCTGCCTGCTTCTCTCCCCCTGCCTTTCCTGGGGTCTAGAGCCCTGCTACCGCCGCTTCTCTCCCCCTGCTATCGGCGCCGCTGCCCCTTCTCTCCCCCTGGCTATCGGTGCCGCTGTCCCATTGCCAGCGCCGATAGCCAGGGGGAGAGAAGCGGCGCCGGTAATGGGGCAACGGCACCGATAGCCAGGGGGGCTTAAGGGGCAGCGGCACCCATTGCCATTGCCGCTGCCCCGTTGCCTCCCCCATCCCTAGTTGTATAATTACCTGTTGCCGGGGTCGGGTCCGCGCTGCTTCAGGCCTCCGGTGTGCGTCCCCTACATCATTGCTATGCGTTGCGAGACGCAATGACGAGTGTCTCTCGTCACTCGTCATTGCGCCGCGCCATGCAGCGCATAGCAACGACGCAGGGGATGCACCCCGGAGGCCTGAAGCAGCGCTGACCCGACCCCAGCAACAGGTAATTATACAACCGGGGATGGGGGAGGCAACAGGGAAGCGGCGCCGGCAATGGGTGCCGCTGCCCCTTCTTTCTTTCTTTCTACCTCCTCCCCTACAGCCTGCCTGTCCATCTCCAAAAATACCCTTTTTAATAATTATACGCTACTCCTTTGCATTGAAAAAAAGCAAACAGTAAAGTTGCCAGATGCGGCCATCCTTTCATCCATTTGTCCTTCTGCATCTATTTTCCCAAACCATGCACTCATACTGTTATTATGTCGCCAAGTAATTAGACTACCTTGCCCAAAAATTATGGATTATAAAAGGATAGCAGCATTAGTGAAAAAAACACATTTTGAACCCAAAAACCCGTTTGAGTTTTTAAGTTCAAAATACAGGCCTACCTCCTCCCCTACAGCCTGCCTGTCCATCTCCAAAAATAGCCTTTTAATAATTATACGCTCCTCCTTTGCATTGAAAAAAAGCAAACAGTAAAGTTGACAGATGCGGCCATCCTTTCATCCATTTGTCCTTCTGCATCTATTTTCCCAAACCATGCACTCATACTGTTATTATGTCGCAAAGTAATTAGACTACCTGGCCCAAAAAATTATGGTTTATAAAAGGATAGCAGCATTAGTGAAAAATACACATTTTGAACCCAAAAACCCATTTGAGTTTTTAAGTTCAAAATACAGGCCTACCTCCTCCCCTACAGCCTGCCTGTCCATCTCCAAAAATACCCTTTTAATAATTATACGCTCCTCCTTTGCATTGAAAAAAAGCAAACAGTAAAGTTGCCAGATGCGGCCATCCTTTCATCCATTTGTCCTTCTGCATCTATTTTCCCAAACAATGCACTCATACTGTTATTATGTCGCCAAGCAATTAGACTACCATGCCCAAAAATTATGGATTATAAAAGGATAGCAGCATTAGTGAAAAAAACACATTTTGAACCCAAAAACCCATTTGAGTTTTTAAGTTCAAAATACAGGCCTACCTCCTCCCCTACAGCCTGCCTGTCCATCTCCAAAAATACCATTTTTAATAATTATACGCTCCTCCTTTGCATTGAAAAAAAGCAAACAGTAAAGTTGCCAGATGCGGCCATCCTTTCATCCATTTGTCCTTCTGCATCTATTTTCCCAAACCATGCACTCATACTGTTATTATGTCGCCAAGTAATTAGACTACCTGGCCCAAAAATTATGGTTTATAAAAGGATAGCAGCATTAGTGAAAAAAACACATTTTGAACCCAAAAACCCATTTGAGTTTTTAAGTTCAAAATACAGGCCTACCTCCTCCCCTACAGCCTGCCTGTCCATCTCCAAAAATACCCTTTTTAATAATTATACGCTCCTCCTTTGCATAGAAAAAAAGCAAACAGTAAAGTTGCCAGATGCGGCCATCCTTTCATCCATTTGTCCTTCTGCATCTATTTTCCCAAACCATGCACTCATACTGTTATTATGTCGCAAAGTAATTAGACTACCTGGCCCAAAAATTATGGTTTATAAAGGGATAGCAGCATTAGTGAAAAATACACATTTTGAACCCAAAATCCCATTTGAGTTTTTAAGTTAAAATACAGGCCTACCTCCTCCCCTACAGCCTGCCTGTCCATCTCCAAAAATACCCTTTTAATAATTATACTTTCCTCCTTTGCGTAAAAAAAGCAAACAGTAAAGTTGCCAGATGCGGCCATCCATTCATCCATTTGTCCTTCTGCATCTATTTTCCCAAACCATGCACTCATACTGTTATTATGTCGCCAAGTAATTAGACTACCTTGCCCAAAAATTATGGATTATAAAAGGATAGCAGCATTAGTGAAAAAAACACATTTTGAACCCAAAAACCCATTTGAGTTTTTAAGTTCAAAATACAGGCCTACCTCCTCCCCTACAGCCTGCCTGTCCATCTCCAAAAATACAATTTTTAATAATTATACGCTCCTCCTTTGCATTGAAAAAAAGCAAACAGTAAAGTTGCCAGATGCGGCCATCCTTTCATCCATTTGTCCTTCTGCATCTATTTTCCCAAACCATGCACTCATACTGTTATTATGTCGCCAAGTAATTAGACTACCTGGCCCAAAAATTATGGTTTATAAAAGGATAGCAGCATTAGTGAAAAATACACATTTTGAACCCAAAAACCCATTTGAGTTTTTAAGTTCAAAATACAGGCCTACCTCCTCCCCTACAGCCTGCCTGTCCATCTCCAAAAATACCCTTTTTAATAATTATACGCTCCTCCTTTGCATTGAAAAAAAGCAAACAGTAAAGTTGCCAGATGCGGCCATCCTTTCATCCATTTGTCCTTCTGCATCTATTTTCCCAAACCATGCACTCATACTGTTATTATGTCGCCAAGTAATTAGACTACCTGGCCCAAAAATTATGGATTATAAAAGGGTAGCAGCATAAGGGAACACAACCGTATTTATCGGGGTGTACATCGCACCGGCCTATAACACGCACCCTCATTTTACCAAGGATATTTGGGTAAAAAAAGTTTTTACCCAAGTATCCTTCATAAAATGAGGGTGCGTGTGTGTGCATGTGTGTGTACCCCGATACACTGCTTCTCAACCCACAGAGCCCCCAGGAAAGGCAGGGGGAGAGAGGCCGTCGCTGCCTGCTTCTCTCCTCCTGCCTTTCCTGGGGTCTAGAGCCCTGCTACCGCCGCTTCTCTCCCCCTGCTTTCGGCGCCGCTGCCCCTTCTCTCCCCCTGGCTATCGGTGCCGCTGTCCCATTGCCAGCGCCGATAGCCAGGGGGAGAGAAGCGGCGCCGGTAATGGGGCAACGGCACCGATAGCCAGGGGGGCATAAGGGGCAGCGGCACCCATTGCCGGCGCCGCTGCCCCGTTGCCTCCCCCATCCCTAGTTGTATAATTACCTGTTGCCGGGGTCGGGTCCGAGCTGCTTCAGGCCTCTGTTGTGCGTCCCCTGCATCATTGCTATAAGTTTCGAGACGCAATGACGAGTGACGTCTCTCATCATTGCGCCGCGCCATGCAAAGCATAGCAACGATGCAGGGAATGCACACCGGAGGCCTGAAGCAGCGCTGACCCGACCCCAGCAACAGGTAATTATACAACCGGGGATGGGGGAGGCAACGGGGCAGCGGCGCCGGCAATGGGTGCCGCTGCCCCTTCTTTCCCCCTGTCTGTCGACATCGCTGCCCCATTGCCGGCGCCGTTTCTCTCCCCTGGCTATCGGCGCCGGCAATGGGGCAGCGGCACTGATAGCCAGGTGGAGATAAGGGGCAGCAGCGCCGATAGCAGGGGTAACCATCATACACTCATACTGTTTTCACTTTGCCAAGTTATCGGACAACCTGGCCCCAAAATTATGGATTATAAAAGTATAGCAGCATAAGGGAAAAATACACATTTTGAACCCAAAAACCCATTTGAGTTTTTAAGTTCAAAATACAGGCCTACCTCCTCCCCTACAGCCTGCCTGTCCATCTCCAAAAATAGCCTTTTAATAATTATACGCTCCTCCTCTGCATTGAAAAAAAGCAAACAGTAAAGTTGCCAGATGCGGCCATCCTTTCATCCATTTGTCCTTCTGCATCTATTTTCCCAAACCACGCACTCATACTGTTATTATGTCGCCAAGTAATTAGACTACCTGGCCCAAAAATTATGGATTATAAAAGGATAGCAGCATAAGGGAAAAATACACATTTTGAACCCAAAAACCCATTTGAGTTTTTAAGTTCAAAATACAGGCCTACCTCCTCCCCTACAGCCTGCCTGTCCATCTCCAGAAAATACTCTTTTTAATAATTATACGCTCCTCCTTTGCATTGAAAAAAAGCAAACAGTAAAGTTGCCAGATGCGGCCATCCTTTCATCCATTTGTCCTTCTGCATCTATTTTCCCAAACCATGCACTCATTTTGTTATTATGTCGCCAAGTAATTAGACTACCATGCCCAAAAATTATAGATTATAAAAGGATAGCAGCATTAGTGAAAAATACACATTTTGAACCCAAAAACCCATTTGAGTTTTTAAGTTCAAAATACAGGCCTACCTCCTCCCCTACAGCCTGCCTGTCCATCTCCAAAAATACCCTTTTTAATAATTATACGCTCCTCCTTTGCATTGAAAAAAAGCAAACAGTAAAGTTGCCAGATGCGGCCATCCTTTCATCCATTTGTCCTTCTGCATCTATTTTCCCAAACCATGCACTCATACTGTTATTATGTCGCCAAGTAATTAGACTACCTGGCCCAAAAATTATGGATTATAAAAGGGTAGCAGCATAAGGGAACATTACCGTATTTATCGGGGTGTACATCGCACCGGCCTATAACATGCACCCTCATTTTAGCAAGGATATTTGGGTAAAAAAGTTTTTACCCAAATATCCTTCATAAAATGAGGGTGCGTGTGTGTGCATGTGTGTGTACCCCGATACACTGCTTCTCAACCCACAGAGCCCCCAGGAAAGGCAGGGGGAGAGAGGCCGTCGCTGCCTGCTTCTCTCCCCCTGCCTTTCCTGGGGTCTAGAGCCCTGCTACCGCCGCTTCTCTCCCCCTGCTATCGGCGCCGCTGCCCCTTCTCTCCCCCTGGCTATCGGTGCCTCTGTCCCATTGCCAGCGCCGATAGCCAGGGGGAGAGAAGCGGCGCCGGTAATGGGGCAACGGCACCGATAGCCAGGGGGGCATAAGGGGCAGCGGCACCCATTGCCGGCGCCGCTGCCCCGTTGCCTCCCCCATCCCTAGTTGTATGATTACCTGTTGCCGGGGTCGGGTCCGAGCTGCTTCAGGCCTCTGTTGTGCGTCCCCTGCATCATTGCTATAAGTTGCGAGACGCAATGACGAGTGACGTCTCTCATCATTGCGCCGCGCCATGCAAAGCATAGCAACGATGCAGGGAATGCACACCGGAGGCCTGAAGCAGCGCTGACCCGACCCCAGCAACAGGTAATTATACAACCGGGGATGGGGGAGGCAACGGGGCAGCGGCGCCGGCAATGGGTGCCGCTGCCCCTTCTTTCCCCCTGTCTGTCGACATCGCTGCCCCATTGCCGGCGCCGTTTCTCTCCCCCTGGCTATCGGCGCCGGCAATGGGGCAGCGGCACTGATAGCCAGGGGGAGATAAGGGGCAGCAGCGCCGATAGCAGGGGTAACCATCATACACTCATACTGTTTTCACTTTGCCAAGATATCGGACAACCTGGCCCCAAAATTATGGATTATAAAAGGATAGCAGCATAAGGGAAAAATAAACATTTTGAACCCAAAAACCCATTTGAGTTTTTAAGTTCAAAATACAGGCCTACCTCCTCCCCTACAGCCTGCCTGTCCATCTCCAAAAATACAATTTTTAATAATTATACGCTCCTCCTTTGCATTGAAAAAAAGCAAACAGTAAAGTTGCCAGATGCGGCCATCCTTTCATCCATTTGTCCTTCTGCATCTATTTTCCCAAACCATGCACTCATACTGTTATTATGTCGCCAAGTAATTAGACTACCTGGCCCAAAAATTATGGTTTATAAAAGGATAGCAGCATTAGTGAAAAATACACATTTTGAACCCAAAAACCCATTTGAGTTTTTAAGTTCAAAATACAGGCCTACCTCCTCCCCTACAGCCTGCCTGTCCATCTCCAAAAATACCCTTTTTAATAATTATACGCTCCTCCTTTCCATTGAAAAAAAGCAAACAGTAAAGTTGCCAGATGCGGCCATCCTTTCATCCATTTGTCCTTCTGCATCTATTTTCCCAAACCATGCACTCATACTGTTATTATGTCGCAAAGTAATTAGACTACCTGGCCCAAAAATTATGGTTTATAAAAGGATAGCAGCATTAGTGAAAAATACACATTTTGAACCCAAAAACCCATTTGAGTTTTTAAGTTCAAAATACAGGCCTACCTCCTCCCCTACAGCCTGCCTGTCCATCTCCAAAAATACCCTTTTAATAATTATACTTTCCTCCTTTGCATTGAAAAAAAGCAAACAGTAAAGTTGCCAGATGCGGCCATCCATTCATCCATTTGTCCTTCTGCATCTATTTTCCCAAACCATGCACTCATACTGTAATTATGTCGCCAAGTAATTAGACTACCTTGCCCAAAAATTATGGATTATAAAAGGATAGCAGCATTAGTGAAAAAAACACATTTTGAACCCAAAAACCCATTTGAGTTTTTAAGTTCAAAATACAGGCCTACCTCCTCCCCTACAGCCTGCCTGTCCATCTCCAAAAATACCATTTTTAATAATTATACGCTCCTCATTTGCATTGAAAAAAAGCAAACAGTAAAGTTGCCAGATGCGGCCATCCTTTCATCCATTTGTCCTTCTGCATCTATTTTCCCAAACCATGCACTCATACTGTTATTATGTCGCCAAGTAATTAGACTACCTGGCCCAAAAATTATGGTTTATAAAAGGATAGCAGCATTAGTGAAAAATACACATTTTGAACCCAAAAACCCATTTGAGTTTTTAAGTTCAAAATACAGGCCTACCTCCTCCCCTACAGCCTGCCTGTCCATCTCCAAAAATACCCTTTTTAATAATTATACGCTCCTCCTTTGCATTGAAAAAAAGCAAACAGTAAAGTTGCCAGATGCGGCCATCCTTTCATCCATTTGTCCTTCTGCATCTATTTTCCCAAACCATGCACTCATACTGTTATTATGTCGCCAAGTAATTAGACTACCTGGCCCAAAAATTATGGATTATAAAAGGGTAGCAGCATAAGGGAACATTACCGTATTTATCGGGGTGTACATCGCACCGGCCTATAACACGCACCCTCATTTTACCAAGGATATTTGGGTAAAAAAAGTTTTTACCCAAATATCCTTCATAAAATGAGGGTGCGTGTGTGTGCATGTGTGTGTACCCCGATACACTGCTTCTCAACCCACAGAGCCCCCAGGAAAGGCAGGGGGAGAGAGGCCGTCGCTGCCTGCTTCTCTCCCCCTGCCTTTCCTGGGGTCTAGAGCCCTGCTACCGCCGCTTCTCTCCCCCTGCTATCGGCACCGCTGCCCCTTCTCTCCCCCTGGCTATCGGTGCCGCTGTCCCATTGCCAGCACCGATAGCCAGGGGGAGAGAAGCGGCGCCGGTAATGGGGCAATGGCACCGATAGCCAGGGGGGCATAAGGGGCAGCGGCACCCATTGCCGGCGCCGCTGCCCCGTTGCCTCCCCCATCCCTAGTTGTATAATTACCTGTTGCCGGGGTCGGGTCCGAGCTGCTTCAGGCCTCTGTTGTGCGTCCCCTGCATCATTGCTATAAGTTGCGAGACGCAATGACGAGTGACGTCTCTCATCATTGCGCCGCGCCATGCAAAGCATAGCAACGATGCAGGGAATGCACACCGGAGGCCTGAAGCAGCGCTGACCCGACCCCAGCAACAGGTAATTATACAACCGGGGATGGGGGAGGCAACGGGGCAGCGGCGCCGGCAATGGGTGCCGCTGCCCCTTCTTTCCCCCTGTCTGTCGACATCGCTGCCCCATTGCCGGCGCCGTTTCTCTCCCCCTGGCTATCGGCGCCGGCAATGGGGCAGCGGCACTGATAGCCAGGGGGAGATAAGGGGCAGCAGCGCCGATAGCAGGGGTAACCATCATACACTCATACTGTTTTCACTTTGCCAAGATATCGGACAACCTGGCCCCAAAATTATGGATTATAAAAGGATAGCAGCATAAGGGAAAAATACACATTTTGAACCCAAAAACCCATTTGAGTTTTTAAGTTCAAAATACAGGCCTACCTCCTCCCCTACAGCCCGCCTGTCCATCTCCAAAAATACCATTTTTAATAATTATACGCTCCTCCTTTGCATTGAAAAAAAGCAAACAGTAAAGTTGCCAGATGCGGCCATCCTTTCATCCATTTGTCCTTCTGCATCTATTTTCCCAAACCATGCACTCATACTGTTATTATGTCGCCAAGTAATTAGACTACCTGGCCCAAAAATTATGGTTTATAAAAGGATAGCAGCATTAGTGAAAAATACACATTTTGAACCCAAAAACCCATTTGAGTTTTTAAGTTCAAAATACAGGCCTACCTCCTCCCCTACAGCCTGCCTGTCCATCTCCAAAAATACCCTTTTTAATAATTATACGCTCCTCCTTTCCATTGAAAAAAAGCAAACAGTAAAGTTGCCAGATGCGGCCATCCTTTCATCCATTTGTCCTTCTGCATCTATTTTCCCAAACCATGCACTCATACTGTTATTATGTCGCCAAGTAATTAGACTACCTGGCCCAAAAATTATGGTTTATAAAAGGATAGCAGCATTAGTGAAAAATACACATTTCGAACCCAAAAACCCATTTGAGTTTTTAAGTTCAAAATACAGGCCTACCTCCTCCCCTACAGCCTGCCTGTTCATCTCCAAAAATACCCTTTTTAATAATTATACGCTCCTCCTTTGCATTGAAAAAAAGCAAACAGTAAAGTTGCCAGATGCGGCCATCCTTTCATCCATTTGTCCTTCTGCATCTATTTTCCCAAACCATGCACTCATACTGTTATTATGTCGCAAAGTAATTAGATTTCTGGCCCAAAAATTATGGATTATAAAAGGATAGCAGCATTAGTGAAAAATACACATTTTGAACCCAAAAACCCATTTGAGTTTTTAAGTTCAAAATACAGGCCTACCTCCTCCCCTACAGCCTGCCTGTCCATCTCCAAAAATACCCTTTTAATAATTATACTTTCCTCCTTTGCATTGAAAAAAAGCAAACAGTAAAGTTGCCAGATGCGGCCATCCATTCATCCATTTGTCCTTCTGCATCTATTTTCCCAAACCATGCACTCATACTGTTATTATGTCGCCAAGTAATTAGACTACCTTGCCCAAAAATTATGGATTATAAAAGGATAGCAGCATTAGTGAAAAAAACACATTTTGAACCCAAAAACCCATTTGAGTTTTTAAGTTCAAAATACAGGCCTACCTCCTCCCCTACAGCCTGCCTGTCCATCTCCAAAAATACCATTTTTAATAATTATACGCTCCTCCTTTGCATTGAAAAAAAGCAAACAGTAAAGTTGCCAGATGCGGCCATCCTTTCATCCATTTGTCCTTCTGCATCTATTTTCCCAAACCATGCACTCATACTGTTATTATGTCGCCAAGTAATTAGACTACCTGGCCCAAAAATTATGGATTATAAAAGGATAGCAGCATTAGTGAAAAATACACATTTTGAACCCAAAAACCCATTTGAGTTTTTAAGTTCAAAATACAGGCCTACCTCCTCCTCCTCCCCTACAGCCTGCCTGTCCATCTCCAAAAATACCCTTTTTAATAATTATACGCTCCTCCTTTGCATTGAAAAAAAGCAAACAGTAAAGTTGCCAGATGCGGCCATCCTTTCATCCATTTGTCCTTCTGCATCTATTTTCCCAAACCATGCACTCATACTGTTATTATGTCGCCAAGTAATTAGACTACCTGGCCCAAAAATTATGGATTATAAAAGGGTAGCAGCATAAGGGAACATTACCGTATTTATCGGGGTGTACATCGCACCGGCCTATAACACGCACCCTCATTTTACCAAGGATATTTGGGTAAAAAAAGTTTTTACCCAAATATCCTTCATAAAATGAGGGTGCGTGTGTGTGCATGTGTGTGTACCCCGATACACTGCTTCTCAACCCACAGAGCCCCCAGGAAAGGCAGGGGGAGAGAGGCCATCGCTGCCTGCTTCTCTCCTCCTGCCTTTCCTGGGGTCTAGAGCCCTGCTACCGCCGCTTCTCTCCCCCTGCTATCGGCGCCGCTGCCCCTTCTCTCCCCCTGGCTATCGGTGCCGCTGTCCCATTGCCAGCGCCGATAGCCAGGGGGAGAGAAGCGGCGCCGGTAATGGGGCAACGGCACCGATAGCCAGGGGGGCATAAGGGGCAGCGGCACCCATTGCCGGCGCCGCTGCCCCGTTGCCTCCCCCATCCCTAGTTGTATAATTACCTGTTGCCGGGTTCGGGTCCGAGCTGCTTCAGGCCTCTGTTGTGCGTCCCCTGCATCATTGCTATAAGTTGCGAGACGCAATGACGAGTGACGTCTCTCATCATTGCGCCGCGCCATGCAAAGCATAGCAACGATGCAGGGAATGCACACCGGAGGCCTGAAGCAGCGCTGACCCGACCCCAGCAACAGGTAATTATACAACCGGGGATGGGGGAGGCAACGGGGCAGCGGCGCCGGCAATGGGTGCCGCTGCCCCTTCTTTCCCCCTGTCTGTCGACATCGCTGCCCCATTGCCGGCGCCGTTTCTCTCCCCCTGGCTATCGGCGCCGGCAATGGGGCAGCGGCACTGATAGCCAGGGGGAGATAAGGGGCAGCAGCGCCGATAGCAGGGGTAACCATCATACACTCATACTGTTTTAACTTTGCCAAGATATCGGACAACCTGGCCCCAAAATTATGGATTATAAAAGGATAGCAGCATAAGGGAAAAATACACATTTTGAACCCAAAAACCCATTTGAGTTTTTAAGTTCAAAATACAGGCCTACCTCCTCCCCTACAGCCTGCCTGTCCATCTCCAAAAATACCATTTTTAATAATTATACGCTCCTCCTTTGCATTGAAAAAAAGCAAACAGTAAAGTTGCCAGATGCGGCCATCCTTTCATCCATTTGTCCTTCTGCATCTATTTTCCCAAACCATGCACTCATACTGTTATTATGTCGCCAAGTAATTAGACTACCTGGCCCAAAAATTATGGTTTATAAAAGGATAGCAGCATTAGTGAAAAATACACATTTTGAACCCAAAAACCCATTTGAGTTTTTAAGTTCAAAATACAGGCCTACCTCCTCCCCTACAGCCTGCCTGTCCTTCTCCAAAAATACCCTTTTAATAATTATACGCTCCTCCTTTGCATTGAAAAAAAGCAAACAGTAAAGTTGCCAGATGCGGCCATCCTTTCATCCATTTGTCCTTCTGCATCTATTTTCCCAAACCACGCACTCATACTGTTATTATGTCGCCAAGTAATTAGACTACCTGGCCCAAAAATTATGGATTATAAAAGGATAGCAGCATAAGGGAAAAATACACATTTTGAACCCAAAAACCCATTTGAGTTTTTAAGTTCAAAATACAGGCCTACCTCCTCCCCTACAGCCTGCCTGTCCATCTCCAGAAAATACTCTTTTTAATAATTATACGCTCCTCCTTTGCATTGAAAAAAAGCAAACAGTAAAGTTGCCAGATGCGGCCATCCTTTCATCCATTTGTCCTTCTGCATCTATTTTCCCAAACCATGCACTCATACTGTTATTATGTCGCCAAGTAATTAGACTACCTGGCCCAAAAACTATGGATTATAAAAGGGTAGCAGCATAAGGGAACATTACCGTATTTATCGGGGTGTTCCACGCACCGGCCTATAACACGCACCCTCATTTTACCAAGGATATTTGAGTAAAAAAAGTTTTTTACCCAAATATCCTTCATAAAATGTGGGTGCGTGTGTGTGCATGTGTATACCCCGATACACTGCTTCTCACCCCACAGAGCCCCCAGGAAAGGCAGGGGGAGAGAGGCCGTTGCTGCCTGCTTCTCTCCCCCTGCCTTTCCTGGGGTCTAGAGCCCTGCTACCGCCGCTTCTCTCCCCCTGCTATCGGCGCCGCTGCCCCTTCTCTCCCCCTGGCTATCGGTGCCGCTGTCCCATTGCCAGCGCCGATAGCCAGGGGGAGAGAAGCGGCGCCGGCAATGGGGCAGCTGCACCGATAGCTAGGGGGAGATAAGGGGCAGCGGCACCCATTGCCGTCGCCGCTGCCCCGTTGCCTCCCCCATCCCTAGTTGTATAACTAGCTGTTGCCGGGGTCGGGTCCGTGCTGCTTCAGGCCTCCGGTGTGCATCCCCTACATCATTGCTATGCGTTGTGAGACGCAATGACGAGTGATGTCACTCGTCATTGCGCCGCGCCATGCAGCGCATAGCAACGACGCAGGGGATGCACCCCGGAGGCCTGAAGCAGCGCTGACCCGACCCCAGCAACAGGTAATTATACAACCGGGGATGGGGGAGGCAACGGGGAAGCGGCACCGGCAATGGGTGCCGCTGCCCCTTCTTTCTTTCTTTCTACCTCCTCCCCTACAACCTGCCTGTCCATCTCCAACAATACCTTTTTCAATAATTATAAGCTCCTCCACTGCATTGAAAAAAAAATCAAACAGTAAACTTGCCATATGCGGCCATCCTTTCATCGAATTGTGCTTCAACACCTATGTTCCAAAACCATCAAACACTCATACTGTTCTCGCTTTAACAAGTTATCGGAGTACCTAGCCCCAAAATTATGGATTTTAAAAGGATAGCAGCATAAGGGAAAAATACACATTTTGAACCCAAAAACCCATTCAAAATACAGGCCTACGTCCTCCCCTTCAGCCTGCCTGTCCATCTCCAAATATACCCTTTTTAATAATTTTACGCTCCTCCTTTGCAATGAAAAAAAGCAAACAGTAAAGTTGCCATATACAGCCATCCTTTCATCCATTTGTCCTTCTGCACCTATTTTCCGAAACCATGCACTAATACTGTTATCATGTCGCCAAGTTATTAGACTACCTGGCCCCAAAATTATGGATTATAAAAGGGTAGCAGCATAAGGGAAAATTACCGTATTTATCGGGGTGTACCACTCACCGGCCTAAAACACGCACCCGCATTTTACCAAGGATATTTGGGTAAAAAAAGTTTTTTACCCAAATATCCTTCATAAAATGAGGGTGCGTGTGTGTGTGCATGTGTATACCCCGATACACTGCTTCTCACCCCACAGAGCCCCCAGGAAAGGCAGGGGGAGAGAGGCCGTCGCTGCCTGCTTCTCTCCCCTTGCCTTTCCTGGGGTCTAGAGCCCTGCTACCGCCGCTTCTCTCCCCCTGCTATCGGCGCCGCTGCTCCTTATCTCCCTCTGGCTATCGGTGCCGCTGTCCCCTTGCCAGCGCCGATAGCCAGGGGGAGAGAAGCGGCGCCGACAATGGGGCAACGGCACCGATAGCCAGGGGGGGGATAAGGGGCAGCGGCACCCATTTCCGGCGCCGCTGCCCCGTTGCCTCCCCCATCCCTAGTTGTATAATTACCTGTTGCCGGGGTCGGGTCCGCACTGCTTCAGGCCTCCGGTGTGCGTCCTCTGCATCATTGCTATGCGTTGCGAGAGGCAATGACGAGTGACGTCTCTCGTCATTGCGCCGCGCCATGCAAAGCATAGCAAAGACACAGGGAATGCACACCGGAGGCCTGAAGCAGCGCCGACCCCAGCAACAGGTAATTATACAACCGGGGATGGGGGAGGCAACGGGGCAGCGGCGCCGGCAATGGGTGCCACTGCCCCTTCTTTCCCCCTGTCTGTCGACGCCGCTGCCCCATTGCCGGCGCCGTTTCTCTCCCCCTGGCTATCGGCGCCGGCAATGGGGCAGCGGCACTGATAGCCAGAGGGAGAGAAGGGGCAGCAGCACCGATAGCAGGGGTAACCATCATACACTCATACTGTTTTCACTTTGCCGAGTTATCGGACAACCTGGCCCAAAAATTATGGATTATAAAAGGATAGCAGCATTAGTGAAAAATACACATTTTAAACCCAAAAACCCATTTGAGTTTTTAAGTTCAAAATACAGGCCTACCTCCTCCCCTACAGCCTGCCTGTCCATCTCTAAAAATAGCCTTTTCCGAAATCATCCTACACTAATACTGTGCTCTTGCCGCAAAGTTTTCGGTCTACCTTTCCCAAAAATTATGGATTATATAAGGGTAGCAGCATATGGGAAAATTACACATTTTGAACCCAAAAACACATGAGGGTTTTCAAGTTCAAAATGTAGGCCTCCTCCTCCCCTTCAGGCTTCCTCTCCATCTCCAAAAATGGACTTTTTACCAATTTTACACTCCTTTGCTTTGAAAAAAGTATCCATATGTTGCCATCTTTTCATCCATTTGTCCTTCTACACAGATTTTCCCAAACCATCCTACACTCATACTCTTCTCATTTCATCAAATTATCAGAATACCTGGCCCAAAAAATTATGGATTATGAAAGGGTAGAAGCATAATGGAAAATTACATATTTTGAACACAAAAACCCATTTGAGTTTTTAAGTTCAAAATACAGGCGTACTTTCTCCCCGTCAGCCTGCCTGTCCATCTTTAAAGGGGTACTCCGGTGAAAAACTTTTTTTTTAAATCAACTGGTGCCAGAAAGTTAAACAGATTTGTAAATGACTTCTATTAAAAAAATATTAATCCTTCCTGTACTTATTAGCTGCTGAATACTACAGCAAAAATTATTTTCTTTTTGAAACACAGAACTGTCTGCTGACATCACGAGCACAGTGCTCTCTGCTGACATCTCTGTCCATTATGAACTGTCCAGAACAGCATATGTTTGCTATGGGGATTTCCTTTTACCCTGGACAGTTCCTAAAATGGAAAGAGATGTCAGCAGAGACCACTGTGCTCATGATGTCAGCAGAATTTTCACTGTAGTATTCAGCAGTTGTCAGCAGAATTTCCACCGTAGTATTCAGCAGAAAAAAGTTCTTCACCGGAGTACCCCTTTAACTCCTTGGGGACGGAGCCCATTATAACCCTAAGGACAGGAGCATTTTTTGCAATTCTGACCACTGTCACTTTAAGCATTAATAACTCTGGGATCCCTTTACTTTTCATTCTGATTCTGAGATTGTTTTTTTTGTGACATATTTTACTTTATGTTAGTGGTAATTTTTTGTTGATTCTTGCATCATTTCTTGGTGAAAAATTCCAAAATTTGATGAAAAAATTTAAAATGTAGCATTTTTCTAACTTTGAAGCTCTCTGCTTGTAAGGAAAACAGACATTCCAAATAAATTATATATTGATTTACAAATACAATATGTCTACTTTATGTTTGCATCATAAAGTTGACATGTTTTTACTTTTGGAAAACATCAGAGGGCTTAAAAGTTCAGAAGCAATTTTTCAGGGGCCAGTTCAGTTTTGAAGTGGATTTGAAGGGCCTTCATATTAGAAATACCCCATAAATAACCCCATTATAAAAACTGCACCCCTCAAAGTATTCAAAATGACATTCAGTAAGTTTGTTAACCCTTTAGGTGTTTCACAGGAATAGCAGCAAAGTGAAGGAGAAAATTCAAAATCTTCATTTTTTACACTCGCATGTTCTGTAGACCCAGTTTTTGAAATTTTACAAGGGGGAATAGGAGAAAAAGCCCCCCAAAATGTGTAACCCAATTTCTCTCAAGTATGGAAATGCCTCATATGTGTATGTCAAGTGTTCGGCGGGCGCAGTAGAGGGCTCAGAAGGGAAGGAGCGACAATGGGATTTTGGAGAGTGAATTTTGCTGAAATGGTTTTTGGGGGCATGTCACATTTAGGAAGCCCCTATGGTGCCAGAACAGCAAAAAAACAAAACACATGGCATACTATTTTGGAAACTACACCCCTCAAGGCACATAACAAGGGGTCCAGTGAGCCTTAACACCCCACAGGTGTTTGACGACTTTTTTGTTAAATTCGGATGTGTAAATGAAAAAAAAAATTTCCACTAAAGTGCAGTTTTTTTTTCCCAAATGTACCATTTCTACAAAGGGTAATGGGAGAAAAATCCCCCCAAAATTTGTAACACAATTTCTCCCGAGCACAGAGATACCCCATATGTGGCCCTAAACTGTTGCCTTGAAATACGACAGGGCTCTGAAGTGCGCATTTGAGGCCTGAATAAGGAATTTTCAATAGGGGCGGACCCGGTTACAAGGACGGGGCTTGTCTCCACCAAAACCCTACAGCAGTGTTTCCCAAACAGGGTGCCTCCAGCTGTTGCAAGACTCACAGCCTGTCAGGACAGTCTATGGCTGTCCGGCAACACTGGGAGTTGTGGTTTTGCAACAGCTGGAGGTGCCATTTAGGAAACACTGCCGTATGAGACGTTTTTCATTTTTATTGGGGGGGGGGGGGGGGGGCGACGTGTAAGGGGGTGTATATGTAGTGTTTTATTTTTTATTATTTGTTAGTGTAGTGTTTTTAGGGTACATTCACACAGGCAGGGGTTCACAATAAGTTTCCTTGAAGGAAACCCACTGTAGATCCGCCTGTGTGAATGTACCCTGTACATTCACATGGGGGGGGGGGGCCCAAACCTTCAGCGGTGGCAAAATGACAACTCCCAGAATGCACTGACAGACCGTACATGCTGGGAGTTGTAGTTTTACAACAGCTGTAGGCACACTGGTGGGGAATCACTGAGTTAGGGAACAGACTCTAGCTCAGTGTTTCCCAACCAGTGTGCCTACAGCTGTTGCAAAACTACAATTCCCAGCGTGGCCAGACAGTCAGGGATGCTGGGCATGTAGTTCTGCAATATCTGGCCCTTCAGATGTTGCAGAACTACAACTACCAGCATGCCTGGACAGTCTGGGCATGCTAGGAGTTGTAGTTATGCAACAACTGGGGAAGAACAGTTTGGAGACCGCTAAGTAGTGGCCTCCAAACTGTAGCCCTCCAGATGTTGCAAAACTACAACTCCAAGCATGCCCAGACTGTCCAGGCATGTTGGGAGTTGTAGTTCTGCAACATCTGAAGGGCTAGATATTGCAGAACTACACGCCCAGCATCCCTGACTGTCTGGGCATGCTGGGAGTTGTAGTTTTGCAACATCTGGAGGGCTACAGTTTGGAGACCACCATATAGTGGTCTCCAAACTGTGCCACTTCAGATGTTGCAAAACTACAACTCCCAGCATGCCCAGACAGTCAGTGCATGCTGAAAGTTGTAGTTTTGCAACATCTGGAGGACCACAGTTTAGAGACCACTACACAGTGGTCTCCCAACTGTGACCCTCCAGATGTTGCAAAACTACAACTCCCAGCATGCCCAGACAGCCTTTGGCTGTGTGGGCATGCTGGGAGTTGTAGTTTTGCAGCTAATAGAAGGCCACAGTGAAGATCACTTATCGCGATCTTCACTGCAGCCTTCTCCGCCGCACTTTCCGGCCGCCGCTCTTCCTGCTTGCGCCACTGCTACAGGATGCCGCCTCCGAAGGTCCGGGTAAGCCGGGCCATGCTCACCCCTCTCCGCTCGTGTTCCCCCGCTCTGTACCGACTTCCGATCGGTGGCCAGAGCGGGGGAAATTAACTCTAACCCCCCGCCCCCCTCCTGCCATTGGTGGTCAGCCTGACCGACCAAAGGCAGAGGATAGGAGGGGGTGGCAACACTGCCACCTCGCTCCTATCCTTTAGGCTGGTCGGAGTTGGCTCTGACAGCTCCGGTCAGTCTTATTTTACGGGAGATCGGGTCTGAATTGACTTGCGATTTGCTGCGAATGCCAATATGGGGGGGGTCTAAGGACCCCCCTAGGCATTGCCACAGGATGCCTGCTGATAGATATCAGCAGTCATCATGGTCCGATCACCGCCAGGCGAGCGGCAGTGATCGGAAATGCCGAGGGCGTATGGATACGCCCTCCGCCCTTAAGTGACGGGACGCGAGGGCATATGCATACGGAGTTAAAAATAGCCTTTTTCCCAAACCATCCTACACTTTTTTCGTGTAAACCGATGACCTGAACCTAAAAATTATCAATATTGCCAAGTCAAAAATGATAAAGATGGCTAAGTCATCGGACTACTTGGCCCAAAAATTATTGAATATAAAAGTAGCATAAGGGAAAATTACATATTTTGAACTCAATACTTATGTGGGTATTTGTATAATTTAACATATTGCTAAATAACTTAACAACATAAGCTTAAAAAGTGAAGTCAAATTTTCCAGTATGTTATTCCTCAAGAGGCACTGGTTTAACCAGTTGGAGACGCAGGGTGTACAAGTACGCTCCCATTCCTGGAAATGTCCACTAGCCCCACAAAGATTAAAGCGGTGGCTGCGCAGGTAATGGTACGTTCCATCCATTCTAGGAAAAAATGTGTCTACATTCCCGCAAGAATGTCTGGCTGGTTATCATGGCAACAGAAAGCTAGTGGATAGCTTTCTGTCTTCTCAGTATGGGAGCCTGTAAGGTCCAGTGCTAGCCTGGACCATACAGGGAACTGTCATAACAGTTATACCATACTGCAGTAAATTTGTACTGCAGTATAGTATAACAGGTGAAAAGTGTGAAAATAAAATGTTTTTCAATAAACAGTGTAAAAAATTATATAAATACCCCTTTTCTAATAAAGCCCTGTATTACTAAATAATAATAAAAAAACTATACATAATAGGTATTGCCACATTCATAATGACTTTTACTTTAAAATGATGTTATTTGTCCCGCACAGTAAACATTGGTAACAAAAAACCCTACATAAAAATGCAAAATTTGCTAATTTTGTTTAAAAAACTGGAATAAAAAGGATCAAAAGGTAACATGTGTCCCAACAATAATACTAATAAAAAGTATGGCTTGTCCTGCAAAAAATAAGCCCTCACACAATGAGGTTGGATGAAAATTTAAAAGTTATGGCCACACAAACAGGGAAACCACGTGATTTAATGAGATAAAAAGACATTCACCTACACCACTCTTGATGAATACCCCCCCCCCCCAGTAAATAGACCCAGAAGGGCATGACTCTGTTCATTACATAAGAAAAGAATTATAAAACGGGCAGCGCTTATCCAAACAGTCACTTATGCCATTTATGTAGTAGAACTCACCTGGTGTATATGGAGGGACACAGTTGACACGACACCTGTTGAGCCAAGACAATGGGGGACATATATCATTAGGTGTCTATTGTAGACACAGTTCTACCCTTTACACTGCTTGTCTAATTTACACTCTTGCTCAAGATTTACTAAAGTTGTGCATGTACTTTGATAAATTTTGGGCAAATAAAGAAAGGCCACCCTCGCTCTACTGTGCATCCTTCTCTACCTCACACGGTACACTGCTCACTGCTCATAGCTAGAAGTGCTGGAGCAGCAGTGTGCGCCGAACAAAACTTTGCAGAATAGTAAAATCATAATTCTTTATCAAGTACACAGAGGGGAAGATTATCAAAGAATTTTGCGTAAAAAAAACTATTTTGGCGCAAAAAGTATCGACCACATTTTGAAAGAGCATTGTGCCGCGGTTTACGCTGTTCATTAGTGTTGCTCGCGAATATTCGCAAAGCGAATTTTATTCGCGAATATCGCATATTCGCGAATTCGCGAATATTCGCGAATATAGCACTATATATTCGTAATTACGAATATTCGTGTTTTTATTTATTTATTTTTTTCACAGTACACATCACAGTGATCATCCCTCTCTCCTTCCAGCTTGTTTGGTGTAAAGAAGGCTCTAATAGTACTGTGTGAAACTGTCATGCGAATTTTCGCACATGCGAATATTAGCATATGCTAATTTTCGCATATGCGAATTTTCGTTTGTGTAATGTTTATGCAAATGTTCGCATACGCGATTTTTCGCGCATGCGAAAATAAAACGAGGATATTGCGAATATTCGCGAATATAGGGCGAATATTCGTCCATATATTCGCGAATATTCGCAAATTCGAATATGGCCTATGCTGCTCAACACTACTGTTCATGTCAGTTTTGTAAAAGTGGGTGTGTCCACGTATATTGTCTGCTTAATATGATATTTTCAAAGGGGTGAGAGTCCAGTTTACATCAAAACTTTCACACCAGCTTTTTGATTTTGTAGAAATCAAAGAAATGGTTGTAGTTTTATTGTTTCGTTGACTTTTTTCTTTTTTTTTGGGGGGGGGGGGGGGAAAGGTGTCATGTAAGTAATTATTAAAAATTTATATATATATACTTTTATATTTTTTTTTCTTGGTCACTGCACCTGCACTCACATTTAAGCTCAGAAAGGTTTTATTTATACAGTTATTGCTTGTCTGGGCACTAGTAACCATGGAATATTTCGTGAGATGTTTCCACCAGAATTTTCTTGGATGTAAAAGTTGGCACAAAAATTGCCGATTTTGGCACCAAACTCGGCAATTTTGGCATAAAAAAATCTCATGGTTGCAACAAAAAAATATTTTGGTGCAAAAAAATAAAGAAAAGTGGCACAAAAATGAATTTTCACATATTTTCAAAGCAACAAAAGAGACCTTTGAAAATGTGAGGAGAAAAAAAAGGTGTGAATAATAACAGTAGTTTTTGAGAATCTCCCCCAGAATGTCTGGGTTTAAAAAATATGTAATTTTGCTGAACAATCTGTCCCCTTAACTCTAAATCAGTGTTTACCAACCAGAATGCCTCCAAGTTTTGCAATACTTGGCATGCTGGGAGTTGAAGTTCTGCAAAAGCTGGAGGCACCCTGTTAGCAGAAATTAGTGTGCAACATGGGTATGTAGCAGAGCTGAATGTGATTATGTGTAAGCATGACCACACACACACTCAACATTGTTACATACACCTGATCACACACTCAGGTCTGCTAAATACACCTGATCACACACTCAGCTCTGCCTAATATACACACTCACACACTCAACTCTGCTACATACACACAACCAAACACTCAGCACTGCTACATGCACACATTCACATACTCTGCTCCGCTACATACATACATTCACACACTCAGCTCTGCTACATGCACACACACACTCAGCTCTGCTACATATACACACTCACACACTCAGCTCTGCTACATACACACAATCACACACTCAACTTTGCTACATACACACACTTACACACTTAGCTCTGCTACATACACACACTCACACACTTAGCTCTGCTACACACGCACTTATACACTCAGTTCTGCTACATACACACTCACACTCAACTTTGCTACACACACACTTACACACTCAACTCTGCTACATACACACATTCACACACTCAAATCTGCTACATACACACACTCAACTTTGCTACATAAACACACTCAGCTCTGCTACATAAACACATTTACACATTCAACTCTTCTACATACACACACTCACACTCAACTCTGCTCCATATACACACTCAGCTCTGCTACATACACACACTCACACACTCCACTCTGCTACATACACTCACACACTCAACTCTGCTACATACACACAACCAAACACTCAGCACTGCTACATACACACATTCACATACTCAGCTCTGCTACATACATACATTCACACACTCAGCTCTGCTACATGCACACACACACTCAGCTCTGCTACATATACACACTCACACACTCAGCACTGCTACATACACACACTCACACACTCAACTTTGCTACATACACACACTTACACACATAGCTCTGCTACATACACACACTCACACACTTAGCTCTGCTACACACACACTTATACAGTCAGTTCTGCTACATACACACTCACACACTCAACTTTGCTACATACACAAATTCACACACTCAAATCTGCTACACACACACACTCAACTTTGCTACATAAACACACTCAGCTCTGCTACATACACACATTTACACATTCAACTCTTCTACATACACACTCACACTCAACTCTGCTCCATATACACACTCAGCTCTGCTACATACACACACACACTCCACTCTGCTACATACACACACTCACACATTCAACTCTGCTACATACACACACTCACACTCAACTATGCTGCATATACATACTCAGCTTTGCTACATACACACATTCACACTTAACTCTGCTACATACACACATTAACACACTCAACTCTGCTACATATACACACTCAGCTCTGCTACATACACACATTCACATACTCAGGTCTGCTACATTCACACTCTTACATACTCAGCTTTGCTACATACACACACTTACACACTCAGCTCTGCTACATGCACATACTCACACACTCATTTCTGCTACATACACACACTCGACTCTGCTACATACACTCACTCAACACTGCTACATACACACACTTACAAACTCAGCTCTATTACACACACTCAACTCTGCTACATACACACACTCAAACACTCAACTCTGCTACATACACACACTCACGCACTAAACTCTGCTACATACATTCACACACTAAACTCTGCTACATACACACACTCAACTCTGCTACATACACACATTCACACACTCAACTCTGCTATATATACACACTCAGCTCTGCTACATATACACATTCACACACTCAACTCTGCTACATACACTCAGTCACACACTCAGCTCTGCTACATACACACACTTACACACTCAGCTCTGCTACATACACACACTCACACACCTGCCTCTGCTACATACACATACTCACACATATACATAGACCTAACAGCGATATCTTCTTGTCTCTCCCTGCACATACAGTGGTATATTCTTAGCTGTGGTCACCATGGTTACACTACACAGGTGCAATCTCCTGCACTCATCAAGAGCAGCTGGGGAGTTTGAATTTTACACAGTTTGAAGTCTGAACTGTGCCGGAAGTATTTCACCTGCACTATAACCTGATGTATTTTCCAGTTGAATCAGGTTAGACTGCGGGTGAAGGGGTGGTCATAAGTGGTCTATAATCATTTCATTTTTTTTAAAAGGTACATGAAAAAGATTTTAAGTATCACAGAGATAATCTGACTGGCGACAAAAGCATAGTAATCTCCGCAATCCAAATGGAAAATTAAATGCATGATTTAGAGCATCTTGCTAAGTGCAGTCCAAGATGGCTTTAAAAATATGGTCATCCCGCAAGATTTCTGTCGGTAAATGAAATGTATGCAGTTAATAAATTTGTGTGTACTAAATATGTCACTCCAAGGTACACCAAAACTTACACATCTGGAGGAAATGCTCCACCAGAATGTGCGCAAAAAAAGACGCAAAAAAACAGCTTGCGCAAAACTTTGCGCAAAAAATTAAACACAAAACAGGGCTAAAATCTTTGATACATTTCCCCCAATGTGTGTAAGCACTCCCTTCTCCAATTTCCCCAAATAGCAGGGGGGTGAAAGATATTGTAGGGAAAGTGTATAAAGAAAAAGGGGGAAGGTGTAGAATGCATTTGACTGATTTCACATTGGGGTGACCAAAACTAGGCAACCAGTACTACTCGCCAAGTTCGCACAAAAAAGTCCCCTCCAGCAGCTCACAATTTATCAAAACCTGTGCAGAGGAAATGTTGCCCAGTTGCCCATAGCAACCAATCAGCTTGCTTATTTTATTTTTAACAAGGCCTCTGCAAAATTTATTTGAATCTGAAAATGAAAATTAATCTGATTGGTTGCTATTGGCAACTGGTCAACTTTTCCTTTGCACAGATTTTGATAAATCTCACCAAAAATCTCTAAAGGATGAAAGATGATACTCTTCCTGTACATAGGTTTTGATAAATATCCCATGTGTCTAGAAGTTCAGCACTGAGGCCATTGAAATGATTGTGTTAGTTACATGAATCTGGTGTTAATAGTGAGAAATGTATAGAAAAACATGTAGTGTCCTACCTGTGCCGTCCATCAGATGAATGTTGCTGCATCCTAGGAGTTTGTTAAAAGGGAATAGAAAACAGAACTATTTGTTTCCAAAAACAGCACCATACCTGTCCTCATGTTGTATGTAATATTACAACTTTTCTCCATTCACTTTTGAAGAATTGAGCAGCGATATCACACACAACATTAGGACAGAGGTGGTGCAGTTTTCAGAAGAAATCAGCTCTGATTTTCTCATCCTGGATTACCCCTTTCAACTTCTCTTTGCTGAATGTTTTCTTTATCCTGTCCTAGGCATTTTGAAGGCATGCTAGGAACCAATCTTCTTGGTTTGTTGGTTGTATTCGGCTGCTCCTGGCCATCCTCCCTCTGATCCTTGAAATGTCTTGTCTTCTTTGTTGCCTGATTATAAGAAAGGCAAAGATATAGCTAATCCCTTGTGAGGTCACATGTGTGATGTCACCAACCTTGTCTCACAGTTCTATAAGCGAGGGAAGAAATGTAAAAAACACACACACATATAATATATATATATAGATAGATACTTGTCTCTATTGCTATGGAAAAGGGTAATTTTTGAATTTTTCTGCCATTTTCTTCTACATAGCAGTTCTATTCTGCATGCTTTAATCTATATATCTATCTATATATATGTGTGTATGTGTGTACGTTCCGGCATCACGTCCAAACGGCTAAAGATATTAACATGAAACTTGGTACACATGTTACTTATATGTCAACAACAAACATAGGATAGGTGATTTAACCCTTACTCACCCCCATTTGCCAGGGGCGGGGTTTATGTTTAAAGTCCCATACAAGTCAATGGGAAATGTATGTTCCCACATAACTTCAAGAGATATTTCAATACCTGGTACACATATTACTGGTTGGGATAGGAGGTCGGGATATGAGGACTGGAAAGGAGGATGGGATAGAAGGTCGGGATAGGAGGACGGGATAGGAGGACCAGGATAAGAGGTCGGGATAGGAGGTCGATATAGGAGGACGGGATATGAGGACGGGATATGAGGATGGGATATGAGAACGTGATAGGAGGAAGGGATAGGGGACTGGATAGGAGGTCGGGATAGGAGGTCGAGATAGGAGGACGGGATAGGAGGTTAAGATAGGAGGTCGAGATAGGAGGTCGAGATAAGAGGTCAAGATAGGAGGTCAAGATATGATGACGAGATAGGAGGTCGGGATAGGAGGTTGGGATATGAGGATGGGATATGGGGTTGGGATATGACAACAATATATGAGGAGGGGATATGAAATCAAAAGCTTCCTCCTTTGTTTATTTTCCTCCCCAACAAGGATTAGAAAGGAAAAACCGGGCAATGCCGGGTATTCAGCTAGTATATATATATATATATATATATATATATATATATATATATATAAAACTCAATGGGAGAGATTTAACAAAACTTGTGCAGAGCAAGAGTGGTGCAGTTGCCCTTGGCAACCAATCAGATTGCTTCTTTCATTTTACAGAGGCCTTTTAAAAAAAGGAAAGAAGCAAGCTGATTGGTTGCTATGGGCAACTGGGCAACTTTTCCTGTGGACAGGTTTTGATAAATCTCCCCCAATGTGTGTGTGTGTATGTATGTGTGTATGTTCCAGCATCACGTCCAAACGGCAAAAGATATTAACATGAAACTTGGCACACACGTTACTTATATGTCAACAACAAAGATAGGATAAGTGATTTAACCCTTACTCAACCCCATTTGCCAGGGTTAGGGTTTTTGTTTAAAGTCCCATACAAGTCTATGGAAAATACTGCATAACTTTTGAAATGGCTGGAGATATTTCGATAATACCCTTAACTACCCCCATTTGTGAGGGTCAGGGTTTTTGTTTAACTCCTTCACAACGAGTGACGTACATGTACGGCGCCACGAAGTGTCACTTGGCGCGGGGTTCCGGGAGCGCCACGTCACCGGTAGTGGTGATCGGGCCGGGATGACTGCTGTTATCTAACAGCAGGCATCCCAGCACATCGCCGAGGGTGGTACTGAGACCCCCCCATGACCGCGATGGGCACAAATAGCAGGTCAATTCAGACCTGCGATCTGCGCGATTCCGGGTCATACGGGTCACTGGTGACCCGGTGACCCTGAAAATAAGAGGGATCGGGGGTGTCACTCTTGATCCCCCTGAAGGGATAGGAGTTTGGTGGCAGGGGTGCCACCCCTCCTATCCCTGCTATTGGTCGGCCGAGCAACCGACCAATAGCAGACCGGGGGAGGGGGGGGTTAAAGTTTGGTTTCCCCGCTTTGCCCACCTATCGGTGTCCGGGCAAAATGGGGGAACTGTCCAGGGACCGGCGCCGAAGGTCCCTTACCTGGATCCCGGAACCCGGAGCGCGATCCTCCATGCGGGGACCCCCCATGTGCGGCGGCGGCAGCAATTCATCCGGGTCCTGCCAGGTGAGTTGTTGCCTAGCAACATCCGGAGGACCACAGTTTACAGAGGGGTTCAGGTTGTAGATCACTATGCAGTGGTCTCAAACTGTAGACCTCCAGATGTTGCAAAACTACAACTCTCAGCATGCCCAGAAAGCAGTTTGCTGTCTGTGCATGCTGCGAGTTGTAGTTTTGTAACATCTGGAGGGCCACAGTTTAGAGACCACTGGACAGTGATTTACAACCTGAACCCCTCTAAATCTTGCAAAACTACAACTCCCAGCATTCAGGAACAGCATAAGGCTGTCTTGGCATGCTGGGAGTTGTACTTGCGTGCCACCTGCCGTTGCATAACTATATCTCCCAGCATGCCCTTCCGCAATCAGTACATGCTGGGAGTTGTAGTTTTGCAACAGCTGGAGGCACACTGTTTGGAAAATACTGAGTTAGGTCATAGAACCTAATTCAAGGTTTTTCAACCAGTGTGCCCCCAGCTGTTGCAAAACTACAACTCCCAGCATGCATGGTCTGTCAGTGTATGCTGGGAGTTGTAGTTTTGACCCCCCTCCCATGTGAATGTACAGGCCACATTCACACTGGAGGCAGATTACAGTGAGTTCCGCGCTTCAAGTTTGAGCTGCAACAAATTTTCCGCCGCAGCTCAAACTCCTAGCGGGAGACTCAGTGTAATCTGCCTCCAGTGTGAATGCAACCTAAAAACACTACACTACACCAACATAAAATAAAGAGTAAAACACTACATATACACACATACACTACCCCCCCTACCACCCCCCTTCCCCAATAAAAATGAAAAACTTATTGTACGGCAGTGTTTCTAAGATGGAGCCTCCAGCTGTTGCAAAACGAAAACTCCCAGCATTTCTTGCCAGCAATTGACTGTCCAAGCATGCTGGGAGTTTTACAACAGCTGGAGGCACCCTGTTTGGGA
The DNA here is from genome assembly GCF_029499605.1 of Hyla sarda. Classification (NCBI taxonomy): domain Eukaryota; kingdom Metazoa; phylum Chordata; class Amphibia; order Anura; family Hylidae; genus Hyla; species Hyla sarda. The sequence goes on along the minus strand of NC_079197.1, from coordinate 76,468,061 downwards.
ATCACTGGCATAAAATACCCCTATGTCCCTAATTCAGGCCTCAAATGCGCATGGCACTCTTATTTTGAAGCCCTGTTGTATTTCAAGGCAACAGTATAGGGTCACATAGGGGGTATCACTGTACTCGGGAGAAACTGCCTAACAAATTTTGGGGGGCTTTTTCTCCTTTTACCCCTTATGAAAAGGAACAGTTGGGGTCTACACCAGCATGTTAGTGTAAAAAAATAAACATTTTTACACTAACATGCTGGTGTTGCCCTATACTTTTCATTTTCACAAGAGGTAAAAGGGAAAAACGCCCCCCAAAATTTGTAATGCAATTTCTCCCGAGTACGGAGATACCCCTTATGTGGGCGCAAAGTGCTCTGGGGCACACAACAAGGCCCAGAAGGGAGAGTGCGCCATGTACATTTGAGGTGATTTGCACAGGGGTGGCTGATTGTTACAGCGGTTCTGACAAAACACACCCACATGTGACCCCATTTTGGAAACTACACCCCTCACAGATTTTCCTTACAAGCAGAGAGCTTCAAAGTTAGAAAAATGCAAAATTTACATTTTTTTCATCAAATTTGGGGATTTTTCACCAAGAAAGGTTGCAAGTTACCACAAAAATTTACCACTATGCTAAAGTAGAATATGTCACGAAAAAACAATCTCAGAATCAGAATGATAAGTAAAAGCATTCCAGAGTTATTAATGTTTAAAGTGACAGTGGTCAGATTTGCAAAAAAGGGCTTCATCCTAGAGGTGAAAATGGGCTGCATTAAAGTCCCATGCAAATCATTGGGAAATGTATGTTCCCACATAACTTCCGTACAGCTGAAGATATTTCAATAATACCTGGTACACATATTACTTGTATGTCAAATAAAAAGATATGATAGTTAAATTAACCCTTACATACACCCTTATATAAAAGATGGGTTTTTGTTTCAAGTCCCATGCAAGTATATGGGACTTCCAGTACCTTACTCCACAAGCTCCGTTCTGCATCTCCTGGTGAATGTGTCAATCTGGCTTGCAAGCCACACCCCATCTCACATAGACAAGCCCACATTTTAAGCCCCACTCCTTATATTATCTACCCTTATTGTGCATCGGTCTGGCTTGCAAATCACGCCCAGTCCCACAAAGCCACGTCCCCTTCTATTTTGAGCTTACAATATGTTCATCACAAATCAGTCCCATCTGAGGACAGGATAGGAGGATGGGACATAAGGAAGGGATATGAGGTCGGGATATGAGGACAGGATATGAGGATGGGCTATAAGGATGGTAAATGAGGTCGGGATATAAAGACGGGATGTGGGGATAGGATATGAGGATGGGATATAAGGTCGGGATATGAGGATGGGATATGAGGTCAAGATAGGAGGTGGGAATATGAGGACAGGATATAAGGATGGGATATGAGGTTGAGATATGAGGACAGAATATGAGAATGGAATATGAGGACGGGATAGGAGGTCGAGATATGAGGACAGGATTTGAGGATGGGATATGAGGATAGCATATAAGGTCGGGATATGAGGACAGGATATGAAGTCAGGATATGAGGACGGGATATGAGGTTGGGACATAAGGACGGGATATGAGGTCAGCATATGAGGATGGGATATGAGGATAGCATATGAGGACAGGATATGAGGATGGGACATAAGGACGGGATATGAGGTTGTGATATGAGGATGGGATATGAGGACAGAATATGAGGTCAGGATATGAGGATGGGATGTGAGGATGGGATGTGAGGATGGGATAGGAGGATGGGATATTAGGTCTGAATAGGAGGACAGCATATGAGGATGGCATACAAGGTCGGGATATGAGAATGGGATATGAGGACAGGATAGGAGGTCGGGATAAGAGGATGGGATATAAGGTCGGGATATGAGGTAGGGATATGAGGACAAGATGTGAGGACGGGATGTGAGGTCGCGATATGAGGACAGGATATTAGGTCGTGATAAGAGGATGGATATGAGGACAGGATATGAGGTCGGGATATGAGGAAGGGATATGAGGATTGGATTGGAGGTCAAGATAGGAGGTCGAGATAGAAGGATGGGATATGGGGACGGGATATGAGGACGGGATAGGAGGACGGAATAGGAGGTCGGGATAAGAGGTCGGAATAGGAGGACGGGATAGGACGACGGGATAGGAGGCTGAGATATGATGACGGGATAGGAGATTGGGATATGAGGATGGGATATGGGGTTGGGATATGACAACAATATATGAGGGCGGGATATGAAGTCAAAAGCTTCCTCCTTTGTTTATTTTCCTCCCCAACAAGGATTAGGAAGGAAAAACCGGGCAATGCTGGGTATTCATCTATTATATATATAAAACTCAATGAGGGAGATTTATCAAAACTTGTGCAGAGCAAGAGTGGTGCAGTTGCCCATGGCAACCAATCAGATTGCTTCTTTCATTTTACAGAGGCCTTATTAAAAACGGAAAGAAGCAAGCTGATTGGTTGCTATGGGCAACTGAACAACTTTTCCTGTGGACAGGTTTTGATAAATCTCCCCCAATGTGTGTGTGTATGTATGTGTGTGTATGTTCCAGTATCACGTTTAAACGGCAAAAGATATAAACATGAAACTTGGCACACACGTTACTTATATGTCAACAACAAAGATATGATAGGTGATTTAACCCTTACTCAACCCCATTTGCCAGGGTCAGGGTTTTTGTTTAACCCCTTCATGACCCAGCCCATTTTCACCTTCATGACCTGGGCATTTTTTGAAAATCTGACCACTGTCACTTTAAACATTAATAACTTTGGAATGCTTTTACTTATCATTCTGATTCCGAGATTATTTTTTCGTGACATATTCTACTTTATGTTATTGGTAAAATTTCACTGATATTTGTATCCTTTCTTGGTAAAAAATCTAAAAATTTCATGAAAATTTTGAAAATTTAGCATTTTTCTAACTTTGAAAGTCTCTGCTTGAAAGGAAAATGGATATTTCAAATAAATTACATATTGATTCACATATACAATATGTCTACTTTGTGTTTGCATAAAAAAAATTGACAAGTTTTTACTTTTGGAAGACACCAGAGGGCTTCAAAGTTCCGCAGCAATTTTCCAATTTTTCTCAAGATTTTCAAAATCGTAATTTTTCAGGGCCCAGTTCAGGTTGGAAGTGGATTTTAAGGGTCTTCATATTAGAAATACCCCATAAATGACCCCATTATAAAAACTGCAGCCCCCAAAGTATTCAAAATGACATTCAGTAAGTGTTTTAACCCTTTAGGTGTTTCACAGGAATAGCAGCAAAGTGAAGGAGAAAATTCTAAATCTTCATTTTTTACACTCGCATTTTCTTGTAGACCCAATTTTTGAATTTTTACAAGGGGTAAAAGGAGAGAAATCACCCTAAAATTTGTAACCCAATTTCTCTCGAGTAAGGAAATACCTCATATGTGTATGTAAAGTGTTCGGCGGGCGCAGTAGAGGGCTCAGAAGGGAAGGAGCGACAGTGGGATTTTGGAGAGTGAGTTTTTCTGAAAGGGTTTTTGGGGGGAATGTCCCATTTAGGAAGCCCCTATGGTGCCAGAACAGTGGACCCCCCCCCCACATGTGACCCCATTTTGGAAACTATACCCCTCATGGAATTTAATAAGGGGTGCAGTGAGCATTTACACCCCACTGGCGTTTGACAGATATTTGAAACAGTGGACTGTGCAAATCAAAAAATTTATTTTTCATTTTCACAGACCACTGTTCCAAAAATCTGTCATACACCAGTGGGGTGTAAATGCTCACTGCACCCCTTATTAAATTCCGTGAGGGGTGTAGTTTCCAAAATGGGGTCACATATGGATATTTATTGTTTTGCGTTTGTCAGAACTGCTGTAACAATCAGCCACCCCTGTGCAAATCGCCTCAAATGGCGCACTCTCCCTTCTGGGCCTTGTTGTGCGCCCCCAGAGCACTTTGCGCCCACATATGGGGTATCTCCGTAGTCGGGAGAAATTGCGTTACAAATTTTGGGGGTCTTTTTTCCCTTTTACCTCTTGTGAAAATGAAAAGTATAGGGCAACACCAGCATGTCAGTGTAAAAAATTTATTTTTTTACACTAACATGCTGGTGTAGACCCCAACTTCACCTTTTCATAAGGGGTTAAAGAAGAAAAAGCCCCCCAAAATTTGTAAGGCAATTTCTCCCGAGTACGGCGATACCCCATATGTGTCCCAAAACTGTTGCCCTGAAATACGACAGGGCTCCAAAGTGAGAGAGCGCCATGCGCATTTGAGGCCTGAATTAGGGATTTGCATAGGGGTATTCTATGCCAATGATTCCCAAACAGGGTGCCTCCAGCTGTTGCAAAACTCCCAGCATGCCTGGACAGTCAATGGCTGTCCGGCAATACTGGGAGTTATTATTTTGCAACAGCTGGAGGCTCCGTTTTGGAAACAGTAGCGTACCAGACGTTTTTCATTTTTTGGGGGGAGGGGGGCTGTGTAGGGGTATGTGTATATGTAGTGTTTTTTACTTTTTATTTTAGGTTAGTGTTAGTGTAGTGTAGTGTTTTTAGGGTACAGTCACATGGGCAGAGGTTCACAGCAAGTTTGCCGCTGGAAGTTTGAGCTGCAGCGCAAAATTTGCGCCATCTCAAACTTGCAGCACTCACTGTAAACCTCCGCCCATGTGAGTGTACCCTGTACATTCACATTGGGGGGGGGTCAAACATCCAGCTGTTGCAAACTCCGAGCATGCCCTTTGGCTGTCCGTGCATGCTGGGAGTTGTAGTTTTGCAACAGCTGGAGGAACGCTGGTTTGGAAACACTAAGTTAAGTAATAAACTTTCAAGTGTTTTGCAACCAAACTTAGTGTTTCCAAACCAGTGCGCCTCCAGCTGTTGCAAAACTACAACTCCCAGCATGCATGGTCTGTCAGTGCATGCTGGAAGTTATAGTTTTGCAACAATTGCAACAGCTGGAGGCACTGAGGTAGGAAACGGACAATGTTTCCCAACTAGTGTGCCTCCAGTTGTTGCAAAACTACAACTCCCAGCATGCCCAGACTGCCCAGACTGCCCAGGCATGCTGGAAGTTGTAGTTCGGCAATATCTGAAGGATCAGATGTTGCCGAACTACAACTTCCAGCATGCTTGGGCATTCTGGGCATGCTGGGAGTTGTAGTTTTGCAACATCTGGAGGTCCACAGTTTGGAGACCACTGTATAATGGTCTCCAATCTGTGCTCTTCCAGATGTTAGAGAACTACAACTCCCAGCATGCCTGGACAGACTGAGCATGCTGAGATTTGTAGTTTTGCAACATCTGGAAGAGCACAGATTGGAGACCATTATACAGTGGTCTCCAAACTGTGGACCTCCAGATGTTGCAAAACTACAACTCCCAGCATGCCCAGAAAGCCAAAGGCTGTCTGGGCATGCTGGGAGTTGCAGTTTTGAAACTCTCAGAGGCAGCAGTGAGATCGCTTTACGGCGATCTCACTGCTGCCAATGAAGATGCCGCCCTGCTGCCGGAAACTCACCTCCGAGACGCAGCGCAGCCAGGACCGCATGGAGGACGCCGGGACCGCCGGGACCGCTCGGGACACCGCTCGGACGGGTAAGTGACGCCGGGGGACGGGTCAGGGACACTTAGCAGAGCGGTGTGTGTCCCGATCCCCGTGATCGGGACTCACACACTGCGCTGCTAAGTATTTTCATAGCGAAACGCTGCTATCAGCTAGAAACCCCCCGTGGTCGCACGGTAAGATGGCTGGCTATCAGTGATAGCCACCATCTTTCCGGGCGCTGCGGGGTGCCGCGAGTAGCGGCAGTAATGTTCATGAGGTACCTGTATGTCATGGGTCGGGAACACCTTGCCACCCATGACGTACAGGTATGTCATAGGTCGGGAAGGGGTTAAAGTCCCATACAAGTCTATGGAAAATATATGTTACTGCATAACTTTCCAAAATGGCTTGAGATATTTCGATAATACTTGGTCACGTGTTACTTTTATGACCACTTAAACTATAGGATAGTTAATTTATTCCTTAACTACCCCCATTTGTCAGGGTCGGGGTTTTTGTTTAAAGTCCCATGCAAATCATTGGGAAATGTATGTTCCGATATAACTTCCGTACAGCTGGAGATATTTCAATAATACCTGGTACACATATTACTTATATGTCAAATGAAAAGATATGATAGTTAAATTAACCCTTACATACACCCTTTTTTTTAAATAAAAGATGGGTTTTTGTTTCAAGACCCATTCAAGTATATGGGACTTCCAGTACCTTACTCCACAAGCTCCGTTCTGCATCTCCTGGTGAATGTGTCAATCTGGCTTGCAAGCCATACCCCATCTCACATAGACAAGCCCACATTTTAAGCCCCACTCCTTATATTATCTACCCTTTTATGTGCATCGGTCTGGCTTGCAAATCATGCCCAGTCCCACAAAGCCATGTCCCCTTCTATTTTCAGCTTACAATATCTTCATCACAAATCAGTCCCATCTGAGGATAGGATATGAGGATGGCATATAAGGTCGGGATATGAGGATGGGATATGAGGTCAAGATAGGAGGTGGGAATATGAGGACAGGATATAAGGATGGGATATGAGGTTGAGATATGAGGACAGAATATGAGAATGAAATATGAGGACGGGATAGGAGGATGGGACATAAGGACGGGATATGAGGTTGTGATATGAGGATGGGATATGAGGACTGGATTGGAGGACGGGATATTAGGTCTGGATAGGAGGACAGCATATGAGGATGGCCTATGAGGTCGGGATATGAGAATGGGATATGAGGACAGGATATGAGGTCGGGATATGAGGACAGGATAAGAGGAGGGGATATAAGGTCGGGATATGAGGTAGGGATATGAGGACAAGATGTGAGGACGGGATGTGAGGTCGGGATATGAGGACAGGATATTAGGTCGTGATAAGAGGATGGATATGAGGACAGAATATGAGGTTGGGATACACTAATACTGTTCTCACTTTGCCAAGTTATCGGACAACCTGGCCCCAAAATGATGGATTATAAAAGGATAGCAGCATAAGGGAAAAATACACATTTTGAACCCAAAAACTAGGAATCGACCGATATCGTTTTTTTAGGGCCGATACCGATAATCGGTGGAGGTTGGGGCCGATACCAGAATATCGGTATAAGTTATTGGCTATTTATCCCCCCTCGACACCGCTGCAGGTCATTGATTTAAAGCGGGCGCTTTAAATCAATGCACTGCAGTGGCTTTTGCGGTGCCATAGGCCGCCGCCACCCACTTCTCTCCCCCTACCTGTCAGGGTGGTCCGGGCCATCCATCCTTCCTGTAGTGTCCGGTGTGAGGTGGTTTTTTGCGCCCCCGTAGATCCATGCGTCCGCTCCTCCCCCAGCTCTCCAAACATTTCCGAAGCTAGAACTGGGGGAGGGCAGAGCAAGGGGAGGGAGGAGGTTTACGCCCCCTCCCTCATCTCCCCTCACTGAGCTCGGCTGGACGCAGATCTCTACGGCACGCCCCCTCCCTGAGGACATAGATCTCCACGGCAGGTCCCCTCCCTCATCTCCCCTCCCTGAGGACGTAAATCTCCACGGCAGGTCCCCTCCCTCATCTCCCCGAGCTGAGGACGTAGAGCAGTGCTCCCAATGTGCTCTATGTGTAAAGGGGGACATGCTGCACGGGCTAAAGGGGGACATACTGCACGGGCTAAAGGGGGATATACTGCATGGGCTAAAGGGGACATACTGTATGGGCTAAAGGGGACATACTGTATGGGCTAAAGGGGGACATACTGCATGGGCTAAAGGGGACATACTGCATGGGCTAAAGGGGACATACTGCATGGGCTAAAGGGGACATACTGTATGGGCTAAAGGGGGACATACTGTTCAGGCTAAATGTTCCCCTTTAGCCCGTGCAGTATGTCCCCTTTTAGCCCATACAGTATGTCCCCCTTTAGCCCATACTGTATGTCCCCCTTTAGCCCGTACAGTATGTCCCCCTTTAGCCCATACAGTATGTCCCCCTTTAGCCCATACAGTATGTCCCCCTTTAGCCCGTACAGTATGTCCCCCTTTAGCCCATACAGTATGTCCCCCTTTAGCCCGTACAGTATGTCCCCCTTTAGCCCGTGCAGTATGTCCCCCTTTAGCCCATACAGTATGTCCCCCTTTAGCCCATACAGTATGTCCCCCTTTACACATAGAGCTCATTGGGAGCACTGCTCTATGTCCTCAGCTTGGGGAGATGAGGGAGGGGACCTGCCGTGGAGATTTACGTCCTCAGGGAGGGAAGATGAGGGAGGGGACCTGCCGTGGAGATCTATGTCCTCAGGGAGGGGGCATGCCGTAGAGATCTGCGTCCAGCCGAGCTCAGGGAGTTGAGGGAGGGGGCGTGAACCTCCTCCCTCCCCTTGCTCTGCCCTCCCCCAGTTCTAGCTTCGGAAATGTTCGGAGAGCTGGGGGAGGAGCGGACGCATCGATCTACGGGGGCGCAAAAAACCACCTCACACCGGCGGCATTCCGGGTGGAGGGTGAACCGGTCCGGGCTGTCCTTCTCCGGCGGTCATCTTCTCCACTTCGGACAGGCTCCGGCCTAGTACGCTGAATAGACGCCGCTGCGCAGTGACGCCCGTGCGCAGCGACGCACCTGACTTCACGGCGTAGCGGCGTCTATGCAGCTACTAGGCCGGAGCCTGCCCGGAGTGGAGAAGATGACCGCCGGAGAAGAAGGACAGCCCGGACCGGTTCACCCTTCACCCGGAACGCCCCCGGACACTACAGGAACGATGGATGGCCCGGACCACCACCATTACAGGTAAGTTGAATTTTTTTAATTGACTCAGAGGGTGGGGGAGGGGCCCGCAGGTATAGCGGTATGGGCTAAAATCCATACCGGTATACCGCCCAGCATCACGGTGGGGGTGAGACGCGGTGCGGTGGGTCGGGGGGGCATTCGCTGTGCGGCGGGTCGGGGGGGGTGGTCGCGGTGCGGTTGGGGCAGCACGGGGGCGGGGCATTATCGGCTTATCGCCAAGGTATCGGCAAAATCGTGATTATCGGCCGATAATATCGGCCATACCGATAATCGGTCGATCCCTACCAAAACCCCATTCAAAATACAGGCCTACGTCCTCCCCTTCAACCTGCCTGTCCATCTCCAAATATACCCTTTTTAATAATAATAATACGCTCCTCCTTTGCATTGAAAAAAAGCAAACAGTAAAGTTGCCACATGCAGCCATCCTTTCATCCATTTGTCCTTCTCCACCTATTTTCCCAAACCATGCACTCATACTGTTCTCATTTTGCCAAGTTATCGGACAACCTGGCCCCAAAATTATGGACTATCAAAGGATAGCAGCATAAGGGAAAAATACACATTTTGAACCCAAAAACCCATTTGAGTTTTTAAGTTCAAAATACAGGCCTACCTCCTCCCCTACAGCCTGCCTGTCCATCTCCAAAAATAGCCTTTTAACAATTATATGCTCCTCTTTAGCTTTGAAAAAAAGCAAACAGTAAAGTTGCCATATGCTGCTATCCTTTCAATCATTTGTCCTTTTACACCTTTTTCCCAAACCATCATACACTCATACTGTTATCTTGTCGCCAAGTTATCGTACTACCTGGCCCAAAAATGATGGATTATAAGAGGGTAGCAGCATAAGGGAAAATTACACATTTTCAAACCGAAAAACCCATGAGGGTTTTCAGGTTCATAATGCAGGTCAGTAAAGTTGCCATATGCTGCCATCCTTTCATTTATTTGTCGGCACTGGTTTAACCAGTTGAAGACGTAGGGTGTACAGGTACGCTCCCATTCCTGGAAATGTCCACTAACCCCACAATAAGTAAAGCGGTGAATGCGTTCCATTCATTACAGGAAAAATTGTGTCTATATTCCCGCAAGATTGTCAACGCGACCTGGCTGATTACCATGGCAACAGAAAGCCAGTGGATAGCTTCCTATCTTCTCAGTATGGAAGCCTGTAAGGTCCAGTCCTAGCCTGAATTGTACAGGTGAACTGTCATAGCAGTTATACTATACTGCAGTTAAGTTGTACTGCAGTATAGTTTAACAGGTAAAAAGTGTGAAAATAAAATGTTTTTCAATAAAAAGTGTAAAAAACTATATAAATGTCCCTTTTCTAATAAAGCCCTGTATTATAAAATAAAAATTAAATAAAGTTATTTATCCCGCACAGTTAACACTATTAAAAAAAAGAAAAACCCTACATAAAAAGACTCTCTCCTAGGACTGTATCCACCTTTTCCAGCCCACCGGAGCACCTGAAAGCTATGCTAATTTATACAGGCTAAAGACAGCACCTGAAAGCTGAACTAATTTATGCAGGCTAAAGTCAGCAACTGCCGAGCTGAGGAGTTTGTGACGAATGAAATCACTGTAAGTTCGCTCATCTCTACACATGATTTAATAAGGTAAAAAAACGTTCACCTACACCACTCTTGATGAATACCCCCCAGTAAATAGACCCAGAAGGGCATGACTCTGTTCATTATGTAAGAAAAGAATTACAAAACGGGCAGCGCTCATCCAAACAGTCACTAATGCCATTTATGTAGTAGAACTCACCTGGTGTATATGGAGGGACACAGTTGACACGACACCTGTTGAGCCAAGACAATGTATGTAGGCACTCCCTTCTCCAATTTCCCCAAATAGCAGGGGAGTGAAAGATATGGTAGGAAAAGAGTATGAAAAGGGGGGAGGTGTAGAATGCATTTGACTGATTTCACATTGGGACTAACTGGCAGGCATCAGCGGAAGTAAGGAGGCGGCAAAGGAGCAGCGGTGGAGGCAGCCGTGAAGATCAGTGGTAAGTGATCTTCACTGCTGCCTTCTAGGAGTTGCCAAACTACAACTTCCAGCATGCCCAGAAAGCCAAAGGATGTCTGGGCATGCTGGAAGTTGTAGTTTTGCAACATCTGGAGGGCCACAGTTTGGAGACCACCATACAGTGGTGCCCAAGCTGTAGTCCTACAGATGTTGCAAAACTACCACTCCAAGCATGCCCAGACATGCTGGGAGTTATAGTTCTGTAACATCTGGCCCTTCAGATGTTGCAGAACTACAGCTTCCAGCATGCCTGGACAGTCTCACTACTTATATATACCGGCAGGGGGTATATATTTATTAATGCGCCGACGGGGGGTATATATTTATTAATGCGCCGGCGGGGGGTATATATTTATTAAATGCGCCGGCGGGGGGTATATATTTATTAATGCGACGGCGGGGGGTACATATGTATAAATGTGCCGGCAAGGGAATTTATGTATAAATGTGCCGGGGGGGTATATATGTATAAATGCGCCGGCGGGGGTCATATCTTTATTAATGTGCTGCAGGGGGCATATTATAAATGCACTGGGGGGCTAGATATATAGGCTATATGTCTGCCCCCCCCCCTGCAGCACTATATATATCTTGCCCCCACAGCGCTTTTAATATAGATATGGCCCCCTGCTACTCACAATGGTAATTTTTAAATCTCTCGCTGTGAGTCCTGAATGGCCCCTCGGTATCGGCCGCAGGGTTGCAGAGTGCTATCAATCCCTCAGCCCCTGTACTACAACCCCATCATGGAACAGACTCTGTTCCATGATGGGGTAGTAGTACAAACACTAATGTAGCCTCCCCAGCTGTCTGCAGACTCCCGCAGCCGGGGAATTACTACTCCGATCATGGAAATAAGTCTGTTCCATAATGGGAGTAGTAGTAGTCACTCAGCACTGCAGGAGTCTGCTGATGTCACCTCAGAAATAACGGATATTATAAACCAGGTGCAAACGGATGACATAAAGGCTCATCCGTTTGCCATAGACTTCAATGTTAAAAATAACGGCCGTTAATTTATCCGTTTCTTGTGACAGAAGAAAAATTAGTGCATGTGCCGTTAATTCTTCCATCACAATTAACGTCCGCTAGTCATGACGGACTATAATGGGTCATAACGGATAATCAAAAAATCCCGTAGACTTTAATGGGATTTTGTAATGGACGTTTAACATCCTTTTTTAAAGCTTTTCTAACGGACGTTTATAACAGATGAATTTTTATAGTGTGAAAGCAGCCTTAGTGTTGGCCCCAAAAACAGCTAGCGCTGACCTCCAAATATTACCCTGGTACCCATCGCCCCAGGGGTGCCGAGAAGCGACGGTACCAAAAGGGCCAGATCGTCAAACATGGCGCTCCTGGGCCTAGGCAATAACAGGCTGACATATCTTAGGCTGGGCAGGACCAATAATAATGGTCCTCGCCCACCCTGGTAATGTCAGGCTGTTGCTGCTTGGTTGGTATCTGGCTAATTTATTTATATTGGGGGGGGGGGGGAACTGAATTGCTAAACAATTTCATACATGTGAAGACAAGACCTACATAAAGGACTTGAAGGAGAAGGGGGCGGGGAAGGAACATAAAAGATACCAAAACTGAAGAGTGCATCAAAAATGCCAACAAATAATAATGGATTTTGGTCCACAATGAAATAAAATAAAGTACCCGCCGCGCCACCCCCCGACCCGCCGCATCGCACCCCCCACCGTGATGCTGGGCGGTATACCGGTATGGATTTTTGGCTATACCGGTCGGGCCCCTCCCCCACCCTCCGAGTCAATAAAAAAATGTAACTTAATGGGGGTGGTCCGGGCCATCCATCCTTCCTGTAGTGTCCGGGGGCATTCCGGGTGAAGAGTGAACCGGTCCGGGCTGTCCTTCTTCTCCGGCGGTTATCTTCTCCACTCCGGGCAGGCTCCGGCCTAGTACACTGCATAGACGCCGCTACGCCGTGACGTCAGGTGCGTCGCTGTGCACGGGCGTCACTGCGCAGCGGCGTCTATGCAGCGTACTAGGCCGGAGCCTGCCAGGAGTGGAGAAGATGACCGCCGGAGAAGGACAGCCCGGACCGGTTCACCCTCCACCCGGAACGCCCCCGGACACTACAGGAAGGAAGAATGGATGGCCCGGACCACCCTGACAGGTAGGGGGAGAGAAGCGGGTGGCGGCGGCGGCCTATGGCCCCGCAAAAGCCACTGCAGATCATTGATTTAAAGCGCCCGCTTTAAATCAATGATCTGCAGCGGTGTCGCAGGGGGTAAATAGCCGATAACTTATACCGGAATATCGGTATAAGTTATCGGCTATGTGCCCTAACCTGCACCGATTATCGGTATCGGCCCTAAAAAAACGATATCGGTCGATCCCTAGTACCTAGCTTGAACCTCTTATATGGTATTAAAAAAACGATCATATACCAATGGTAAATGTATGGCAATTTAGTGTAGTACTATTTGCTGCATACTTTATTTCCCTCATTTGATGCCCTCTTTTTTCCCAATTTAGTGTAGTGTAGAGTACTGTTGTGTAAAAAGCAAAATAATATATTCTACAATCAGATATCAAAAACAAATGTTCACACAATGGAATTCCACACGGAGCATTGATATTAATGGGATTCTGCTGCATGGTTTACACAGCGGAATTTCCACTGCAGATGCTTCTGCTGCACAAATCCTGATTTTGCAGTCTGCAAAAAATGGGCGTGTCTATTCTTTCTGCAGAGTCTGCACAGAAATGCATTGCCATCTAGGAGATGCAGCATTTCCGAGCAGTCCTAGCGCTGGCTTGTTCTGCCAGCGTTCCGCTGTCGGGGAAATGTCTGCACAGAATTTTTCCATGTGGACATTGCCTGTGTGAACGTAGCCTTATGGTATAATGAAATTAGGGAGGTATTATCTTACAGAGTAATTAAAAAGTATGTAATATGGTATTATATGGTAAAAGATGATAATATGCACGCTCATATGGAGCGAGCGTGCGTGCATATGCCATAATTAACAAAAACAGAGTATATTCATGGTAAATATATATAAATATATATATATATATATATATATATATATATATATGAAACTCAATGTGTGTGTGTGTGTGTGTGTATGTATGTTCCAGCATCACCAAATTGCTAAAAATATTAAAATGAAACTTGGTACACATGTTACTTGTATGTCAACAACAAACATAGGATAGGTAATTTAGGTTTTTGTTTAAAGTCCCATACAAGTCTATGAGAATTACGGTATATGTTACTGCATAACTTCCAGCTGGAGATATTTTGATGATACTTGGTCACATGTTACTTATATGTTCACAAAAAATATAGGATAGTTAATTTAACCCTAACCTACCCTTATTGCGAGGGTCAGGATTTTTGTTTAACCCCTTAAGGACACAGGGTTTTTCCATTTATGCACTTTCGTTTTTTCCTCATCACCTTCTAAAAACCAATTTTGCACATACAGACCCATATGAGGGCTTTTTTTTTTGCGCCACCAAATGCACTTTATAATGACATCAATCACTTCACCACAACATTTTTGACGAAACCACAAAAAAAAATATTTGTGGGGCAAAATTGAAAAACAAAAATGCAATTTTTGATAATTTTGTGGGCTTCCGATTCTATGTAGTGCACTTTTCGTCACCATGACACAATGGGGGAGATTTATCAAAACCTGTGCAGAGGAAAAGTTGCTGAGTTGCCCATAGCAACCAATCAGATCCCTTCTTTCATTTTGCTGCAGAGGGCTTGTTAAAAATGAAACAAGAAATCTGATACGGGTACGCAAAGTGCAATTTTGGACTTTTGAATTTTTTTTACGTGTACGCCAAGCATATCAAACCCAAAGGTTAACATGGGCCAAAAAAAACAAGAATATGTAATGTGTGTAGCTCACCTAGGATAGAGATAGTACTTGAGGTTAACGGTTTTACCTTCACCCAAAAGGCCTATAACTATGTGATGTGTGTGTTATAAATATAGAATATATTTATAGATACCAGTCCTCAAAAGTACTGCAGGTACAGAGTGAAATAGAGGGATAATAGCGAAGAATAAACAGATAAAGAGATAGAACAATAGTATAATTAATGCAAAATTTACCGCTAGTAATGATCTACGGTGCACAGCACCACTCACCCACTGCTTCGGCTGGCACGGTTGTCACGGCTGTCACGACTGCGTCCTGTGCTGCGTCCACCGGAGAACCACTCACCCATCACACAGACGGGCTCACACAAGACGGAGCCGTCCCCAGCACAGGACACAACCGTGCCAGCCGAAGCAGTGGGTGAGTGGTGCTGTGCACCGTAGATCATTACTAGCGATACACAAACAGTACGCTTCTAATCGGCACTATATCACCAACGAACTGTACCTATGAACTGCATCCACTCAATATAATTCTACGAACTGTATCATACGGATTCTATTCAAATGGACTAAGTGCAATAGCGACTGTGAATATTTCCACATATAGTTTATCCATTCAAGCGCTATTTTATAAATTTTATTATACCTTTTAATTCATTATCATTAATATATACTATCCATATTTTTAATATTGCCATTCACCCCACGCAAGGGCCCTGCTAAAGGTGACGACATACATCATTTGATATAAATAAATTTTGCATTCATTTTACTATTGTTCTATCTCTTTATCTGTTTATTCTTCGCTATTATCCCTCTATTTCACTCTGTACCTGCAGTACTTTTGAGGACTAGTATCTATAAATATATTCTATATTTATAACACACACACCAAAAAAAAACAAGGTTTAAGTTTATGTGGGCCGCATCAAAAAAATAATAATTTAACTTTACTATATGTATCAAGACCCCAACCCCCCTGTACAATAACCCAACCCCCCCTGCACAAGACTCCATGCCCTACCTGCACAACACCCCATGTCCCCTGTGCACAACAACCCATGCCCCCCTGCACAAGACCTCATGCCCCCCTACACAAGATCCCATGCCCCCTTTGCACAAGATCCCATGCCCACCCTACACAAGACCCCATGCCTCCATGCACAACACCTCATGACCCCTTCACATGACCCCATGCCCCTTTTGTTCAACACTCCATGCCCCTTTGCACAAGACCCCATGCCTCCCTGCACAAAAACCCATGCCCTCCTTTGCACAAGACCCCATGTTCACCCTACACAAGACCCCATGCCCCCCTGCAAAACACCCCAGGACCCCCTTCACAAGACCCCATGACCCCCCTTCACAAGACTCCATGCCCCTTTGCACAAGACCCCATGCCCCTCCTTCACAAGACCCCAGGCCCCTTTTGCACAACACCCCATGCCCCTTTTGCCCCCATGACCCCCATTCCCTGTTTAAAAAATAAATAAATCAAACAACAATATTAGCATTAATATTTACTTTTCTCACCTTGTCAATCTGGTTTCCTGTGTCTATAGCCGCAATGGTGCCGTCCGCAGCATGTGTCAGAACTCCTTTAAGGAGCAGCCTGATGACGTCACATCTGGACATGACGTTGACCTCTGCGCACCTCCATCCTCTCCTGGACCGCCTCCAACAGCTCCTTGACTGCCTCTGACAGCCTCCATCCTCTTCTGGACCGCTTGCCTCCAACTTCTCTTGGACCGCCTCCACCATCCTTCAACCGCTCCTGGACAGCCTCTGACTTTTTTATTTCATCTCTGCCCGTTTCCAGGTAACCGTAGCAATGAATATCTTTGCTGGGCCAGAAAGATATTCATTGTGGGCCGCATGTTTGACACCCATGGTGTATGCTATTGATTGTGAAGTTTAATTAACATTATGTTTTATAGTTCGGACATTTACACACGCGGTAATACCACATATGTTTATTTTTATTATGTTTACGTATTTCTTATATGGAATTTTGGAAAAGGGGGTGATTCAAACTTTTAATATGGAAGTGGTTAATGGGTGTTTTTTAAAACTTTTTTTTTTTTTTACACTTTTAGTCCCCTTAGGGGACTTTTAGGAGGAATCGGTAGATTCCTCATACAGATCAATGTGGTTCAGCCAGGCTATATCAATCACAGAAGAAGAAGAAGAAAACAGAATGCTCCAATGTGTAGAACGATTTGACGGTAAAAAAGGGGGGGGACCCTTTAATGAAAGGACTCACCAGATATGGTTGTGCTAGGACAGAGGCACAACAATCCGATGTGGACTGCAGCTATATCCCGCCCAGGCAACAGCGTGGGAATAAGAACGGCAGAGTTTTCACACCAGCCAGGTGTGAGGGGATGAGGGATAGATGATAGCGCTATCCACAAGCTAAGTATGGGTAACTTTTATTCACATGTAACACGTTTCAAGGACGCTCCGTCCTTTTCCTCAGACATGCTAAATATACATAAAAACAACACATATATACTCATTTGGTTATAGGAACCGGAAATGACATCACAAATTAATTAGCATAAAATGATGTTTTTCCATGTGATCCAAGATAATATAAAAAAAAAACTTTTCTTTAAAAATTCTTTATATACATGGATAAATAAATAAATAAGACTCCGAACCTATCATTGAAATGTTTTATCTATTGCCTCATTTAATCCCCTTGGCCACAAGGAGTTAAGGGAATAAATCCAAAAGGATTCCCTATTCACTAATTTTTGAAAGCGGTCATCATATTCTAAAGGGATACTTTCCAAGAGAGTTAGTTTCAAACAATTGTGGTTACTGTTGTGTAAAGCTGTGGTGTGTCTTGATACACTATGTAGTATAACATTGTTTTTGATATTATATCTATGTTTATTTATGCGGGCACGTACAGTTTGTACGGTGCGGCCCACATACTGAAGCCCACACTCACATGTAAGGAGATAAATAACAAAGGAATCGGAGCAGTTTAATTTTTCTTTCAAAGAAAAAACTTCGCCTGTAGAGAAAGATGTTACTGAATCACAGGGAGGAAACGCAATCCATTCGCAGCACAGACAGCGTTTTTTATCGCAGCGGAATGTACCAATCATGGTAGGTTTACAAAAATTTGGTTTGATAATTTTATTTTTTAGTTTGCTTGGGGCTAAATGATTTCTTAATGTTTTTGATCGTCTGAATGTTAGGGTAGGACGTTTTGGGATTAATAATTTTAAAATAGGATCCGTCATAATAATTGGCCAGTATTTATTTAATATGTTTCTTATTTTGTTTGTGGCATTGTTAAAAGTAGTAATAAAATTAAATTTGGGTGTATTGTTTTGTTTTTGTTTTAGCTCATATTTAATTAAATCAGTCTGTTTTAGTCCCTCTACTCTTTTATATGTGTTTGTTAATATTCTTTTAGGGTATTTTTTTTTTCTTTAAAACACTTATATATAATTTTTGATTGTTCTTTAAAATCCTCGGAGGAAGTACAATTTTTTCTTATCCTCTGGTACTGTCCGTAGGGGATATTTGTAAGCCAAATGTGGTCTATCGCCAGACGAGAGGCTGTGCGATTGGCACACGTTTCGCACCAAGCTATGCAAATTTATATATGGGTCTATTTGAGAGTGTGTCCATCGCACAGTCTCCCTGGTATTTTAATGGTAATATTATGTATTTTAAGAGATTTATAGATGATCTGTTTATTTTGTGGAAGGGGTCACAGGAAGAAGCTTTTGAATTTGTTGAATTTTTAAACAAAAATGATTGGGGTCTTAATTTCACTATGAAATTTTCTTTTAACCCCTTAAGGACACAGCCCATTTTCACCTCTAGGACGCAGCCCTTTTTTGCACATCTGACCACTGTCACTTTAAACATTAATAACTCTGGAATGCTTTTACTTATCAATCTGATTCCGAGATTGTTTTTTCGTGACATATTCTACTTTAACATAGTGGTAAATTTTTGGGGTAACTTGCATCCTTTCTTAGTGAAAAATCCCAAAATTTGATGAAAAAATTGAAAATTTTGCATTTTTCTAACTTTGAAGCTCTCTGTTTGTAAGGAAAATGGATATTACAAATATTTTTTTTTGGGATTCACATATACAATATGTCTACTTTATATTTTCATCATAAAATTGACAAGTGTTTACTTTTGGAAGACACCAGAGGGCTTCAAAGTTCAGCAGCAATTTTACAATTTTTCACAAAATTTTCAAACTCGCTATTTTTCATGGACCAGTTCAGGTTTAAAGTGGATTTGAAGGGTCTTCATATTAGAAATACCCCATAAATGACCCCATTACAAAAACTGCACCCCCCAAAGTATTCAAAATGACATTCAGTAAGTGTTTTAACCCTTTAGGTGTTTCACAGGAAAAGCAGCAAAGTGAAGGAGAAAATTCAAAATTTTCATTTTTTACACTTGCATGTTCTTGTAGACCCAATTTTTGAATTTTTACAAGGGGTAAAAGGATAAAATTTATACTTGAATTTAAAAACGTAAAAATACTTTTTTCACTAAAATGTGTGTTTCCCTCCAAATTTTCACATTTTTGCAAGGGTTAATAGCAGAAAATACCCCCCAAAAATTGTAACCCCATCTCTTCTGAGTATGGAGGTACCCCATAAGTTGACCTGGAGTGCATTACGGGCGAACTACAATGCTCAGAAGAGAAGGAGTCATATTTGGCTTTTTGAGAGCAAATTTTGCTTGGGGGGCATGTCGCATTTAGGAAGCCCCTATGGTGCCAGGACAGCAAAAAAAAACGACATGGCATACCATTTTGGAAACTAGACTCCTTGAGGAACGTAACAAGGGATAAAGTGAACCTTAATACCCCACAGGTGTTTCACGACTTTTGCATATGTAAAAAAAAATATTTTTTTTTACCAAAAATGCTTGGTTTAGCAAAAATTTTACATTTTAAAAAAAGGTAATAGCAGAAAATACCCCCCAAAATTTGAAGCCCAATTTCTCCCGATTCAGAAAACACCCAATATGGGGATGAAAAGTGCTCTGCTGGCGCACTACAGGTCTCAGAAGAGAAGGAGTCACATTTGGCTTTTTGGAAGCAAATTTAGCTCTGGGGGCATGCCGCATTTAGGAAGCATATATGGTGCCAGGACAGAAAAAAAAACCCACATGGCATACCATTTTGGAAACTAGACCCCTTGGGGAACGTAACAAGGGGTAAAGTGAACCTTAATACCCCACAGGTGTTTCACGACTTTTGCATATGTAAAAAAAAAAAAAATTTTTACACTAAAATGCTTGTTTTCCCCCAAATTTTAAATTTTTACAAGGGATAATAGCAGAAAATACCCCCCAAAATTTGTAACCCCATCCCTTCTGAGTATGGAAATACCCAATAAGTGGACGTGAAGTGCACTTGGGGCGAACTACAATGATCAGAAGAGAAGGAGCATCATTGAGCTTTTGGAGAGAGAATTTGGCCATGTGCATTTCCAAAGCCCCCCCCGTGGTGCCAGAACAGTGGACCCCCCCACATGTGACCCCATTTTTAAAACTACACCCCTCACGGAAGGTAATAAGGGGTGCAGGGAGAATTTACACCCCACTGGCATTTGACGGATCTTTGGAACAGTGGGCTGTGCAAATTAAAAATTTTATTTTTCATTTTCACAGACCCCTGTTTCAAAGATCTGTCAGACACCTGTGGGGTGTAAATGCTCACTGTACCCCTTGTTACATTCCGTGAGGGGTGTAGTTTCCAAAATGGGGTCACTTGTGGGTATTTATTGTTTTGCACTTATGTCATAACCGCTGTAAAATCAGCCACACCTGAGCAAATCACCAATTTAGACCTCAAATTTACATGGTGCACTCTCCCTTCTGAGCCTTGTTGTGCGTCCCCAGAACACTTTGCGCCCACATATGGGGTATCTCCGTCCTCAGGAGAAATTGCGTTACAAATTTTGGAGGCTTTTTTTCTTTTACCGCTTGTGAAATTTTAAAGTATGGGGCAACACCAGTATGTTAGTGTACAAAAATGTTTTTTTTTTACACTAACATGCTGGTGTAGACCCCAACTTTACCTTTTCATAAGGGGTAAAAGGAGAAAAAGACCCCCAAATTTTTTAGGCAATTTCTCCCGAGTACGGCGATACCCCATATGTGGCCCTAAACTGTTGCCTTGAAATACGACAGGGCTCCAAAGTGAGAGCGCCATGCGCATTTGAGGCCTAAATTAGGGATTTGCATAGGGGTGGACATAGAGGTATTCTACACCAGTGATTCTCAAACAGGGTGTTATGTTAGTGTAGTGTTTTTAGGTTACATTCACACTGACGGCGGATTACACTGAGTCTCCCGCTAGGAGTTTGAGCTGCGGCTGCTGCAGCTCAAACTTGAAGCGGGGAACTCACTGTAATCCGCCGCCAGTGTGAATGTAACCTGTACATTCACATGGGAGGGGGGGGGCAAAACTACAACTCCCAGCATGCACTGACAGAACGTGCATGCTGGGAGTTGTAGTTTTGCAACAGCTGGAGGCACACTGGTTGGAAAATACTGAGTTAGGTAATAGAACCTATTAACTAACTCGGTATTTCCCAACCAGTGTGCCTCCAGCTGTTGCAGAACTACAACTCTCAGCATGTACTGATTGCCAAAGGGAATGCTGGGAGATGTAGTTATGCAACAGCTGGAGGCACGCAAGTACAACTCCCAGCATGCCGAGACAGCCATTTGCTGTTCCTGAATGCTGGGAGTTGTAGTTTTGCAAGATTTAGAGGGGTTCAGGCTGGAGATCACTGACAGTGGTCTCTAAACTGTGGCCCTCCAGATGTTGCAAAACTACAAATCTCAGCATGCTAAGACAGCAAACTGCTGTCTGGGCATGCTGGGAGTTGTAGTTTTGTAATATCTGGAGGGCTACAGTTTAGAGACCACTGTCAGTGATCTCCAGCCTGAACCCCTCTAAATCTTGCAAAACTACAACTCCCAGCATGCCAACACAGCAAACAGCTGTCAAGGCATGGTGGGAGTTGCAGTTTTGCAACATCTGGAGGGCGACAGTTTAGAGACCACTCTCTAAACTGTCGCCCTGCAGATGTTGCTAGGCAACAGACTCCCGGACACGCGGCGTCATACTCACCTCCACCGCCGCCGTGATCACAGCCGCCGCTGGGTAAGTGACCGCCGCTGCTGCCGCCGCTACTACACGGTTCCCCCCGATGTGCCCGGACACTGATGGGTGGGCATAGCGGAGGGGAACCGAACTTTAACCCCCCCCGCCCCCAGTCTGCTATTGGTCGGTCGCTCGACCGATCAATAGCAGGGATAGGAGGGGTGGCAACCCTGCCACCTCACTCCTATCTCTTCAAGGGGGATCGAGGGTGTCTTGGACACCCCCGATCCCCCTTATTTTATCGCGGAGCCGCCGTTGATGGGCAGGGGGAGAGCGCTCCCCCTGCAAACACCATAGATGCCGTGATCAGAACTGATCACGGCATCTATGGGGTTAATGCTGCCGGGACCGGCGCGATCGCGGCCCCGGCAGCTGCGGTGAGACTCCGGCTGTGATTGACAGCTGAGTCCCACCCGCGATCTCCTGCACTGACCGCGGCAGAGCAGGAGATCGCTTGGACGTATGCATACGTCCATTTGCGCGAACGTGTAATTTGCCTGGACGTATGCATACGTCCAATAGCGGGAAGGGGTTAATTCTACAGTTTTTCTCGATCTGGAAATTTTCACAAATGTGGATTCTAAAATATGTACAAAAAAACACTTTAAAAAGGTAGAAGTAAATAGTTTCCTTGGCTTTGATAGTTGTCATTATTCTAAGTGGCTTACAAATATCCCCTACGGACAGTAGCGGAGGATAAGAAAGAAATTGTACTTCCTCCGAGGATTTTAAAGAACAATCAAAAATTTTATATAAGCGTTTTAACCCCTTAAGGACTCAGCCCATTTGGACCTTAAAGGGGTATTCCGCCCCTAGACATTTTATCCCCTATCCAAAGGATAGGGGATAAGATGTCAGATCGCCGCGGTGCCGCTGCTGGGGAGCCCTGGGATCCCCGCTGCATCACCGCGCTATCATTACAGCACAGAGAGAGTACGCTCTGCACGTAATGATGGGCGGTACAGGGGCCGGAGCATCGTTACGTCACGGCCCCGCCCCTCGTGATGTCACGGCCCGCCCCTTTCAATACAAGTCTATGGGAGGGGGCGTGGCGGTTGTCACGCCCCCTCCCATAGACTTGCATTAAGGGGACGGGCCGTGATGTCACGAGGGGCGGCGCCATGAAGTAACGCGGCTCCGTCCCCTGTATCGCCCGTCATTACGCACTGAGCGAACTCGCTCTGTGCTGTAATGATAGCGCGGTGCCGCAGCGGGGATCCCGGGGTTCCCCAGCAGCGGGACCGCGGCGATCTGACATCTTATCCCCTATCCTTTGGATAGGGGCTAAAATGTCTAGGGGCGGAATACCCCTTTAAGGACAATTTTGTTTTTACGCTTTCGTTTTTTCCTCCTCCCCTTCAAAAAATCATAACTCTTTTATATTTTCATCCACAGACTAGTATGAGGGCTTGTTTTTTGCGCGACCAGTTGTCTGTTGTAATGCCATCACTCACTTTACCATAAAATGTATGGCGCAACCAAAAAAATACTATTTGTGTGGGGAAATTAAAAAGAAAACCGCAATTTTGCAAATTTTGGAAGGTTTTGTTTTCACGCCGTACAATTTATGGTAAAAATGACATGTCTTTTTTATTCTCTGGGTCAATACAATTAAAATGATACCCATGATTATACACATTTCTATTACTGTTGCGCTTAAGAAAAATCGCAAACTTTTTAACCAAATTAGTACGTTTAAAATCCCCCTATTTTGAAGACCTATAAATTTTTCATTTTTCTGTATAAGCGGTGGTATGAGGGCTCATTTTTTGCGCCGTGATCTGTACTTTTTATTAATGCCATATTTGCTTATACAAAACTTTTTTTTACATTTTTTAATAATTATTTTTGGGAATAAAATGTTATAAAAAGCAGCTATTTTGGACTTTTTTTTTTTTACGTTCACGCCGTTCACCGTACGGGATCATTTAAATTTTATTTTAATAGATCGGATATTTACTCATGCGGCGATACCAAATATGTATATAAAATTTTTTTTTTACACTTATTGGGGGTAAAATAGGGAAAATGGGGCAATTTACGTTTTTATTGGGGGAGGGGGTTTTTCACATTTTTTTTTACTTAATTTTTTTACTTCTATTTTTACACTCTTATAGTCCCCATAGGGGACTATTTATAGCAACCATTCGATTGCTAATCCTGTTCAGTGCTATGTATAGGACATAGCACTGATCAGCATTATCGGTCATCTTCTGCTCTGGTCTGCAGGAAGGCAGATCAGAGCAGAAGACTCCCGGAAGGCAGCAGAGGCAGGTGAGGGGACCTCCATCTGCCGTGCAGGATGATCGGATCGCCGTGGCAGCGCTGCGGGCGATCCGATCATCCTGTTAAGTGACCGCGATGCTGCAGATGCCGTGATCTGCATTGATCACGCATCTGAGGGGTTAATGGCGGACATCCGCGGGATTGCGGGTGTCCGCCATTACCGGCGGGTCCCTGGCTGCGATCCACAGCCGGGACCTGCCACACATGATGCCGGCATCGCTCCGATGCCAGCGGTTATGCTCAGGACGTAAATGTTCGTCCTGGTGCGTTAAATACCACATCACCAGGACGTACATTTACGTCCTGCATCGTTAAGGGGTTAAAGAAAAAAATTACCCAAAAAAATATTAACAAACGCATATAAAAGAGTAGAGGGCCTAAAACAGACTGATTTAATTAAATATGAGGTAAAACAAAAACAAAAAAATACACCCAAATAAAATTTTATTACTACTTTTAACAATGCCACAAACAAAATAAGAAACATATTAAATAAACACTGGCCAATTATTATGACGGATCCTATTTTAAAATCATTAATCCCAAAACGTCCTACCCTAACATTCAGACGAGCAAAAACATCAAGAAATCATTTATCCCCAAGCAAATTAAAAAATAAAATTATCAAACCAAATATTTGTAAACCTACCATGATTGGTACATTCCGCTGCGCTAAAAAATGCTGTCTGTGCTGCGAATGGATTGCGTTTCCTCCCTGTGATTCAGTAACATCTTTCTCTACAGGCAAAGTTTTTTCTTTGAAAGAAAAATTAAACTGCTCCGATTCCTTTGTTATTTATCTCCTTACATGTGAGTGTGGGCTTCAGTATGTGGGCCGCACGGTACAAACTGTACGTGCCCGCATAAATAAACATAGATATAATATCAAAAACAATGTTATACTACATAGTGTATCAAGACACACCACAGCTTTACACAACAGTAACCACAATTGTTTGAAACTAACTCTCTTGGAAAGTATCCCTTTAGAATATGATGACCGCTTTCAAAAATTAGTGAATAGGGAATCCTTTTGGATTTATTCCCTTAACTCCTTGTAGCCAAGGGGATTAAATGAGACAATAGATAAAACATTTCAATGATAGCTTCGGAGTCTTATTTATTTATTTATCCATGTATATAAAGAATTTTTAAAGAATTTTTTTTTTTATATTATCTTGGATCACATGGAAAAACATCATTTTATGCAAATTAATTTGTGATGTCATTTCCGGTTCCTATAACCAAATGAGTATGTATGTGTTGTTTTTATGTATATTTAGCATGTCTGAGGAAAAGGACGGAGCGTCCTTGAAACGCGTTACATGTGAATAAAAGTTACCCATACTTAGCTTGTGGACAGCGCTGTCATCTATCCCTCATCCCCTCACACCTGGCTGGTGTGAAAACTCTGCCATATCAATCACAGAGCGGGGACGGCCTCAGAAGGGGAGGCAAGCCCTCCGGGTACGCCCACAGTGGATTGCACTGCGGTGCGGGGGGGGGGGGCAATCCACTCCACTGGACCACCAGGGATGGTTTAAATGTCCCTTTAGACGCTGCTGTCATCTTTGACAGAGGCGATCTAAAGGGTTAATAGCCGCCTGCGGCTATGTCGGTTAATAACGGCAGCCCCCAGCTACAGGAATCAGCTGGTGGCCGGCCGTTATGATGCAGCCTGAGTCATACACCGCTTGCGGTCTCATGACAAGCCGGCTCGTCCTTAGACAGCAACCGGTTAAAGTCCAGTAAAAATAATACTTGGTCACATGTTACTTATATGTCAAATAAAAATATATAATAGTTAAATTAACCCCTACCCCGATATGTGAAGGATGGGGATTTTGTTTCAATTCCCATGCATGTATATAGGACTTCTGGTACCTTACTCCACAATCTCCGCTCTGCATCTCCTGAAAAATGCGTCAGTCCGGCTGGCAGGCCACATTCCATGCCCCATCTCGCACTATACACGCCCACCATTTAAGCCACACCCCTTTTATTTTCAGCTTACAATATCTTAACCACAATGCAGCCCCCCCTGAGGACAAGATATGAGGATTAGAAATGAGGATTAGATATAAGGACAGGATATGGGTCGGCATATGAGGTCGGGATATGGGGATGGGATATGAGGTCGGGATATGGGGACAGGATATGAGGTCGAGATATGAGGGCGGGATACGAGGTCGGAAAATGGAGACGAGATATCGGGACGGGATCTGAGGACGGGATATGAGGTCAGGATATGAGGACAGGATATGAGGTCGGGATATGGGGACGAGATATGGGGACAGGATATAGGGATGGGATATAAGGACAGAATATGGAGGTCAGGATATGGGGACAAGATATGGTGACAGGATATGAGGTTGGAATAGGAGGAAGGGATTTGGGGTCGGCATATGAGGAGGGGATATGGGGTCAGGATTTAAGGATGGGATATGAGGACAAAAGCTTCCTCCTATGTTACTATGTAGGGGTGGCCTGAGACCCACCCATAACAGCAATCGCTGTTTTTCAGGGCCAAGCTGGTGACCCAATGGATCGGAAAATAAGGGTGACCGGTGCTGTCTGAGACAGCACCTATTATCCTGAAGGGATTGGAGTGAGGTGGCAGGGGTGCCACCCCTCCTGTCCTTGGCATTGGTTAGTCAGGAGGGAGCGGGGGCAAAATTTAGTCCCTCCACTCGGCCCACCAATGGTAGTCCAGGAAGAGCAGGGGAGGGTGAAGATCAGCGGCAGGCAGCTCAACCCTGGCGGGCAAAGATCAGCGGCACTGCCATCCTGACAGGAGGCGTCGTTGATGCGGCAGAGGTCCTCAAAGATCTGGGAGCCACAGTTTGGAGACAACTGTGCGTAGTCTCTAAACTGTGGCCCTCCAGATTTTTCAAAACTACAACTCCCAGCATGTCCAGACAGCCATTTACTCTCTGGATATGCTGGGATTTGTAGTTTTGCAAGATCTGAAGGGCCAGAGTTTGGAGATCACTGTGCAGTGGTCTCTAAACTGTGGCTGTCCAGATCTTGCAAAACTACAAATCCAAGCATGCCCAGACAGCCGTTTGTTGTCTTCGCATGCTGGGATTTATAGTTTTCCAAGATCTGGAGGGCTACAGTTTGCAGATCACCGTACGTTGGTCTATAAACTGTAGCCCTCCAGATCTTGCATAACTACAACTCCCAGCATGCACAAACAGCAAACGGCTGTCTGAGCATGCTGGAAGTTGTAGATGCGTGCCTCCAGCCTATTGCATATCTAAAAATCCCGAAATTAGGTCTCAAATGCACATGGCCCTCTCTCAAATCTAAGCCTTGTCATATTTCAAGGCAACAGTTTAGGGCCACATATGAGGTATTTCCAGAGAAATTGCCTTAAAAATGTTGGTAGCTTTTTCTTCTATTACCCCTTATGAAAAGGAAAAGTTTTTACACTAACATGCTGGTGTTGCCCCATACTTTTTATTTTCACAAGAAGTAAAAGGGAAAAAAGACCCCAAAATTTGAAACACAATTTCTCCTAAGTACGGAAATACCCAATATGTGGACGTAAAGCTATCTGCGGGCACACAACAAGGCTCAGGAGTGAGAGCGCACCATATACATTTGAGGCCTAAATTGATGATTTGCACAGGGGTGGCTGATCATTACAGCGCTTCTGACATAAATGCAAAAAACAAAACACCCACATGTGGCCTATCTGTCGGGGACATTTTATGCCGCACATAAAGCTCTCTCAACTGTGCCAACAGCCGGAAAGCTGGGCTGCCCTAGCTCTTTTAATACAGACACCATGCTTCACTAATATACCCCTAACCATGCATTTATGAGCTTCCCTTGAGTAGGGACATTTTCTGTTACATTTTTCTTAAAAGAATTGTCCAGGGTGGATTTAATATCTTCCACCACCACTACATCATTCAGAAGGGATGGATTCATTCTCCATTGCTACTGCAGCGCATATGAAGAGGGAATCAGAATAGTGATGGTTACCAATGCATGATCTGAGAAACTTATCGTTTCAATAGTAGCGCATTGCATTATCTTGAGGTCATGATGCTTCAGAAAAAAATAATCTAACCTAGAGTACATATGTATCATATCATGTGCATAGGCCTCTGCACTGGAGTCTGAGTGAATTTGGGGAGGGTACCCTGATTCTGGGGGGAGATTTTAATGTAGCTCTTGAGCCTTTTATAGACACTTCGTGGGGGACCTCACGAGTCAGACTTTCAACGTTGAGGCGTATTGGTACACTTCTCCATGAACATCGATTTATGGACGCGTGGCGCATTTGACATCCTGGAGAGCGTAATTATTCTTTTTATTCTACGATACATGGTATGTACTCTAGGTTAGATATTTTTTTTCTGAAGCATCACGACCTCCAGATATTACAATGCGTTACTATTAATACCATAAGTTTCTCGGATCATGCATTGGTAAGAATCAGAGGGGAATTAGCTCAGAAGAGGCAGGAGGTCCGCTCTCTGATGCTGGATAAGGCCAAAGCTACGCTTACAAAATGCAGACGGCAATTTTATGAGTACGGGAATAAATGTGGGAGGACCCTGCCGGGGGCACTACAAAAACAACAAGCAAGATCTTATATACCTTCTATAGGCACTCGCTCACACTCTGTGGTGCATCTCTCTATGGAAATCCCTAATTTTCGGGATATAGTACAAGACTATATTGCTTCTTCGGGTATGCTTCCTCTTTGTGAAGAGGATGTAATCAACTTGGAGAATCCGATATCTGCAGAAGAATTACAAAGCGCAGTTGAATTTTCTCAGTTAAATATTCTCCTGGGATACTATCAGACTTTTCTTGATATTCTCTCACCACACGTTCTACGGGCTTTTAATGCACTGGCTAAGGGAACCAACTTACCAGCTGATTCTACGCGTGCTCACGTGGTGGTGTTACCAAAAGAGGGAAAGGATACGTCCACATGTGCTGGGTTTTGCCCTATATCCCTGCTTAATGTGGACCTAAATCTTTTTGCTAAAGGTACTGGCGACGCTTATGGGAGAAGTAGTTCACTCAGACCAAGCAGGGTTTATGATGAGAGGGAAGCATGGGATAATACCATGAAAGCAATTAATCCGGATCCACATTGCAAAATCGGCAGCTATACCTGCCATGTTACTTTCAACAGAAGCCGAAAAGGCATTTGATCGTGTTAATTTTTTTAAAATTTTTTGGGGGAAGAGACACTCAGATTTATACAGTCGTGTTTTTAAATTGGATAATGGCTCTATACTCCTCACCAACAGCATGTGTAAGGATGAACCACATACTCTCAGGGGACTTTTCAATACATAACGGCACTGGACAGGGGTGTCCCCTGTCTCCACTGATTTTTATTCTCACCATGGGACCACTAGTGTAAAATCAGGCGGTCGCCTGATATTGCAAGGATACAGATAAGGCATCCTATGCTGATGACCTTTTGTTTTTAATCACCAAACCACGGATTTCCCATCCTGTCCTTATGAAAGAACTGGAATGTTTTTCAAAGCTCCCGAATTTTAAGATAAACTATTCTAAATCAGAGCCATTAAATGTATCCCTTAGAAGATGATGATCTTACCAAAATTTCTTCACGCTTTCCAATGACTCCCAATTCTGCTCTTGAATCTCTTCAAAATAAGTTTGTATGGGGAGGTAAAGTGGTGAGATTGAAAAGGGCTGCTCTCTGTAGCCCAAAGGCGGCTGGAGGGATTGGCTTTCTGGACATGCGGTCCTATTTTTAAGCTGTATTGTTAACACGAGGGGTTGACTGGTGTTGCCATGCTCACAGCAAGCCATGGATGGAGCTAGAACAATCATTTACTAAAATCCTGCTTTGCTGTTTGCCTTGTGTCCTACCAACAAAGTACGGCCATTGCGTTTGACCCCCATTTTGGCAGGGTCCCCCCATCCCCGGTTTTATAATTACCTGTTCCCGGGGACCATGCTACTTCTGTCTCCTGCTGCGTCCTGCGTTACACTGTGCGCAATGACGAGTGACGTGACGTGCGCGACGTCACTGTCAGTGCGCACAGTGACAGCTCAGGAGGACGCCACCGGAGCCAGACGTAGAGTGGACCCCGGGCCCCGGGAACAGGTAATTATAAAACCGGGGATGGATGAGGCAATGGGGCCGGGGTGGAGCGGTGGGGGGTCGCGGTGCGGCGGGTCGGGGGGGGGGCGTTCGCGGTGCAGCGGGTCGGGGGGGGGGCGGTCGCGGTGCGGCGGGTCGGGGGGGCAATTGCGGTGCGGCAGTGGGGGGAGCGGTGGCGGTGATAGGACTCAGGACCCCCGGACAGGCAGGGGGAGAGAAGCGGGTGGCGGCGGCCTATGGCACCGCAAAAGCCACTTCAGTTCATTGATTTAAATCGCCCACTTTAAATCAATGATCTGCAGCGGTGTCGCGGGGGGATAAATAGCCGATAACTTATACCGGAATATCGGTATAAGTTATCGGCTATCGGCACTAACCTCCACCGATTATCGGTATCGGCCCTAAAAAAACGATATCGGTTGATCCCTATTTATTCGATTACATTAATTACAATAGTTTCATAGTGAGGTCCTCGGCAGTGCCCTTGCTTCGGACGACACACAAATAATATTAACCATATATTAAAAAATGAGTAAAATACAATTGGGGCTAATATTGCACTAGAGGGATATATGGGAGAGAAGGTGTCAAGCAATAGTCCAGGGGATGACGGTGACCTATTTCTGTGGATGATAGGTAATGAAAGTAATAGTCCTGTAATAGTCACATAGCATACATAGCACTGATAGGGTTAATCCACAGTAGTTTTGGCGCTCGGCGGCGCTGTAGGCTTTCAGAAATTAGACCACTTTCCCTGTCTGCGCAGGGTTTGCTTAAAATAGATGCGCGTAATAGCAATGCAGGCGTATCAGGTTATATACAGTTGTGCAAGATGCGCTCTCCTATACCCCGGCGGCACGGGGACAAAATACAAGAAGAGGTCAATGAAGAACGGGCACTATGTGCCTCTTACCGGCTCCTCTGAATTCGAATGCGCGTGTCAGCGCTGGAGGTCCTCCGGTGCCTACCATCTGTGACCCGGCAGCATGGGGAAACAGGAGCAGGAGAGGCATGGAGGTCCGGTGTGAGATGACGTTGCTGGCTGTAGAGCTGGGAGCCGGTGCTGTCTGCGGCTGATTAGCGGTGACTGTTCGGGACTCTGCTGTGGTAATAGAATGCTCTGATGTGTCCCGTCTCTGTGCAAGTAAGCAGTCTGTACCAGACGCGTTTCAGGGAGCCACGGTAGGGATAAAAGACTGAATCAGTCTTTTATCCCTACCAGTTTCTTCTGCTTCCAGATGAATTTAGAGAACAGAGGCAGTATAGAGGCAAAAAATGCTTCCGGCAGGGCTATTGGGACCACGTGCATCCTATATGTGAGTTTCAGGAGAACATTACATTGAAGCCATGATATGAGGGGGATATCGTACTCCTCCAGTAAGGATGGTATGTCATGTAAAAGTGGTTTGTAGTGTGCATCATAGAGAGTGCCCATCTCTGCTGTGATGTGGACACCTAGATATTTGAGGGAAGTGGGAGCCCAGGCAAACTGAGACTGAGATTTGAGCATGGAGGTTTTAGAAGATGGGAAGGAGACATTCAGAAGCTCTGACTTTTATTAGACACCAGACACCCCCCCCCCCAACCCACAGAAACCCCCAGCCCCCCCCCCTCCGCGCGCGACACCGCTGCAGACCATTGATTTAAAGCGGGCGCTTTAAATCAATGAACTGCAGCAGCTTTTGCAGTGTCAGAGACTGCCGCCGCCACCCACTTCTCTCCCCCTGCCTGTCCGGGGGTCCTCCTGAGTCCTATCACCGCAACCGCCGCACCTCCCACCGCACCTTCCCGGACCCATTGCCTCCCCCATCCCCGGTTTTATAATTACCTGTTCCCGGGGCCCGGGGTCCACACTACTTCTGGCTCCGGTGGCGTCCTCCTGAGCTGTCACTGTGCGCGCTGACAGAGAGGTCGCGTTGAGGACGTCACTCATCATTGCACAGCGTAACACAGGACGCAGCAGGAGCCAGAAGTAGCGTGGACCCCGGGAACAGGTAATTATAAAACCGGGGATGGGGGAGGCCATGGGGCCGGGGCGGTGCGGTGGGGGGTGCGGCGGGTGGTGCGGCGCGGTGTGGGCGGGGGCCATTATAGGATTGTCGGCAAGGTAATTGCCGATACCAATAACGCCCAAAATCGTGAATATCGGACGATAAAATCGGCCAAACCGATAATCGATCGATCCCTACTTCTAGAGACTGCTTAGGGAGAGGGGTACCCTGGAACAGTGAGGAGCACAGGATTTGTGAGATGGGGGTAGTAAGATATCTTGAAACTCCTTGTAATAAAGTAGTCGTAGTCTGTCTGGACTAGGGCTTTTTCCGGGGGGGGAGGAGAGCACTACTTTTACCTTTCTGGTGTAAAAGGCGTGAGAAGCTCTGCAGACATGTCCTCATGCAGTTGAGGAAGGGATAGAACTTTAAGGAACTGCTCAATCAGCAAATTCCGCTCACTTACTTTGGATGGGGGACTTTTATCGTTAAGGTTGTATCATTTGGAGTAGATCCGCTGGAAAGCAAATTCAATGTCTGGTGTGGAGGTGCTAAGAGCGCCACCAGTGGTTCTCACCTCATGAATGTGTTGCTTATTGTCATGAGCGTAGATACGGTGCCTGAAATGTAAGTATGCTTTGGATGATTTATGGTTGAGATGTGTAAGAAGTTTTTCTCAGAGGAAGCATAGTTCTTTCTGGGTGTCTGCTGTATGTGAGGCTTTGTGGATCCTCTCCAATGCAGCTATTTATTGCAAAAGGGAGTCATTCTCATGCTGGCCAGCTTTCGTTAGTTTAGAGCTCCAGGATATGAAAATTCCCATAATGCAGGCTTTGTGGGCCTCCCATATGACTGGTACAGGCGGGCCAGAGTCACAATTCAGCTTGAAATAGGAATCAAGATGAGACTGAATATCTGAAACGGCCTGTGGGTTCTCTAGAATGTGTTCATTTAGGCACCATCTCCAGGTTTAGAGGTGGTTTTAGAAAGGAGAAGACAGAGGTGAACAGGAGCATGGTCAGAGAAATAACATCAATACCTGTGGCTGTGAGGTGTGGTAAGAGAGAAGAATGGACAAACAAGTAGTCCAGTCTCTGGTAAGAGTTATGAGCTGCTGAAAAGTGCAAGTAGTCTTTGACGGAAGGATTCTGCAGGTGCCAGGCATCTATGAGAGATGAAACTGAAACCAAAACCATAATTTAGCAACTTATTCTGTAGGTCCATACGATTACAGAGATACCAAATGTTTATGTAAACATTTGTTAACCCCTTTAAGCCAATTTTCATTTTTACATATTCATGTTTTTTTGTTTTCTCCATATTTAGTTATTAACCCCTTAAGGACCATGCCCGTTTGACCTTAAGGACCAGGCCAATTTTAGTTTTGCATTTTCGTTTTTTCCTCCTCGCCTTCTAAAAATCGTAACTCTTTTATATTTCCATCCGCAGACTATATTATGAGGGCTTGTTTTTTGCACGACCAGTTGTCCTTTGTAATGACATCACTCATTTTACCATAAAATATATGGCGCAAACAAAAAACTACTATTTATGTGGTGAAATGAAAAAGAAAAACGCAATTTTGGAAATTTTGGAAGGTTTCGTTTTTACGCCGTACAATTTATGGTAAAAATGACATGTGTTCTTTATTCTGTGGGTCGATACGATTAAAAAGATAACCATGATTACATACTTTTCTTTTATTGTTGTGCTTAAAAACAAATAGCAAACTTTTAAAACCAAATTAGTACGTTTAATCACGGCATCTGAGGGGTTAATGGCAGACATCCGTGCGATTACAGATGTCGGCCATTACCAGAGGCTCCTTGGCTGCTATCAGCAGCCAGGACCTGCCGCGCATGACCCGAGCATCGCTCCGATGCTCGCGGTCATGTACAGGACTTAAATGTACATCCTGGTGCACGAAGTACCGCCGCACCAGGACGTACATTTACGTCCTTGGTTGTTAAGGGGTTAAAGTGTACCTGTTGTCAACAAAAACTTTTTAGACAATGTAGATAATACCATTATATGCGTATTTGTAATATACATTGGTTAAAAAATAAGGAGATTTTTTAATGCTTACCGTAAAATCTCTTTCTCGAAGGATCCATTGGGGGACACAGACCATGGGTGTATGATGATGTCTCTAGGAGGTATGACACTATGGCAACAAAAAAAGTCGGCTCCTCCCAGCAGGATATACCCGCCTCCAGGCCCTGAGCTAATCAGTTTTAGTACCAGAGCAATAGGAGAGGACCGACAGGTCAAGGAAAAAACACGAACTGTCCAAGAACCAGAAGAAAAAGCATAACTAAACACACCCTCGAACAGAGAACCAAAGAGAAACCCAAAAGGGCGGGAGCTGTGTCTCCCAATGGATCCTTCGAGAAAGAGATTTTACGGTAAGCATTAAAAAATCTCCTTTTCTCTATCGACTCCATTGGGGGACACAGACCATGGGATGTACCAAAGCCGTCCCTTGGCTTGGGATAATCAGTCAGGCAGGCGGCTGTTCCACTGCCGCCTGCAGCACTTTACGGCCCAGACTAGCATCAGCCGTTGCAAAGGTATGAACCTGGTAGAACCTCGAGAAAGTGTGCAAAGACGACCAAGTAGCCGCCTTGCAAATCTGCGAGGCCGAGGCTTTGTTCTGGAGAGCCCAGGATGCACCAACAGAACGGGTAGAATGAGCCACAACCCTGATGGGAGGAATCTTCCCCATACAGCGATAGGCTTCCAAAATGGCAGACCGGATCCACCGAGAAATGGTGGCCTTGGAAGCAGGTTGTCCCTTACGACCTTCTGTAAGGACGAAAAAGGAATCGCACTGATGAAATGAAGAAGTGATAGAGAGATAGGACCTAACAGTGAATCACCAGAAACAGAGAACAGCAGGAGAGAGCTGCCAATTCAGACACTCTCCGAATGGAGGTGATCGCAACAAGAAACGCCACTTTCCAAGAAAGGAGGCGCAGGGACACCTCCCTAAGGGGTTCAAAGGGTTCACCTTGGAGGACACCCAGAACCAGATTCAAGTCCCAAGGGGGAGAAGGTGACCGATAAGGAGGGGCAGCATGCGCCACTCCTTGAATGAAGGTCCGGACATGAGAATTAGAAGCCAGAGGATGCTGGAAAAGAATAGAAAGGGCCGAAACCTGACCCTTAAGGGAACTGAGAGACAACCCAATCCCGACTGCAAGAAGGAGATAAGACGGGGAACAGAAAAAGTAACAGGAGACAAGACCTGAGCTTCACACGAACGAAAATAAGACTGTAAATTTTCGCCGAGGAGGGCTTACGAGCCCTGAGCATGGTGCGAATGACTTGGGAAGAGAAACCGCGGGCTCTCAAAACCGCGGTCTCATCCGCCACGCTGTCAAATGCAGCGACTGTAAATTGGGGTGGCAAAGAGGACCCTGAGACAGCAGGTCCGGACGAAGTGGAAGGCGCAGCGAAGAGTCGTCCAGGAGCCTGACCACGTCGGAGTGCCACGTCCTTCGGGGCCAATCTGAAGCTACCAGTATGGCGGGAATGTTCTCCGCTTTGAGCTTCCTCAGAACCCTGGGAAGGAGCAGAAGGGGAGGGAACAGATAGGGCAGGGCAAACCCTAGGAATCACTATGGCGTCCACGGCTAGAGCCAGGGGGTCCCGGGACTTTGAAACAAATGGAAGAATCTTCCGATTGTGCCGAGACGCGAAGAGGTCCACGTCTGTAATGCCCCAGAGGTCGCAGATCTGCGCGAAGACCTTTGGATGAAGGGACCACTCGCCAGGGTCGGCTGAGGACCGGCTGAGGAAGTCCGCTTCCCAGATGAGCACACCCGGAATGTAAATCGCCTAAATGGCCGGAACCTTGTTTTCCACCCAGATGAGAATCTTTGTCACCTCGGCCATGGCTGCCGAGCCGCGAGTGCCGCCTTGCCAATTTATGTACGCTACGGCCGTGGCGTTGTCCGACTGGACGCGGACAGGGCGGGTCTGAAGCAGGGACTCCCAATGAAGAAGACAAAGAAGAATCGCCCTCAGTTCCAAGATGTTTATCGGAAGAAGGGCTCCCCGGGGAGACCAGAGGCCTTGAACCGTTTAGTCCCTGAACACACCGCCCCAGCCCGACAGACTGGCAACTGTTGTAACTACCTGCCAGTGGAGGGGAAGAAATGATCGCCCCTGAAGAAGAAGGGGGGAGCGGAGCCACCAGAGCAGAGACTGACGGATCCGACAAGGGAGAGCAATCTTGCGATCGAGAGACAGAGGAGATCTGTCCCATCGAGAGAGAATCGCCAGTTGAAGGGGGCGGTAATGAAACTGGGCAAAGGGTACGGCCTCCATGGCCGCTACCATCCGACCCAAGACTTCCATGCAAATGTGGATGGAAACTGGGACCTGGGCCCGAAGGGAGAGGACTACTGACAGGAGAGTCAGACGTTTGTCCGGCAGAAGGCAAATCCGGGCAGATGGCCGTGTTGAATTGAAGTCCCAAGAAGATCAGAGACTGGGTGGGAGAGAGGTCAGACTTGTCCCGGTTGACCATCCACCCGAAGCGATCCAAGGTCTGGAGAGTGAGATCCACATTCTCCAGAGTCTGGACTCTGGTGGGAGCCTTGATGAGAAGGTCGTCCAGGTAAGGGATCACTGAGACTCCTCTCGACCGCAACAGGGCTATCACTGGCGCAAGGATCTTGGTAAAGACCCGAGGAGCAGTGGCCAGACCAAAAGGGAGGTCTACGAATTGAAAATACCCCTCCGGAACCGCAAAGCGGAGGTACCGCTGATGGCCGGGAAATATTGGAACATGGAGGTAGGCATCCTTGATGTCCACCGAAGAAAGAAACTCCCCTTGTTCGATGGATGCCACTACTGAACGGAGATATTCCATTCGGAAGTGGCGGATGAGAAGATGACGGTTGAGACGCTTGAGGTCCAAGATTGGCCACACAGAACCGCCCTTCTTGGGGACCACAAAAAGATTGGAATAGAAACCCCCAAAACGTTCCCCTGGAGGGACGGGGACAATAACTACTTGGAGAAGTAGGGACTGGAGGGCCTCCCGAAACTGCTTCGCCAGAGAAGGAGACCGGGGGGCCCGGGACTGAAAAAAATCGATCCCTCGGAAGGGAGGCAAATTCGATTCGGTATCCGTTGGACACCACGTCCCTGACCCAAGAGTCCTGAATGTGTGTGGTCCAGATGTCTCGAAGAAGTAAGAGACGACCTTACACCGGAGAAAAAAATCTGCGGGTGGGGGCATCACTTCATGCGGAAGTGGGTTTGCGGTTGCCCTATTTGGCCGCAAAACGTCCGGAACGGTTGGTGTCTGATTTCCAAGACGGGCGCGCCCGGAACGAGGGAGCCGTCTTGTCCCGCGAAGGCGCATGCCCAGACCCCTTATTGGGGCCAAAAGTCCGGCATTAACCCTTTAGACACCGCAATCAAAGTTGATTGGGGCATCTAAAATGAAATTGAAAGCATCCTGGCAGCTCAGCGGAGCTGATCGGGACTATTGCGATGAAATCGCGATGTCTCAATCAGCTAAATGGACAGTGGAGGGTCCTTACCTGCCTCCTCGCTGGACGATCGGTCCTCTGTTGCTCCCAGCCGTCCATGCAGGCTGAAGCAGTAGAGCACTGATAACACTGATAGATGCTATGCTATTGCATTGCATTGAACAGTGTATGCAATCAAAAGATTGCATGGTATAGCCCCCTATGGGGCTTAAAAAAAAGTTAATATATGTGAATAAGCCCCTCCCCTAATATGAGCCCTCATGTAGCCCTGTGTGTATGTAGCCCCTATGGGGGCTATAACATTGCAAAAAAAAAAAAGTGGATAAAGATGATTTAACCCTTTCCCTAATAAAATCACCCCCCTTTACCCATAAAAAAAAAAAACTGTGTAACTAAAAATATTTATGGAATAAAAACTGATGGAATAAAGACTTTCTGCACGGATACACAGGTGAGTGCGGCTCCTCTCTCTGCATATTACAGTAGCGCTTTGTGCTCTTCTACCTGCACTACCAGTTTTAGCAGCCTCTTTAACCTCACACCAATCAAACTGTGTGTGCTACCAGTGCAATCTACGCACTACACCCTTGCAGTGCCGGACACGACAGTCTGTATCTCCTACGAACACAATAATAGAAAGGTATGTAAAGATGGGCATCATTTTAATTGTATTGACCCAAAGAATGAAGAAACTTAATTTTTACTGTAAAGTGTACAATGTAAAAACTAAACCCTCCAAAATTAGCAAAATTGTGTTTTTTATTAAAATTTTCTCACTAAAAAAGTGTATTTTTGGGTTCATCGTACATTTTATGGTAAAATGAGAGGAGCTTTTATAAGTACAATTGGTCACGCAGAAAAACAAGCCCTCATATGGGACTGTGGATGGAAATATAAAAGAGTTATGGATTTTAGAAGGCGAGGAGGAAAAAAATGAAAATGCAAAAACAAAATCAGCATTGTTCTTAAGGTCAAACTGGACTTGGTCCTTAAAAGGGGTTAAACATACTAATTTTGGTGCATGTAATTATAATTTTTTTTAAGGGTGTCTTTTTTACCGAAAGGTGCACTGCGTAGAAACGAAAGCCCTAAAAAGTTGCTAAATGGTCTTTTTTTTTATTTTTTATTTCACCCCACAAATAAGTTTTTTTTTAGTTTTGCCGCAGATTATGTTACAAAATAAGTGATGTCATTATAAACGTAAACTTATTGGCGCAAATAAAAAGCCCTCATATGGGTCTGTAGGTGCAAAATTGAACGCGTTATGATTTTTAGAAGGGGAGGAGGAAAGAACGAAAATTGCCCTTAAGAGTTCTTAACCCCTTAAGGACATAGGGCGTATCCATACGCCCCCGTTTCCAAGTGCTTAAGGACCGAGGGATGGATACGCCCTGAGCATTTCCAGCCCCCGCCGCTAGCCAGAGGGGAGCGGGGGCCAGATGCCTGCTGAAATCGTTCAGCAGGCATCCCGGCATATCGCCCAGGGGGGTCATTATGTCCCCCCATGTCGGCGATTGCCGCAGATCGCTGGAAAATTCAGTCCAGCGATCTGCGGCGGATTCCGGGTCAATCGGGTCTCCAGTGACCCGATGACCCGGAATTACTGGCTGATCAGCCAGAGCTAGCAGGGGTGAGGTGGCACTGGTGCCACCTCACGATCGCCCTGATTCGTCGGCCGGATTCCCGGCCGATCAATCAGGGCACCTGCTGCGGGTGTCACTCCCGCACCCGCTCCGCCCCTCTTCCGGAGGACGTGAGCGGGTGCGGGCAGAAGACCCCGGGTGCTGGGGACCCCGATCCCCGGCGTCCCTGTTGGGATCGGGGCCCCAGGAGCGACAGCGGCGGCGGGACTGGCCTGTTCCCTGAGCAGCAGCAGGAGGTGAGTGACAGCCTCCTGCTGTTGCTTAGCAACAGATCCCAGCATGCAAAAAGGGAATGCTGGGAGCTGTAGTTATGCAACAGCAGGAGGCAGACCACCACAACTCCCAGCATGCCCTTATGGGCATGCTGGGACTTGTAGTTTTGCAACAGCTGGAGGCACATTCTTTCTATGGAAAAGTGTACCTTCAGCTGTTGTATAACTACAACTCCCAGCTTGCACAATCAGCTAAAGTGCATGCTGGGAGTTGTAGTGGTGCATCTGGTGGTTGCATAACTACAACTCCCAGCATGCCCGTTTGCTGTCGTGACTGCTGAGAGTTGTAGTTTTGCAACAGCTGAAGGCACACTGAGTTAAGTAGCAAACCAGTGTGTCTCCAGCTGTTGCATAACTACAATCCCCAGCATCCCCAGCTAATGTAGTATGCCTCCGGCTGTTGCATAACTACAAGACCCAGCATGCCCTTCCGCTGTCCGTACATGCTGGGGGTTGTAGCTATTGCAACAGCTGAAGGCACACTGGTTGCAAAACACTGAGTTTGTTACCAAACTCGGTGTTTCACAACCTGTGTGTCTCCAGCTGTTGCAAAACTACAACTCCCAGCATGCACTGATAGACCGTACATGCTGGGAGTTGTAGTTTTGCAACAGCTGGATGTCCCCCCCCCCCAATGTGAATGTACAGGGTACACTCACATGGGCGGAGGATTACAGTAAGCATCCGGCTGCAAGTTTGAGCTGCGGCAAATTTTCTGCTGCAGCTCAAGCTGCCAGCGAGAAACTACTGTGAACCCCCGCCCGTGCGACTGTACCCTAAAAACACTACACTAACACAAAATAAAATAAAAAGTAAAAAACACTACATATACACATACCCCTACACAGCCCCCCTCCCCAATAAAAATGACAAACGTCTGGTACGCCACTGTTTCCAGAACGGAGCCTCCAGCTGTTGCAAAACAACTACTCCCAGTATTGCCAGATAGCCACTGACTGTCTAGGCATGCTGGGAGTTTTACAACAGCTGGAGGCCCCCTGTTTGGGAATCACTGGCGTAGAATACCCCTATGTCCACCCCTATGCAAGTCCCTAATTTAGGCCTCAAATGCGCATGGCGCTCCCACTTTGGAGCCCTGTCGTATTTCATATGGGGTATCGCCGTACTCGGGAGAAATTGGGCTTCAAATTTTGGGGGGTATTTTCTGCTATTACCCTTTTTAAAAATGTAAAATTTTTGGGAAAACAAGCATTTTAGGTTAAAAAAAAATTTTTTTTTTTACATATACAAAAGTCATGAAACACCTGTGGGATAAAAAGGTTCACTTAACCCCTTATTACGTTCCCCAAGGGGTTTAGTTTCCAAAATGGTATGCCATGTGTTTTTTTTTTTTTTTTTTTGCTGTCCTGGCACCATAGGGGCTTCCTAAATGCGGCATGCCCCCAGAGCAAAATTTGCTTTCAAAAAGCCAAATGTGACTCCTTCTCTTCTGAGACCTGTAGTGCGCCAGCAGAGCACTTTTCACCCCCATATGGGGTGTTTTCTGAATCGGGAGAAATTGGGCTTCAAATTTTGGGGGGTGTTTTCTGCTATTACCCTTTTTAAAAATGTAAAAATTTTGGGAAACCAAGCATTTTAGGTAAAAAAAAAAAAAATGTTTCACATATGCAAAAGTCGTGAAACACCTGTAGGGTATTAAGGTTCACATTACCCCTTGTTACGTTCCCCAAGGGGTCTAGTTTCCAAAATGGTATGCCATGTGTTTTTTTTGCTGTTCTGGCACCATAGGGGCTTCCTACATGCGGCATGCCCCCAGAGCAAAATTTGCTTTCAAAAAGCCAAATGTGACTCCTTCTCTTCTGAGACCTGTAGTGCGCCAGCAGAGCAATTTTCACCCCCATATGGGGTGTTTTCTGAATCGGGAGAAATTGGGCTTCAAATTTTGGGGGGTATTTTCTGCTATTACCCTTTTTAAAAATGTAAAATTTTTGGGAAACCAAGCATTTTAGGTAAAAATGTTTTAATATTTTTTACATATGCAAAAGTCGTGAATCACCTGTAGGGTATTAAGGTTCACTTTACCCCTTGTTACGTTCCCTGAGGGGTCTAGTTTCCAAAATGGTATGCCATGGTTTTTTTTTTGCTGTCCTGGCACCATAGGGGCTTCCTAAAGGTGACATGCCCCCAAAAAAACATTTGTCGCTCCTTCCCTTCTGAGCCCTCTACTGCGCCCACTGAACAATTAACATAGACATATGAGGTATGTGCTCACTCAAGAGAAATTGGGTTTCAAATACAAGTAAAAATTTTCTCCTTTTTACCCCTTGCAAAAATTCAAAAATTGGGTCTACAAGAACATGCGAATGTAAAAAATGAAGATTTTGAATTTTCTCCTTCACTTTGCTGCTATTCCTGTGAAACACCTAAAGGGTTAATACACTTACTGAATGTCATTTTGAATACTTTGGGGGGTGTAGTTTTTATAATGGGGTCTTTTATGGGGTATTTCTAATATGAAGAACCTTCAAATCCACTTCAAACCTGAACTGGTCCCTGAAAAATAGCGAGTTTGAAAATTTTGTGAAAAATTTCAAAATTGCTGCTGAACTTTGAAGCCCTCTGGTGTCTTCCAAAAGTAAAAACTCATAAATTTTATGATGCAAATATAAAGTGGACATATTGTATATGTGAACCCAAATTTTTTTTATTTTGAATATCCATTTTCCTTACAAGCAGAGAGCTTCAAAGTTAGAAAAATGCAAAATTTTCATTTTTTTCATCAAATTTGGGGATTTTTCACCAAGAAAGGATGCAAGTTACCATAAAATTTTACCACTAAGTTAAAGTAGAATATGTCACGAAAAAACAATCTCGGAATCAGAATGATAACTAAAAGCATTCCAGAGTTATTAATGTTTATAGTGACAGTGGTCAGAATTGCAAAAAATGCTCTGGTCCTTAAGGTGAAAAAGGGCTCGGTCCTTAAGGGGTTAAGGTTTCAAATTATGTGGTATCACTGTGTGCGTAAATGTCTGAACCGTAAGGTCAGTGTCATTGAATGTGTCATTATTAGAAACAGAAGCCCCCAAAATTTACAAAATAGAATTTATTTGCCCCACAAATATTTATTTTTTTGTTTCACAGTAGATTTTGTGATAACATTTGTGATGTTATTACAAAGTACAGTTAGTGAAGCCAAAAAAGGAGCCTTTTATGAGTGTGTAGGTGTAAAATGTAAAGGCTATTACAAAGCAAAGAGGAAAAAAATCAAAACTCCCAATGTCCTTAAGGGGGTTACATTTTATTTTAATAGTTTGGACATTTCCACACGCGGCAATACCAAATATTTTTGTTAATCTAATCTTTTCTAATGGAAAAGAGGGTTATTTATTATTTCATTGGGGTGGAAACTTTTTTTACATATATAAACATTTTTTTTTTCCTCTTAACTCCATTGGAGAATATTTATAGCAGTCATTAGATTATGCATAGGCATAGCAGTGATAAGTAATATCGGAGATCTGCTTCTATGGTCTGCCAGAAAAAGATTGCCAAAGTGGGCCAGGAGCAGGTGAGAGGAGATTTGGCTGCCATCTTGACTCATTATACCCCAGAGATTGTGCAGTGGGTGTCTGATGGTGATATGGTGGCCTCATATTCTCTGTTATGCTTCAGAAGCTGTGATCAGTATTGATCATGGCATCTGAAGGGTTAATATAGGGTATCAGCATGATGGCTGATGTCTGCCATTAGCCGCAGCTCTATAAAGTAAACAGCTACTGCGCTCGATTCATAATCCAGTAGACACTCAGCACATACATGTACGTCCTGGTGCGCCAAGTACCATGCAGCCAGAGTGTACAGTAACGTCCTCTGTTCTCTAGGACCTGTGGCCTCCCCAGACATTGTGACTTTTTAATACCCCTTAAAATCTTAGGGCGCCCTAAATCTACCGGTGTTTTTAGTTAAAAAAATTCTTCCTCCCCCATTCTCGAGATATGAAGGTTTTTGGATCCTCTCTGACTGACAGTGAATCTGTCAGATGAGCATACCCTTCATTACAATACTGTGTTCTGATGCTGCAGTGAGGGGCTGTGATTTACATAGGGGGTGAGCTGGAGCTGATTGTGTGATTTCAGAGTAGGATGTTGTTAGATCTCTTACAGCACCCTGCAAGTGTAAGGGATGACTACTTGAATGTACACAACATGGGCTCTAAACTGCCAAGACCAAAGAATGATTTGTAGTGTAAGGGTCCTGGCACTGTGGAGTCCACGGTTTGTACATTCCAGTGCAGAGCTATTGCTCCTGTTCTGTACACCTGCCAGGACCTGCAGCCTACAATACAAGTCTTTTAGTGCACAGGACTGGGAGCCGGGATCTGGTGCTGCACTCGCTCCTTCTTGGGGAGCTGAAACAACATGGAGGAGCACAACGGATCACAAATCCCCCCTTACCCCATCCTGCAATCACCCTGCTGTGATGCTATCTAGTCCCCCACTACTTTACCTACTTCCTACTTAAGGGAAACACTCTTCCCCCTAGTGTCGAGGCTCAGACAATCAGATTCAAGAAGAGCTTGTCTCAGAATTAGGTAGATAGAGCTGAGGGAGACCAGATGACAGGGAGTCAGGTACATAAATATATGAGGAAGAGAGCGCATGCGCCTGAAACGCGTATGACAAGGGAGGGTGTCGGTTTTACCGTGGAAAGTTTGTTTGTCGGATTCGGACCAAAATAAAGCTGCAACTTTTTATCCAAGTGCTGGATCAGTTTCTACTTTCTTCGTTTACATAAATATATGTTTTGTTTTACTTTCATGTCACCCCTAACAATATATAAAGTTTTTTTAGCATCTGGATAACCCCTTAAAGGGGTATTCCGGGATTTTTTTTTATTTGACTATGCTACAGGGGCTGTAAAGTTAGTGTAGTTCATAATATATAGGTTTTCTTATTTGATTTATTTTTAAACAGCATACAAAATGACTGTTGTCTCAGATTTTTCCCAGGTTGCAATCACTAGTCAGCTGATGACAGGGAGCCTGTCTGCTTCAATGGCTTGAGCAATCGCTTGGTGGGAGTGAGCTCAATCTGCAACTAATGC
This sequence comes from Hyla sarda, assembly GCF_029499605.1. Taxonomy (NCBI): domain Eukaryota; kingdom Metazoa; phylum Chordata; class Amphibia; order Anura; family Hylidae; genus Hyla; species Hyla sarda. Next base: position 76,423,274 of record NC_079197.1, on the reverse strand, counting down.
AACAGCTGTAGGCATACTGATTGAAAACACAGGTCTTTTGAATGGATGCAGCTCATTTATGTTTTAATGGGTCGGGTGGCTGATGTGTGGGAGGGAGGAAAATGGAATTATAGGATTTGTAGGCAAAGAAGAAAACTCAAACAGGAAATACCAGTTCACAAAAAGCTAGCCACAGTGTTATGGTAATCTCACAACATAGCCATTTAGCCCCAAGACAAGCGCAGATCCTTCCTAAGCATGTCCATTACTGTCTGGCAGGTACGTACTAAAATCACCTTATGGTGGATAACCCCTTTAATTCTTTTAGAATGCTGTGCATTTTCATTTCTTGTGCTTCTCCTTTTATTTTCTATATTAAATCTCCATATTCTGAGCCCTATAACCATACCCCCCAACCATCCCAGATCCGGCGGGACATTCCCGCTATTGGCCCCCACATGTCCCGCATTTAACTGTAAATGCCTCTTAATGAGGCGTCTGCAGTTAAATGCGGTGCTCGGTGGAAGGTTTGACAGAGCCATTGGCTCCTCACCCAGTCAATCACTCTTGTGCTCGCTGGCTCAAGTTAGCCAGAGAACACAAGAGGCCAGGCTGAGCTCTTCCTGCTTCTGCGAACGAGTGACTTCATCAGATGCCGGAGCACAGAAGAAGAGAAAGGAAGAGCCCATGCTAAGGAAGCCCCCCGCCGCCGGAGCCGCTGGGAAGAGGGTAGAAGAGCCGCAGAAGGTAAGCATCCAGGAGGGGGAGGGGAAGGGCACTGCTACTGACTACCATGTGGGGGAAACTGTCTGATACCATGAATGGCTTCCAGAGGAATGTGTTTCCCAACCAGGGTGCCTCCAGCTGTGCAAAACTACAACTCCCAGCATGCCCAGACAGCCAAAGGCTGTGCATGCATGCTGGGAGTTGTAGTTTTGCAACAGCTGGAGGCACCCTGGTTGGGAAACACTGATCTAGGAGCACAAAGTCTAAGCTAAACTTGCAGGCCATAATATTGGTCAATGTATAGAATATTTCTTCGAAGCTAGATGGCTAAAGCTGATGAATAAGGGGAAAGAATTCTGCATCTTTAAACCACAATCTCATCATGTCATACTGAGGAGCGCCTAAGGTCCTGGCAAATGCCCACCTACAGCTCCATGCATATGTCGAGGCCAGTTGGTGCAACACCTGATGGTAGTGGTGTAAGTGCAATCTTTAAAAGTTATCCTCTATATATAGGGTAGGAGACAGGGCTGCCATCAGAGATTTCTGGCCCCCTTACACAGGTAAAGGCCGGGGTTCGCTTCAACCTAGTGGCCTGTCCCTGAGTCTGCCCCCAGGGACCCCCCCCCCCCAATAGATTTTTCTAATTATGCATTTTTAATTAGATTACAGCAGAGGGTAGTGCAGTAAAACACTGTGCTGCAAACTATGTAACTGCGCCACACTCTGCTATAATCAAATATACCCTATTCTGGATACTGTAAAACTGCCCTAAAAATTTGTGAATATTCCCACATACTGGGGGAGATTTATGAAAACCTGTGAGAGGAAAAGTGGAGAAGTTGTCCATAGCAACCAATCAGGTGGCTTTTTTAACCTGTTGGGGACCACGGGCGTATGGGTACGCCCTTGAGTCCTGGTACTTAACCTGTTGGGGACGAAGGGCGTATGCATACTCCCTTGCGTCCTGTTACTTAAAGACAAAGAGCGTATGCATACGCCCTTGCGTCCTGGTACTTAAGGACAAAGGGCGTATCTATACGCCTGGTGGAATTTTGGTCCCTGCCGTGCGCCAGGTGGGGACCGGACCGGGGTGACTGCTGATATCAATCAGCAGGCACCCCGTGCAAATGCCCAGGGGGGTCATTAGACACCTCCCCCCCCCCATGTCGGCAATCGGCGCAAATCGCAAGTGAATTCACACTTGCGATTTGCGCCGATTCCAGGTCATACAGGTCTATGGTGACTAAGACACCTGCGATCCCCCTGAAGTGATAGGAGTGAGGTGACAGGGGTGCCACCCCTCCTATCCCTGCTATTGGTGGTCACCAATATTGGTGGCGACCACCAATAGCAGATCGGGGGCGGGTGGGTTAACTTTAGTTTTCCCCGTCCTGCCCATCCACAATAGGCGGCGCAGAACGGGGAAACCGGCGGGGACCGGCGCCGAAGATCCACTTACCGATCCGGAGGCTGCAGGCGACGGTGATCGGCGATGTCGTGCGGCAGAAGAGGACGGCTCCCTGGATCCTACGGAAGCCGGTAAGTTGCCTAGCAACATCTGGAGGGCTACAGTCTGAGACCATTATACAGTGGTCTCTAACCTGTAGCCCTCCAGATGTTGCAAAACTACAACTCCCAGTATGCCCAGACAGCTGTTTGGGCATGCTGGAATATCTAGTTTTGCAACAGCTGGAGGACTGAAGTTTGAGACCATTATACAGTGGTCTCTAAACTGTATCCCTCCAGATCTTGCAAAACTACAACTCCTAGCATTCCCAAACAGCTGTTTGCTGTCTGGGCATGCTGGGATTTGTAGTTTTGCAACATCTGGAGGGTCACAGTTTGGAGCTCACTGTGCAGTGTTCTATAAACTGTAGCACTCCAGATGTTGCAAAACTGCAAATCCCAGCATGCACAAACAGCAAACAGCTGTCTCAGCATGCCGGAAGTTGTAGTTAAGTACCTCCAGCTGTTGCATAACTACATCTCCCAGCATGCTCTTCGGCGATCAGAAGGTTTTCCAATCAGTGTGCCTCCAGCTGTTAAAAAAATACAACTCCCAGCATGCACGGTCTGTCAGTACATGCTGGGAGTTGTAGTTTAGCAACAGTTGGAAGCACAATGGTTGGAAAATACTGAGTTAGGTAACAGAACCTAACTGAAGGTTTTCCAACCAGTGCCTCCAGCTGTTGCAAAAGTACAACTCCATGGTCTGTCAGTACATGCTGGGAGTTGTAGTTTTGAAACAGCTGGAGGTTTGCCCCCCCCCCATGTGAACGTACAGGGTACATGGGCAGGTTTACAGTAAGTTTCCTGCTTCAAGTTTGGGCTGCGGCAAATTTTTCGCCGCAGCGTAAACTCCTAGCGGGAACTCACAGTAACACGCCAGTGCGAATGTACCCTAAAAACACTACACTATACTAACACATAATAAAGGGTAAAACACTACATATACACCCCCTTACACTGCCCCCCCCCCAATAAAAATGTAAAACGTATTTTACGGCAGTGTTTCCAAAACGGAGCCTCCAGCTGTTGCAAAACAACAACTCCCAGCATTTCTGGACAGCCACTGACTGTCCAGGCATGCTGGGAGTTTAGCAACAGCTAGAGGCACCCTGTTTGGGAATCACTGGCGTAGAATACCCCTATGTCCACCCCTATGCAATCCCTAATTTAGTACTCAAATGCGCATGGCGCTCTCTCATTTTGGAGCCCTGTCGTATTTCAAGGAAACAGTTTAGTGCCACATATGGGGTATTTCCGTACTCGGGAGAAATTGCACTACTAATTTTGGGGGGCTTTTTCTCCTTTTACCCCTTATGAAAAGGAAAAGTTGGGGGTTACACCAGCCTGTTAGTGTAAAAAAAAAAAAGAAAATTTACACTAACATGCTGGTGTTGCCCCATACTTTTTATTTTCACAAGCAGTAAAAGGAAAAAAAGACCCCCAAAATTTGTAACGCAATTTCTCCTGAGTACGGAAATACCTCATATGTGGGGCGTAAAGTGCTCTGCGGGTGCACGACAAGGCTCAGGATTGAGAGCGCACTATGTACATTTGAGGCCTAAATTGGTGATTTGCACAGGGGTGGCTGATTTTACAGCTGTTCTGACATAAACGCAAAAAAATAAATACCAACATGTGACCCCATTTTGGAAACTACACTCCTCACGGAACGTGACAAGGGGTATAGTGAGCCTTAACACCCCACAGGTGTTTGACAAATTTTCCTGAAAATTGGATGGGAAAAAGGAAAAAAAAACAATTTTCACTAAAATGCTGGTGTTACCTTAAATTTTTCATGTTCACAAGGGAAAATAGGAAAAAAGCCCCCCAAAATTTGCAACCCCATTTCTTCTGAGTAAGAAAATACCCCATAGGTGGATGTAAAGTGCTCTGCGGGCAAACTACAATGCTCAGAAGAGAAGGAGCACCATTGGGATTTTGAAGAGAAAATTTGTCTGGAATTGAAGGCAACGTGTTTACAAAGCCCCCATAGTGCCAGGACAATGGACCCCCCCCCCCCACATGTGACCCCATTTTGGAAACAAAACCCCTCACGTAATGTATTAAGGGGTGCAGTGAGCATTTACGCCCCACAGGTGTCTGACAGATTTTTGGAACAGTGGTCTGTGAAAATGAAAAATTTAATTTTTCATTTGCACAGCCCACTGTTCCAAAGATCTGTCAAACACCAGTGGGGTGTAAATACTCACTGCACCCCTTATTAAATTCTGTGAGGGGTGTAGTTTCCAAAATGGGGTCACATGTGGGGGGGTCCACCGTTCTGGCACCACGGGGGGCTTTGTAAACGCACACGGCCCCTGACTACCATTCCAAACGAATTCTCTTTCCAAAAGCTCAATGGCGCTCCTTCTCTTCTGAGCATTGTAGTTCGCCCGCAGAGCATTTTACGTCCTAACATGTGGTATTTCCATACTCAGAAGAGATGGGGTTACAAATTTTGGGGGGCATTTTCTCCCATTACCCTTTGTAAAAATGGTAAATTTGGGGGAAAAACTGCACTTTAGTGAAAAAAAATTTTTTTTTTCATTTACACATCCGATTTTAACGAAAAGTCGTCAAACACCTGTGGGATGTTAAGGCTAACTGGACCCCTTGTTACGTGCCTTGAGGGGTAAAGTTTCCAAAATGGTATGCCATGTGGGGTTTTCTGCTGTTCTGGCACCATAGGGGCTTTCTAAATATGACATGCCCTCAAAAACCATTTCAGCAAAATTCACTTTCCAAAATCCCATTGTCGCTCCTTCCCTTCTGAGCCCTCTACTGCGCCTGCCGAACACTTGACATACACATATGAGGTATTTCCTTACTCGAGAGAAATTGGGTTACAAATTTTGTGGGGCTTTTTCTCCTATTACCACTTGTAAAAATTCAAAAACTGAGTCTACAAGAACATGCGACTGTAAAAAATGAAGATTTTGAATTTTCTCCTACACTTTGCTGCTATTCCTGTGAAACACCTAAAGGGTTAACACACTTACTGAATGTCATTTTGGAAACGTTGAGGGGTGCAGTTTTTATAATTGGGTAATTTATGGGGTATTTCTAATATGAAGGCCCTTCAAATCCACTTCAAAACTGAACTGGTCCCTGAAAAATTCTGATTTTGAAAATTTTGCGAAAAATTGGAAAATTGCTGCTGAACTTTGAAGCCCTCTGATGTCTTCCAAAAGTAAAAACATGTCAACTTTATGATGAAAATCTAAAGTAGACATATTGTATATGCGAATCAATATATAATGTATTTGGAATGTCTATTTTCCTTACAAGCAGAGAGCTTCAAAGTTAGAAAAATGCTAAATTTTCAAATTTTTCATCAAATTTTCAAATTTTTCACCAAGAAATAATACAAGTATCGACGAAAATTTACCACTACCATGAAGTAGAATATGTCACGTAAAAACAAATTTATAAGTAAAAGCATCCCAGAGTTATTAATGCTTAAAGTGACAGTGGTCAGGGGGGGGTTAAGGACCAAGGGCGTACCTGTACGCCTGTGAGAATTTCGATCCCCGCCTCTAGCCAGACGGGGATTGGAACGGGATGCCTACTGAAATCATTCAGCAGGCATCCTGTGCAAATGCCTGGGGGGTCCTTAGACCCCCCATGTCGGCTATCGCCGCAAATCGCCAATCAATTCAGATCGTCGATTTGCGGCGATTCCGGGCTGATCGGGTCTTTGATGACCCGAAAGCCCGGAAAATAGGGATGATCGGAGCTGTCAGAGACAGCCCCGATCATCCTAAAGGATAGGAGCGAGGTGGCAGGGGTGCCACCTCCTCCTATCCCCTGCGATTGGCCGGTCAGGACTGACCGGTGAATCGCAGGGGCGGGGGTGAAAGTTAATTCCCCCCGCTCTGCCCGCCCCTGGATGTCGGGGCAGAGCGGGGAAAGATGGCGGCAAAGTGCAGGGGCAGTGGATGCAGCGAGGAATGCCGGCGCCGGTTACCTGGGTTCACGCGGGGGCCAGGGACGATGAACCGGTGGTTGACAGGTGACGGCAGGCAAGTGGAGGCAGGCAAGTGGCGGCAATGTCCCAGATGCAGCAGTGAAGATTGCCGTAAAGTAATCTTTACTGTTGCTTCTAGGAGTTTCAAAACTACAACTTCCAGCCTTTGGCTGTCTGGGCATGCTGGGAGTTGTAGTTTTGCGACCACTGTCCTTCCAGAGGTTGCAAAACTACAACTCTCAGCATGCCCAGACTGTCCAGGCATACTGGGAGTTGTAGTTCTGTAACATCTGGCCCTTCAGATGTTTGAGAACTACAACTCCCATCATGCCTGGGCAGTCTCAGCATGCTGGGAGTTGTAGTTTTGCAACATCTGGAAGGGCACTGTTTGGAGACCACTATACAGTGGTGTCCAAACTGTAGCGCTCCAGATGTCAATTCAAAGCATGCCAAGACTGTCCATGCATGCTAGGAGTTGTAGTTCGGCAACATCTGGCCCTTCAGATGTTGCCAAACTACAACTCCCAGCATGCCTGGGCAGTCTGGGCATGCTTGGAGTTGAAGTCTTGCAACATCTGGAGGGATATAGTTTGGAGACCACTACATAGTGGTCTCCAAATTGTTCTCCTCCAGTTCTTGCATAACTACGACTCCCAACATGCCCTTCGGCTGTCTGTGCATGCTGGGAGTTGTAGTATTGCAACAACTGGAGGCACACTGGTTGGGAAACATTGTCTGTATCCTAACTCAGTGTTTCCCAACCCGTGTGCCTCCTGCTGTTGCAAAACTATAACTGCCAGCATGCACTGACAGACCATGCATGCTGGGAGTTGTAGTTTTGCAACAACTGAAGGCACATGGGTTAGGAAACACTGAGTTAGGAAACAGACAGTGGTGCGGAAACACTTCGTTAGTCTGTTACCTAACTCAGTGTTTCCCAATCCCAACCAGTGTGCTTCCAGCTGTTGCATAACTACAACTTCCAGCATGCACGGTCTGTGAGTGCATGCTGGGAGTCGTAGTTTTGCCCCCACCCCCACGTGAATGTACAGTGTACATTCAAATGGGTGGGGGTATACAGCAAGTTTCTTGCTTCAAGTTTGAGATGCGGCAAATTTTCCGCTGTAGCGGGAAACTCACTGTAAACCCCCGCCTGGGTGAACGTACCCTAAAAACACTACACTACACTAACCCTAAATGAAGAGTAAAACACTACATATACACTACACCCTTACACTGTCTCCGACCCCCCCCCCAATAAAAATAAAAAACGCCTTGTACGGCAATTTTTCAAAAACGGAGCCTCCAGCTTCCAGTATTCCCGGACAGCCATTGACTGTCCAGGCATGTTGGGAGTTTTGCAACAGCTGGGGCACCCTGTTTGGGGAAAACTGACGTACAGCATTTTTGGTGGAGGAGACAAGTGAAACGCTTGCATCCGGGTACACCCTTATGAAAATCCCTAATCCAGGCCTCAAATGCGCATGGCGCTCTCTCACTACAGATCCGTCGTATTTCAAGGAAACAGTTTACGGCCACATATGGAGTATCTCCGTACTCGGAAGAAATTGCGCTACAAATTTTCCCTATGAAATGGTAAAGTTGGGGTCTACACCAGTATGTTAGCGCAATTTTTTTTTCTTTTTTACACTAACATACTGGTGTTGCCCCATACTTTTCATTTTCATAAGAGGTAAAAGGAAATAAAGACCCCCAAAATTTGTAACACAATTTCTCCCAAGTACGGAAATACCCCATATGTGGGCGTAAAATTCTCTGCGGGCGCACAACAAGGCTCAGGAGTGAGAGCACCATGAACATTTGAGGCCTAAACTGGTGATTTGCACAGGGGTGGCTGCTGGTCACAGCGGTTCTGATATAAATACAAAAAAAAAAGAAATACCAGCATGTGACCCCATTTTGGAAACTACACCCCTCACGGAACGTAACAAGGGGTATAGTGAGCCTGAACACCCCACAGGTGACTGACAGATTTTTGAAACAGTGGTCCGTGAAAATTAAAAATTTAATTTTTCATTTGCACAGCCCACTGTTACATAGATCTGTCAAACTCCAGTGGGGTGTAAATGCTCACTATACCCCTTGTCACATTCCTTGAGGGGTGTAGTTTCCCAAATAGTGTGCCATGTGGGGTATTTTTCGCTGTTCTGGCACCATGGGGGCTTCCTAAATGTGACATGCCCTGCAAAAACCATTTCAGCAAAATTCGCTTTCCAAAAGCCCAATGTCGCTACTTCCCTTCTGAGCCCTCTAGTGCACCCCCAGATCAATTTACATCCACATTTGAGGTATTTCCTAACTCGAGAGAAATGGGGTTTAAAATTTTAGGGGACATTTTCCCCTATTACCCCTTTTGAAAATGAAAAATTTGGGGTAACATCAGCATTTTAGTAAAAAATAAATAAAATTCACGTCCATCAAACATACACAGCCCCTATACACATCCCTCCCACACACACACACACACATACATACACAGCCCCCACACACACACATACACAGCCCACATATACACACACAGCCCCCACAAACACATACACAGCCCCCACACACACACATACATAGCCCCCATATACACATACACAGCCCCCTATACTCATACACAGCCGCCATATACACATACACAGCCCCCTATACTCATACACAGCCCCATATACACATACACAACCGCCATATCCACATACACAACCCCCATATACACATACACAACCCCCCATATACACATCCCCCATATACACATACACAGCCCCCACACACACATGCACAGCCCCATATACACATACACAACCCCCATATACACATACACAGCCCCCATATACACACATACACAGCCCCCACACACACACATACACAGCCCCCACACACACATACACAGCCCCCATATTCACATACACAGCCCCCACACACATACACAGCCCCCACACACACATACACAGCCCCACATACACATACACAGCCCCCATATACACATACACAGCCCCCACACACATACACAGCCCCATATACACATACACAGCCCCCATATACACATACACAGCCCCATATACTCATACACAACCCCCATATACTCATACACAACCCCCATATACACATACACAGCCCCCACATACACAGCCCCCATACACACACACACAGCCCCCATACACACATACAAAGCCTCCATACACACATACAAAGCCCCCATATACACATACAAAGCCCCCATATACACACATACATAGCCCCCACACACACATACACAGCCCCATACACATACACTGCCATACCAGAACAGAACAAAACACCATACCGCGACTGAATAAAAACGACATACCAGAACAGAAACATACCACCATACCGTGACTGAATAACACTACCATACCAAAACAGAACAATATCGCCATACCGTGACTAAATAACAATGCCATACCAAAACACAACAATACTGTCATACCTTGACTAACACTGCAATAACACATACCGTGACTGAAGATGCAGTAGATATTTCTCACACATGCACGTTTTATATATATATATATATATATATATATACACACAAATCAGCGTTTCCCAACCAGTGTGCCTCCAGCTGTTGCAAAACTACAACTCCCACCATGCCCAATTGCAATTTTGCAACTGCTTGGGGAACCCTGAGAAACAATGGTGTGTATATGTATATATATATATATGAATCACCGTGAAAATTCGAGCACAGGACGGCTTCTAGTGCGGTGCAAAGTGTCCCCCAGTATGCCACACTGGATCCCCATAAAACTTCCTCCTCTAGGAAACAGCACCCAACACGAAGTCCAGGTATTATGCAGGCTACAAGGTTTTTATTTGCATCAGAGCATAAAGTGCGATGTTTCGGCTAGCAAGCCTTTTTCAAGCAATGCTTGTAGTCTGCATAATACCTGGACTTCGTGTTGGGTGCTGTTTCCTAGAGGAGGACGTTTTATGTGTGTGTGTGTGTGTGTGTGTGTATATATATATATATATATATATATATACACATACATACATACATACATACATACACAGAAAATCTGCAGCACTCCAGGCCCAATAATTAAGATTCTACCATATGTGACTGAACTTGCATCTCGATCTCAAAGAGGCAGCGCCACAGAAGATCACAACTTTTTTCCTGCACCTTTCTCATAGTGAGGAAGAATACACAATGGCATCAGTGACTACAGGTGACGTCTTCTCTATAGTGAGGAGAATACACTGACATCAGTGACTACAGGTGACGTCTTCTCTATAGTGAGGAGAATACACAATGACATCAGTGACTACAGGTGACGTCTTCTCTATAGTGAGGAGAATACACAATGGCATCAGTGACTACAGGTGACGTCTTTTCTATAGTCTTCCCTTATCTAATTCAGATGGTACATACCACTGGGTCCAGCTAAATCTTCTCTTTGCAGAACTTGACGCCCAGATGGCATTGGTTCATTACTGTTACGCCGAGCGCTCCGGGTCCCTGCTCCTCCCCGGAGCGCTTGGGGCGTTCCTCTCTCTGCAGCGCCCCGGTCAGACCCGCTGACCGGGAGCGCTGCACTGACATTGCCGGCGGGGATGCGATTCGCATAGCGGGACGCGCCCGCTCGCGAATCGCATCCCAAGTCACTCACCTGTCCCGGCCCCCGGCTGTCATATCCTGGCACGCTCGGCTCCGCTCCTTAGGGCGCGCGCGCGCGCCAGCTCTCTAAGATTTAATTGCCTGGCCCAATTAGCCTAATTAGCATCCACCTGCTCCCTGGCTATATTACCTCACTTCCCCTGCACTTCCTTGCCGGATCTTGTTGCCTTGTGCCAGTGAAAGCGTTTAGTGTTGTCCAAAGCCTGTGTTCCAGATCTTCTGCTATCCACATTGACTACGAACCTTGCCGCCTGCCCCGACCTTCTGCTACGTCTGACCTTCCCTCTGCCTAGTCCTTCTGTCCCACGCCTTCTCAGCAGTCAGCGAGGTTGAGCCGTTGCCGGTGGATACGACCTGGTTGCTACCGCCGCAGCAAGACCATCCCGCTTTGCGGCGGGCTCTGGTGAATACCAGTAGCATCTTAGAACCGGTCCACCGACACGGTCCACGCCAATCCCTTGCTGACACAGAGGATCCACCTCCAGCCAGCCGAATTGTGACAATTACTTTGTCAGCGGAGTCTGATCCTCTACATGAAAATGATAATTAATATAATGCTGCCAAACTCGGACTTCTCTGAAAATAATACTACCTCACACTTTATCCTCTGAATAGAATACAATCGAACACTGTACCCTCAAGATATAAAATACTATTACACACTGTGCTCTCTAAATATAATACTACTGAACACTGCGCTCTCTGAAAATAAACCTGGCACACACTGTACTCTCTGAATATAATACTACTGCACACTGTGCTCTCTGAATATAAACCTGGCACACACTGTACTCTCTGAATATAATACTACTGCACACTGTGCTCTCTGAATATAAACCTGGCACACACTGTACTCTCTGAATATAATACTACTGCACACTGTGCTCTCTGAATATAAACCTGGCACACACTGTACTCTCTGAATATTAAACTACTGCACACTCTGCTCTCTGAATATGATACTACTGCACACTGCACTCTCTGAATATGATACTACTGCACACTGCACTCTCTGAATATAATACTACTGCACACTGCGCACTCTGAATATAATACTACTGCACACTGTGCTCTCTGAATATAAACCTGGCACACACTGTACTCTCTGAATATTAAACTACTGCACACTCTGCTCTCTGAATATGATACTACTGCACACTGCACTCTCTGAATATGATACTACTGCACACTGCACTCTCTGAATATAATACTACTGCACACTGCGCTCTCTGAAAAGAAACCTGGCACACACTGTACTCTCTGAATATAATACTACTGCACACTCTGCTCTCTGAATATAAACCTGGCACACACTGTACTCTCTGAATATAATACTACTGCCCACTCTGCTCTCTGAATATAAACCTGGCACACACTGTACTCTCTGAATATAATACTACTGCACACTCTGCTCTCTGAATATGATACTACTGCACACTGCACTCTCTGAATATGATACTACTGCACACTGCACTCTCTGAATATAATACTACTGCACACTGCACTCTCTGAATATGATACTACTGCACACTGCACTCTCTGAATATAATACTACTGCACACTCTGCTCTCTGAAAATAAACCTGGCACACACTTTACTCTCTGAATATAATACTACTGCACACTCTGCTCTCTGAATATAAACCTGGCACACACTGCACTCTCTGAATATGATACTACTGCACACTCTGCTCTCTGAATATGATACTACTGCACACTGCACTCTCTGAATATACTACTGCACACTGCGCTCTCTGAATATGATACGACTGCACATTGTACCCTCTGAATGATACTACTGCACAATGTACCTTTGGAATATAATAATAACACTGTGCTCTCTGAATATAAACCTGGCACACACTGTACTCTCTGAATATAATACTACTGCACACTGTGCTCTCTGAATATAAACCTGGCACACACTGTACTCTCTGAATATTAAACTACTGCATACTCTGCTCTCTGAATATGATACTACTGCACACTGCACTCTCTGAATATGATACTACTGCACACTGCACTCTCTGAATATAATACTACTGCACACTGCGCTCTCTGAAAATAAACCTGGCACACACTGTACTCTCTGAATATAATACTACTGCACACTGTGCTCTCTGAATATGATACTACTGCACACTGCACTCTCTGAATATGATACTACTGCACACTGCACTCTCTGAATATAATACTACTGCACACTACACTCTCTGAAAGTAAACCTGGCACACACTGTACTCTCTGAATATAATACTACTGCACACTGCGCTCTCTGAAAAGAAACCTGGCACACACTGTACTCTCTGAATATAATACTACTGCACACTCTGCTCTCTGAATATAAACCTGGCACACACTGTACTCTCTGAATATAATACTACTGCACACTCTGCTCTCTGACTATAAACCTGGCACACACTGTACTCTCTGAATATAATACTACTGCACACTCTGCTCTCTGAATATGATACTACTGCACACTGCACTCTCTGAATATGATACTACTGCACACTGCACTCTCTGAATATAATACTACTGCACACTGCACTCTCTGAATATAATACTACTGCACACTCTGCTCTCTGAAAATAAACCTGGCACACACTGTACTCTCTGAATATAATACTACTGCACACTCTGCTCTCTGAATATAAACCTGGCACACACTGCACTCTCTGAATATGATACTACTGCACACTCTGCTCTCTGAATATGATACTACTGCACACTGCACTCTCTGAATATACTACTGCACACTGCGCTCTCTGAATATGATACTACTGCACATTGTACCCTCTGAATGATACTACTGCACAATGTACCTTTGGAATATAATAATAACACTGTGCTCTCTGTATATAAACCTGGCACACACTGTACTCTCTGAATATAATACTACTGCACACTGTGCTCTCTGAATATAAACCTGGCACACACTGTACTCTCTGAATATTAAACTACTGCACACTCTGCTCTCTGAATATGATACTACTGCACACTGCACTCTCTGAATATGATACTACTGCACACTGCACTCTCTGAATATAATACTACTGCACACTGCGCTCTCTGAAAATAAACCTGGCACACACTGTACTCTCTGAATATAATACTACTGCACACTGTGCTCTCTGAATATGATACTACTGCACACTGCACTCTCTGAATATGATACTACTGCACACTGCACTCTCTGAATATAATACTACTGCACACTACGCTCTCTGAAAATAAACCTGGCACACACTGTACTCTCTGAATATAATACTACTGCACACTGCGCTCTCTGAAAAGAAACCTGGCACACACTGCACTCTCTGAATATAATACTACTGCACACTCTGCTCTCTGACTATAAACCTGGCACACACTGTACTCTCTGAATATAATACTACTGCACACTCTGCTCTCTGAATATGATACTACTGCACACTGCACTCTCTGAATATGATACTACTGCACACTGCACTCTCTGAATATAATACTACTGCACACTGCACTCTCTGAATATAATACTACTGCACACTCTGCTCTCTGAAAATAAACCTGGCACACACTGTACTCTCTGAATATAATACTACTGCACACTCTGCTCTCTGAATATAAACCTGGCACACACTGCACTCTCTGAATATGATACTACTGCACACTCTGCTCTCTGAATATGATACTACTGCACACTGCACTCTCTGAATATACTACTGCACACTGCGCTCTCTGAATATGATACTACTGCACATTGTACCCTCTGAATGATACTACTGCACAATGTACCTTTGGAATATAATAATACCACACACTATACCCTCTGAGTATAATACTGCCACAGATTGTATCCTCTATATATAACACTACCACACACTGTGCTCTCTGAATATGATACTACTGCACATTGTACCCTCTGAATGATACTACTGCACAATGTACCTTTGGAATATAATAATACCACACACTATACCCTCTGAGTATAATACTGCCACAGATTGTATCCTCTATATATAACACTACCACACACTGTGCTCTCTGAATATGATACTACTGCACATTGTACCCTCTGAATGATACTACTGCACAATGTACCTTTGGAATATAATAATACCACACACTATACCCTCTGAGTATAATACTGCCACAGATTGTATCCCCTATATATATTACACTACCACATACTGCAGTCTCTGAATATGATACTATTACATACTGCGCCTCTGAATATAACCTTGTCATACATTAAACCTTATATGATACACCATACCTCACATATAGTGATAATGCCTCCTGACCTGTGCAGGGGTAATACGCACAGTGATGTCACAGTACAGCGATGAAACACCCAATAATGTCACAATACAGGGATAATATATACAGTGATGTCACATTACAGGGATAATACAAACAGTGATGTCACAGTACAGGGATAATACACACAGTGATGTCACAGTGCAAGGATAATACACACAGTGATGTCACCGTACAGAGATAATACACACATTGAGGTCACAGTACAGGGATTATACACACAGTGATGTCACAGTACAGGGATAATACACACAGTGATGTCACAGTACAGGGATAATACACACAGTGATGTCACCGTACAGAGATAATACACACATTGAGGTCACAGTACAGGGATAATACACACGATGATGTCACAGTAGAGGGATAATACACACAGTGATGTCACAGTACAGTATAATGCACACAGTGATGTCACAGTACAGTGATAATGCACACAGTGATGTCACAGTACAGGGATAATACAAACAGTGATGTCACAGTACAGGGATAATACACACAGTGATGTCACCGTACAGAGATAATACACACATTGGGGGAGATTTATCAAAACCTGTGCAAAGGAAAAGTTGACCAGTTGCCCATAGCAACCAATCAGATCGCTTCTTTCATTTTGCAGAGGCCTTGTTAAAAATGAAAGAAGCAATCTGATTGGTTGCTATGGGCAACTGGGCAACTTTTCCTCTGCACAGGTTTTGATAAATCTCCCCCATTGAGGTCACAGTACAGGGATAATACACATGATGATGTCACAGTAGAGGGATAATACTCACAGTGATGTCACAGTACAGGGAAACTGCACACAGTGATGTCACAGTACAGGGATAATACACACAGTGATGTCATAGTACAGGGAAACTGCACACAGTGATGTCACAGTACAGGGATAATACACACAGTGATGTCAAAGTACAGGGAAACTGCACACAGTGATGTCACAGTACAGGGATAATACACACAGTGATGTCACAGTACAGGGAAACTGCACACAGTGATGTCACAGTACAGGGATAATACACACAGTGATGTCACCATACAGAGATAATACACACAGTGATGTCATAGTAGAGGGATATACACAGTACAGGGTTAGAACTCACAATGGGGTGAGGATTGGCAGGGGTCAGGGCACAGTATTTATAGTGTTACCTATGTAACCTGCCTGTCATGCCATCATCCACTGTTCACCTGCACTCTGGTCCTTCCTCTGACCCCAGCAGGCCTCCGTATGAGTCTATGATCACATGACCAGCAGGGGAGGAGCTGAGCTGGAGGTTGAGATCGCTGTGTGTATGGCAGTGTTTCCCAAGCAAGTGCATACAGATATAGCAAAACTACAACTCCCAGCATATCCAGACAGCTTTTGGCTATCTGGGCATGCTGGGAGCTGTGGTTTTCAACAGCTGGATGCACACTGCTTGGGAAACACTGCTATAGGGAGGCAGTGAAGGGGTCCATATGTGTACACATAGGACACAACAGAGCAGGTATATTTCCCCTCCCCAGGATCTCCACTGATGGCAGGAGCGGCTCACAGTTGGGGGCCCGGCTGTATGAGTCATCTGTGACTGTGGGGACTCATAATGATGCGCACAGTCCTGAAGCCGCCTGTCACCGCGGTGCCTGTCACAGGAGGGGGGGGAGGGGTGTTCAGCGGTCGGGATTGCTGCCCCCATGAA
This sequence comes from Hyla sarda, assembly GCF_029499605.1. NCBI lineage: Eukaryota > Metazoa > Chordata > Amphibia > Anura > Hylidae > Hyla > Hyla sarda. The sequence goes on along the minus strand of NC_079197.1, from coordinate 76,406,462 downwards.
AAGTGCCTTATAGGAAAAACCGTCCCTGGCTGCAGCGCAGTGGACCGGTGGGGCTAAAGGGCTAGCTGCTTTGGGCCCCCAGGAATGCCCCATACACTGCCCCAGGGGTCAAGTCCTGGAAAAAAAAGTGTAGGAACTCACCCAAGATGGGGGGGAGGGGGGGGGGGGCACAGCCGAGATCACAGGGGTCCCCAATGGCGGGACCCCTGTTATCAGACATCTTATCCCATATCCTTTGGATAGAGGATAAGATGTCTAGAGGAGGAGTACCCTTTTAAAGGAGTACTCTGGGGCAGTATTCCTGCTCCGTCCTGCCCGGGCTGCAAAAAAAAATGAAAATAAACCATCTCTCACCTTCCTGGGTTCCCGCGGAGCGCCACTACAGCTGATCGGTCCTCCGGTCCATCCTCTTCATACTTCCGGGTGTAACGAAGCGTCACATGGCGCTCAGCCTATCGCCGGCCGCCGCGATGTTCTGCCTCGGCCCATAATAGGCTGAGCGCCATGTGACGATTCGTTCACACGGAAGTATGAATAAGATGGACCGGAGGACCCATCAGCTGTAGTGGCGCTCCGCTGGAACCCAGGAAGGTGAGAGATGGTTTATTTTCATTTTTTTTGCAGCCCGGGCAGGACGGAGCAGGAAAACTCTGCACCAGAGTACTTCTTTAAGTACCAGGGCACCAAGATGTATATTTACATCCAATATGGGAGATTTATTAAAACCTGTGCAGAGGATAAGTTGACCAGTTGCCCATAGCAACCAATCAGATCGCTTGTTTATTTTTTTTAAAAGGCCTCTGAAAATGAAAGCAGCGATCTGATTGGTTGCTATGGGCAAGTGCTCCACTTTTCCTCTGCACAAGTCTTTATATATCTCCCCCAATGTTCTTAAGGGGTTATCATTCTGATAATACACTGTAACAAAAACCTCCTTATGTCCCTATCATCATGATAACACACTGTAAGAAACCTCCTCATGTAATCTTCTTAGAATTGGGGTGACACACTGTAACAAGCCTCCTCCTCATGTAATCACCTTACTACTGGGGTGACACACTGTAACAAACCTCCTCATGTAATCACCTTACTACTGGGGTGACACACTGTAACAAACCTCCTCCTCATGTAATCACCTTATTACTGGGGTGACACACTGTAACAAACCTCCTCCGCATATAATCTCCTTACTACTAGGTTGACACACTGTAACAAACCTCCTCATCATGTAATTACCTTACTACTGGGGTGACACACTGTGACAAACCCCCTCCTCATGTAATCTCCTTACTACTGGGGTGACACACTGTGACAAATCTCCTCCTCATGTAATCTCCTTACTACTGGGGTGACACACTGTAACAAACCTCATCATCATGTAATATCCTTACTACTGGGGTGACACACTGTAACAAACCTCCTCCTCCTGTAATCACTTTACTACTGGGGTGACACACTGTAACAAATCTTCCATGTAATTACCTTACTGGGGTGACATGTCTCCTCCAGCTCCGCCCCGCCTCCTCCACAGCATCACACAGGTCCTTCAACCACAATCTTCCCTCTCCACCACAGCTAAGCTCCGCCCCAACATGTGATGGTGACATCATCACAGGTCCTACATCTCCAGCATCTAGCAGTCTGGGCCAGGGGAGGAGACGGAGGGAGGGTAAGAACAGAGAGGTCGGTCCTGCAGGACTAATGTAAGGAACAGCATTCCTCCTGTGGAAAATGCAAAGGAACGCTGTTCCTGCAGGACTCGAGCCCTGCACTGCCCCTATACACATACACTGCCCCATACCATACACACTGCCCCCATACACACACACTGCCCCATACCATACACACTGCACCATACACATACACTGCCCCATACACATACACTGCCCCATACCATACACACTGCCCCATACCATAAACTGCCCCATACACATACACTGCACCCATACACATACACTGCCCCATACACATACACTGCCCCCATACACATACACTGCCCCCATACACATACACTGCCCCATACCATACACACTGCCCCCATACACAGCCCCCATACACATACACTGCCCCATACACATACACTGCCCCATACCATACACACTGCCCCCATACACAGCCCCCATACACATACACTGCCCCATACACTGCCCCATACCATACACACTGCCCCCATACACAGCCCCCATACACATACACTGCCCCATACACATACACTGCCCCATACCATACACACTGCCTCCATACACAGCCCCCATACACATACACTGCCCCATACACATACACTGCCCCATGCCATACACACTGCACCATACACATACACTGCCCCATACACATACACTGCCCCATACCATACACACTGCCCCATACCATACACTGCCCCATACACATACACTGCACCCATACACATACACTGCCCCATACCATACACTGCCCCCATACACATACAATGCCCCCCATAAGCATACAATGCCCCCTCATACACATACACTGCCCCCATACACATACACTGCCCCCATACACAGACACTGCCCCCATACTCATACACTGCCCCATACACATACACTGCCCCCATACACATACACTGCCCCATACACATAAACTGACGACATACACTGTCCCATACACATACACTGCCCCCATACCTTACACACAGCCCCATACATATGCACTGCCCCATACACATACACTGCCCCTATATACACACACGTACACAACCCCATACACACATACACTGCCCCTATAAACACACACACGTACACAACCCCATACACACACAGTCCCATACACATACACTGCCCCCATACACATACACAGCCACCATATACACACATACACAGCCCCCACACACAAAAACAGCCCCATACCATATACACTGCCCCTATATACACACACACTTAGACACAGCTCCCACACACAGTCCACCATACACACAAACACAGTCCCCCCCACACACACACATACAGCCCTGTACCATATACACTGCCCCATACACATACACTGCCCCCATACACATACACTGCCCCATACCATACACACTGCCCCATACACTTACACATACACCCATACAAATATACTCGCATACACAGCCCCCATATACTCACCTACACTGCCCCATACACATGCACTGCTCCCATACACATACACTGCCCCCATATACACACACATACAGAGCCCCCATATACACACATACACAGCCCCATACAAAATACACTGCCCCATACACATACACTGCCCCATCTACACACACATACACAGCCCCCATATACACTGCCCCATACACATGTACTGCCCCCATATACTCACATGCACTGCCCCCCATACACTGCCCCTATGTACACACACATACACAGCCCACATATATACTGCCTCATACACATACACTGCACCATACACATATACTGCCCCTATATACACACATACACAGCCCCATACCATATACATAGCCTCATACACATACACTGCCCCTATATACACACACACAGCCATACACATACACATAGGACACAACAGAGCAGGTATATTTCCCCTCCCCTGGATCTCCACTGATGGCAGGAGCGGCTCACAGTTGGGGGCCCGGCTGTATGAGTCATCTGTGACTGTGGGGACTCATAATGATGCGCACAGTCCTGAAGCCGCCTGCCACCGCGGTGCCTGTCACAGGAGGGGGGAGGGGGGGTGTTCAGCGGTCGGGATTGCTGCCCCATGAAAAGTGCCTTATAGGAAAAACCGTCCCTGGCTGCAGCGCAGTGGACCGGTGGGGCTAAAGGGCTAGCTGCTTTGGGCCCCCAGGAATGCCCCATACACATACACTGCCCCAGGGGTCAAGTCCTGGAAAAAAAAGTGTAGAAACTCACCCAAGATTTCTAATACACCCCCGGCCCCTCGCAAGGTCTCGTTCCGCCGTCAAGCCCCCTACCATAGACTTGCATTTAGGGGACGGGCCATGACATCACAAGAACCAAAGCTGTGAAGTCATGATACTCCGGCCCCTGTATCGCCAGTCATTAAGCACAGAGCAAGTTTGCTCTGTGCAGTGATGACAGCGGCCACCGCCGAGATCGCAGGGGTCCCCAATGGCGGGACCCCTGCGATCAGACATCTTATCCCATATCCTTTGGATAGAGGATAAGATGTCTAGAGGAGGAGTACCCTTTTAAAGGAGTACTCTGGGGCAGTATTCCTGCTCCGTCCTGCCCGGGGCTGCAAAAAAAAAATGAAAATAAACCATCTCTCACCTTCCTGGGTTCCCGCGGAGCGCCACTACAGCTGATCGGTCCTCCGGTCCATCCTCTTCATACTTCCGGGTGTAACGAAGCGTCACATGGCGATTCGTTCACACGGAAGTATGAATAAGATGGACCGGAGGACCCATCAGCTGTAGTGGCGCTCCGCTGGAACCCAGGAAGGTGAGAGATGATTTATTTTCATTTTTTTTGCAGCCCGGGCAGGACGGAGCAGGAAAACTCTGCACCAGAGTACTTCTTTAAGTACCAGGGCACCAAGATGTATATTTACATCCAATATGGGAGATTTATTAAAACCTGTGCAGAGGATAAGTTGACCAGTTGCCCATAGCAACCAATCAGATCGCTTGTTTATTTTTTTTAAAGGCCTCTGAAAATGAAAGCAGCGATCTGATTGGTTGCTATGGGCAAGTGCTCCACTTTTCCTCTGCACAGGTCTTTATATATCTCCCCCAATGTTCTTAAGGGGTTATCATTCTGATAATACACTGTAACAAAAACCTCCTTATGTCCCTATCATCATGATAACACACTGTAAGAAACCTCCTCATGTAATCTTCTTAGAATTGGGGTGACACACTGTAACAAGCCTCCTCCTCATGTAATCACCTTACTACTGGGGTGACACACTGTAACAAACCTCCTCCTCATGTAATCACCTTACTACTGGGGTGACACACTGTAACAAACCTCCTCCTCATGTAATCACCTTACTACTGGGGTGACACACTGTAACAAACCTCCTCCTCATGTAATCTCCTTACTACTGGGGTGACACACTGTAACAAACCTCCTCCTCACGTAATCTCCTTACTACTGGGGTGACACACTGTAACAAACCTCCTCATCATGTAATTACCTTACTACTGGGGTGACACACTGTAACAAACACCCTCCTCATGTAATCTCCTTACTACTGGGGTGACACACTGTGACAAATCTCCTCCTCATGTAATCTCCTTACTACTGGGGTGACACACTGTAACAAACCTCCTCCTCATGAAATTACCTTACTACTGGGGTGACACACTGTAACAAACCTCATCATCATGTAATATCCTTACTACTGGGGTGACACACTGTAACAAACCTCCTCCTCCTGTACTCACTTTACTACTGGGGTGACACACTGTAACAAATCTTCCATGTAATTACCTTACTGGGGTGACATGTCTCCTCCAGCTCCGCCCCGCCTCCTCCACAGCATCACACATGTCCTTCAACCACAATCTTCCCTCTCCACCACAGCTAAGCTCCGCCCCAACATGTGATGGTGACATCATCACAGGTCCTACATCTCCAGCATCTAGCAGTCTGGGCCAGGGGAGGAGACGGAGGGAGGGTAAGAACAGAGAGGTCGGTCCTGCAGGACTAATGTAAGGAACAGCATTCCTCCTGTGGAAAATGCAAAGGAACGCTGTTCCTGCAGGACTCGAGCCCTGCACTGCCCCCATACACATACACTGCCCCATACCATACACACTGCCCCCATACACACACACTGCCCCATACCATACACACTGCACCATACACATACACTGCCCCATACACATACACTGCCCCATACCATACACACAGCCCCATACCATACACTGCCCCATACACATACACTGCACCCATACACATACACTGCCCCATACACATACACTGCCCCCATACACATACACTACCCCCATACACATACACTGCCCCATACCATACACACTGCCCCCATACACAGCCCCCATACACATACACTGCCCCATACACATACACTGCCCCATACCAAACACACTGCCCCCATACACAGCCCCCATACACATACACTGCCCCATACACATACACTGCCCCATACCATACACACTGACCCCATACACAGCCCCCATACACATACACTGCCCCATACACACTGCCCCATACCATACACACTGCCCCCATACACAGCCCCCATACACATACACTGCCCCATACACATACACTGCCCCATGCCATACACACTGCACCATACACATACACTGCCCCATACACATACACTGCCCCATACCATACACACTGCCCCATACCATACACTGCCCCATACACATACACTGCACCCATACACATATACTGCCCCATACCATACACTGCCCCCATACACATACAATGCCTCCCATAAGCATACAATGCCCCCTCATACGCATACACTGCCCCCATACACATACACTGCCCCCATACACAGACACTTCCCCCATACTCATACACTGCCCCCATACTCATACACTGCCCCATACCATACACACTGCCCCATACACATACACTGCCCCATACACATACACTGCCCCATACACATACACTGCCCCATACACATAAACTGACGACATACACTGTCCCATACACATACACTGCCCCCATACCTTACACACAGCCCCATATATATGCACTGCCCCATACACATACACTGCCCCTATATACACACACGTACACAACCCCATACACACATACACTGCCCCTATAAACACACACACGTACACAACCCCATACACACACAGTCCCATACACATACACTGCCCCCATACACATACACAGCCACCATATACACACATACACAGCCCCCATACACAAAAACAGCCCCATACCATATACACTGCCCCTATATACACACACTTAGACACAGCTCCCACACACAGTCCACCATACACACAAACACAGCCCCCCCACACACATACAGCCCTGTACCATATACACTGCCCCATACACATACACTGCCCCCATACACATACACTGCCCCATCCATACACCTACACATACACCCATACAAATATACTCGCATACACAGCCCCCATATACTCACCTACACTGCCCCATACACATGCACTGCTCCCATACACATACACTGCCCCCATATACACACACATACAGAGCCCCCATATACACACATACACAGCCCCATACAAAATACACTGCCCCATACACATACACTGCCCCCATCTACACACACATACACAGCCCCCATATACACTGCCCCATACACATGTACTGCCCCCATATACTCACATGCACTGCCCCCATACACTGCCCCTATGTACACACACATACACAGCCCACATATATACTGCCTCATACACATACACTGCACCATACACATATACTGCCCCTATATACACACATACACAGCCCCATACCATATACATAGCCTCATACACATACACTGCCCCTATATACACACACACAGCCATACACTCAGGACCAGTTTTAGATTTAATGTGGCGCTGGTCAAAATTAAAAGTGGGGCCGCAAAAGCCAAACAAGTTAGATTTTATTGTGAAACGACTGATGTCTTTACAAAGTAAAATTGGTAGTGCATAAAGCAAGCCCTTGTAGGGGTCTGTAGGTGGAAAACTGAAAGCGTTATGGTTTTTAGAAGGTGGGGAGGAAAAAACAAAAGTGCAAAAACGGAAAAACGCTGAGTCCTGAAAGGGTTAAATGATCAGGAGCACAAGCCACAAAGCTTGTAGACACACAATATTTGCTAGACACACAATACCGCTATATTACTCCAAATTAAAAACCACGATAAAAAGACCAATATTCTGACATACAATAACATATACTGTAGTGGTAGATACCAACTATACACTGGCACCCTGCAGATCGAATGAGGCCGGGTTCACATATGTCAGGCGTGCACTGGAGGGAAACTAATGCTAGAACTGATCCCATTTATTTGAATGGGACAGTTCAAAATCATCCAGCGTCTTAATTTTGACGCTGGATTGTTGGACACACCGGAGAGGGAGGTTTGGATTACACCCCCTGAAAAACACTACTGTGCGTGTGTGTGTGTGTATATATATATGTATATATCATAGGAAAGAAAGAAAAAAAAAATATATATATATATATATATATATATATATATATATATTTCCCAACCAGAGCGTATCCAGCTGTTGCAAAACTACAACTCTCAGCATGCTGGGATTTGTAGTATTCCAACAGCTGGAGGCACCCTGGTTGCGAAACATTGATATATACACACACATGCATAAATCAGTGTTTCCCAACCAGGATGCCCCCAGCTATTACAAAACTACCAATCCCAGCATGCCCAAATAGCCTAAACAGCTGGAGGCACCCTGGTTGGGAAACACTGTTAACAATATATATATATATATATATATATATATATATATATATATATGCAGATAGGGTCAGGCTGCTCACCACTCTCGTGTTTGCTGCGCTATCTCGTGCTGCGGACACCGGTACCGCTCCCGGCTTAGTAGAACTCTCACAGAAAAGAAAACGTCCGGCACTCGAGAAAATGCAGGTAAAACTTGTCAATGGCTTTATTCACACGCTTAGGCAGGACACAATCTGACGCGTTTCGCACCCTCAGGTGCTTAGTCGTAGATAGACATACACTCAATAATGCAGGTTAAAATACACATGAGTTTGGTCACATGACCACATGAATCTTAATTAAAAACAGTTGGTTACAAAACATGGCATTGGGAATCATGATCACATTTAATCGTTCGGAGAGAGTTCACACCAGGATGCAATCAATGCGGCTTTAAATTTCACATTACAAGTAACATTCAAATTTCAAACTTGAATAGTCCAAAGGCTAATCTACCAATACTACCGATATTCATATTGATTTAGGGGTGCATATTTAACCGCAATAACAATTTAAACTATATCTACACATAAGAATCCGAGATATTTTTATATATAAATCAATAACCTCATGGTGTGTATCACACCATGTGAACAACCCCCTATAATTTGCGACAATTCAAAATTTATTATATGTACCGATATTCATATTGGTTTAGAGGTACATATTTACCGAAATACGCACTTTAAACTATATCTAAACATCAAAATCCGAGATATTTTTATATATAAATCGATAACCGCATGATGTGCATCACGCCGTGTGAACATCCCCCTATAATTTACAACAATTCGAAATTTATTATATGTGCACAAGAAACGAAGAATGTAAGTTAGACCGGGGACTAAACTTGCGTGATTAATAATAAATTGTATACATCCACCATATTTACTTACTCGATTTATGCACACGTTAACATTAAATCCAATCTTTTATTTAATCCTTGCGGGAATCTTGTTCCCAAGAGGAACATCCAATGTGCCTCTCTATTGTATAATTTCTTTCTGAGATCGCCTCCCCTAGGTCCTAAGGTGACTTTTTCTACTCCCAATACTCGTAAATGGGTAGTGTCCCCTGAATGGGACTCTCTAAAGTGACGTGACAGCATAGACATGTTTGTCAAACTACTTTTAGCATCCGTAATATGTTTCCTGAACCTCACTTTTAATGAATTCCCCGAGCATCCTACATATTGCAAATTGCACGCAATGCATGTGGCTACATATATGATGGATTTAGTATTACAATTGATGTATTGATGTATATTGTATGTCCTATTTGTTGTGCAAGACGTTACAGTATTTGTGTTCACCATATGTGTACATGTGATGCATCTGGTATGACCACATTTGCGATTACCTATATTCCTCAACCAGTCCCGATCCTTTACATTTTCCTTTTGACTAATAAATAGACTGGGTGAGACTCTGGTTCCAATAGTGGGGCCTCTCCTAGACACAATAGAAATACCTTCTGATAATAAGTCTCTTAATATTGGGTCTGTTTCTAATACCGGAATATATCTATTTATTATTTTCTTAATCTGCCCAAATTGGGTGCTGTATGAGGTCACAAAAAATGGTGGTCTATCTTTACTCGAATTTACATTTTCATTTGTATTTATGGCTGATATGTCTCCAACCTTATGTGAGTCCCTTCTATTCTGATGCCTGCTGGAATAGGATACTAGTTCCTCGCGTCCCCGTCCTTCTATTCTTATTTCTGCTTTTTTTAATATTTTTTCACTATAACCCCTCTGTTCCAATCTAGTATGAAGTTCCTCTGCTGCAATTTTAAATTGTGTCTCACTAGAGCAGTTACGTTTTATTCTACATAATTCGCCATAAGGAATATTATCCAGGACATGTCGTGGATGGCAGGAGGAGGCTAACAAAATGGAGTTAGAGGCTGTATCTTTTCTATAGGGGCGAATTTCTATGCCATCACTCCCACTAATCAACGAAATGTCCAAAAAATTAATTGTATTTTTATCAAAATGTGAGGTAAACCCCAAATTTAGGTTGTTATTCCCAATATACTTAACAAATTCCGAAAATAGTGTCTCTGTACCCCTCCAAATTATCAATAAATCGTCTATGTAGCGACTGATCCAGTGTATGTTATCATGATATGGGTTTTTGTCACTGAAAATAAAAAGTTGCTCCCAGTGAAACATGTAGATATTTGCAAAAGACGGGGAATATTTGGCACCCATTGATGCTCCCCTGGTCTGCAGGTAGAAACCACCATCGAACACGAAGTAGTTGTGTTTGAGCAAAAACTCCGTGGCGATGGTGATAAATTCCCGCAGACCAGGGGAGTATGTGCTGAACTTTTCCATATGAATGGATAGGGCCTCGAGGCCTTTAGACCAGGGAATGCATGGATATAAGCCTATAACATCACACGTTGCCCATGACAACTGCTCATCCCACACGATTTTTTCTAAGATATTGATCACATGCTTAGTGTCTTGTGTGAACGTGGGGGTGATTTTAGTCAGGGGTTGGAGATGGTGATCCACCCATTCTCCAAGGCGTTCACCCAGCGACCCAATGCCAGCAACTATTGGCCGAAGGGGAGGTGGAAATACACCTTTATGTACCTTGGGGAGTGAGTGGAACACTGGTGTAACTGGATTCTCTACAAACAGATATTCTTCCAGTTTTTTGTTAATTGCCCCCAGTGCTACACCCTCTTCCAATATTTTCTTAAGTTCCATTTGGTACGTTTTAGTAGGGTCATTTCTTAATTTACAGTAAGTTGATGTGTCTAATAACATATCCTCATTGAGTTTTTTGTATAACCCTGAATCCAGAACAATAATATTTCCACCTTTATCAGCATTACGAATTACGATAGATTTATTCTCAGATAATTCCTTCAATGCTATACGTTCATTTTTGTTTAAATTGTCATAAGCATTATTCCGAGACACCTGTTCATTAAGTTTCACTAGGTCCCGCTCGACCAACTCCTGGAATCTATCCAGCGCCTCCGAACGGGAGGCAACAGGATAGAAACCAGGGTTGGCCGAGCGGTAGTTATTATTCCTACTATCATCGACAACTGCATTTTCTTTCTGCAAACAGGTAAGCTGTAATAATACATTTTGATCCTTGAAATTAGTAACATTAACATTAATTTCTTCACCATCGTTCGCTACTGATCCTTCCACAACTGTACCTGAGGATTCTCCCTCCTCATGACTCATAACCCCCTTGTGAAAGTGTCTTTTGAGAGTGAGTCCTCTTGCCAATTTATTAACATCTAATATGGTATTAAAAAGTTCGAACTTACTTGTCGGCACAAAATTCAGTCCTTTACCAAGTACAGTAATTTGGTCAGCAGATAAGATGCATGCAGATAAGTTCATTACCGGATTTATCTCGGAACCAGTAGCGAGCGCAGGGGATATCTTCTTTCTTCTATGTTTGCGTCCAGCTCTCCTTGTTTTTGACCCTTTAGGCTGTCGGTCTGGCCCAGACGGTTTTTTGGAATAGCTCCAAGTTCTTTAGATGGTGCGGCAATCGATGTTAGTTTCTTTTTCTGTTGCTGTGCTGATGAGTATTGTGCACCTGTGTTTTCCTCTTGGGAACTTTCAGGGTCTGAAAAGCTCACTTTCCTTGCAGATCGGGACCTTGGATGATTTCTGCGTTTGGATCTGGATCGTGGTGTGCGTAAAATAGAACGCGGTGTGTCTGGATTGTCCCCTTTATTAAGATGCCACGAGAACACTTGATCTTTGTTGTAGTCCAGAATATCTCTTTGAAATTTACTTTTTTTAATGTCCATTATGGAGTTTTCCACACTGTCTAGTTTCTCCAATGCTGCTTGTTCCACGCTGGCAAAATCCTTGTGCTCTTTGTACATAGCCAGCTGGGTCCTAAGGCCCTCCATTTCTTGCTGCATACTGGCTAATTCCAGGGATTCTTCCTCCACAATATATGTCATAAGTTTGGCTGAACATTCCAGCAATGCGGAGTCCCATTTGGTGATGAATCCCTGTGAGTATGTTTTTATGGGTCTTTTTTTCAGTCTGAGACCCCTTGGAACAATGTTCTTTTCTAAATATGTCGTGAGAGTTTTGTTATCCCACCAGGTCTTCGTCTCTTTAATCATGAGATTCTCCAACTGTCTTGTAATGGCAAGCATGTCAGGGGGAACCACGTTAACCGTGGTTGTTACAAAATCATTGAACACTATTTGAGCTTTCGCATCTCTGCTCGGACCATATTTGTCCATATTACTCACATCAGCGGTTACAGGTTCCCCCAGTCCTAGCCTTGGCGTTTCCAAATTAGATTCAGCCATGTTAATCCACGCGGTGGGAGCACTCCAATGCGGGAACTGTTTGATGCAGATAGGGTCAGGCTGCTCACCACTCTCGTGTTTGCTGCGCTATCTCGTGCTGCGGACACCGGTACCGCTCCCGGCTTAGTAGAACTCTCACAGAAAAGAAAACGTCCGGCACTCGAGAAAATGCAGGTAAAACTTGTCAATGGCTTTATTCACACGCTTAGGCAGGACACAATCTGACGCGTTTCGCACCCTCAGGTGCTTAGTCGTAGATAGACATACACTCAATAATGCAGGTTAAAATACACATGAGTTTGGTCACATGACCACATGAATCTTAATTAAAAACAGTTGGTTACAAAACATGGCATTGGGAATCATGATCACATTTAATCGTTCGGAGAGAGTTCACACCAGGATGCAATCAATGCGGCTTTAAATTTCACATTACAAGTAACATTCAAATTTCAAACTTGAATAGTCCAAAGGCTAATCTACCAATACTACCGATATTCATATTGATTTAGGGGTGCATATTTAACCGCAATAACAATTTAAACTATATCTACACATAAGAATCCGAGATATTTTTATATATAAATCAATAACCTCATGGTGTGTATCACACCATGTGAACAACCCCCTATAATTTGCGACAATTCAAAATTTATTATATGTACCGATATTCATATTGGTTTAGAGGTACATATTTACCGAAATACGCACTTTAAACTATATCTAAACATCAAAATCCGAGATATTTTTATATATAAATCGATAACCGCATGATGTGCATCACGCCGTGTGAACATCCCCCTATAATTTACAACAATTCGAAATTTATTATATGTGCACAAGAAACGAAGAATGTAAGTTAGACCGGGGACTAAACTTGCGTGATTAATAATAAATTGTATACATCCACCATATTTACTTACTCGATTTATGCACACGTTAACATTAAATCCAATCTTTTATTTAATCCTTGCGGGAATCTTGTTCCCAAGAGGAACATCCAATGTGCCTCTCTATTGTATAATTTCTTTCTGAGATCGCCTCCCCTAGGTCCTAAGGTGACTTTTTCTACTCCCAATACTCGTAAATGGGTAGTGTCCCCTGAATGGGACTCTCTAAAGTGACGTGACAGCATAGACATGTTTGTCAAACTACTTTTAGCATCCGTAATATGTTTCCTGAACCTCACTTTTAATGAATTCCCCGAGCATCCTACATATTGCAAATTGCACGCAATGCATGTGGCTACATATATGATGGATTTAGTATTACAATTGATGTATTGATGTATATTGTATGTCCTATTTGTTGTGCAAGACGTTACAGTATTTGTGTTCACCATATGTGTACATGTGATGCATCTGGTATGACCACATTTGCGATTACCTATATTCCTCAACCAGTCCCGATCCTTTACATTTTCCTTTTGACTAATAAATAGACTGGGTGAGACTCTGGTTCCAATAGTGGGGCCTCTCCTAGACACAATAGAAATACCTTCTGATAATAAGTCTCTTAATATTGGGTCTGTTTCTAATACCGGAATATATCTATTTATTATTTTCTTAATCTGCCCAAATTGGGTGCTGTATGAGGTCACAAAAAATGGTGGTCTATCTTTACTCGAATTTACATTTTCATTTGTATTTATGGCTGATATGTCTCCAACCTTATGTGAGTCCCTTCTATTCTGATGCCTGCTGGAATAGGATACTAGTTCCTCGCGTCCCCGTCCTTCTATTCTTATTTCTGCTTTTTTTAATATTTTTTCACTATAACCCCTCTGTTCCAATCTAGTATGAAGTTCCTCTGCTGCAATTTTAAATTGTGTCTCACTAGAGCAGTTACGTTTTATTCTACATAATTCGCCATAAGGAATATTATCCAGGACATGTCGTGGATGGCAGGAGGAGGCTAACAAAATGGAGTTAGAGGCTGTATCTTTTCTATAGGGGCGAATTTCTATGCCATCACTCCCACTAATCAACGAAATGTCCAAAAAATTAATTAGCCTTTGGACTATTCAAGTTTGAAATTTGAATGTTACTTGTAATGTGAAATTTAAAGCCGCATTGATTGCATCCTGGTGTGAACTCTCTCCGAACGATTAAATGTGATCATGATTCCCAATGCCATGTTTTGTAACCAACTGTTTTTAATTAAGATTCATGTGGTCATGTGACCAAACTCATGTGTATTTTAACCTGCATTATTGAGTGTATGTCTATCTACGACTAAGCACCTGAGGGTGCGAAACGCGTCAGATTGTGTCCTGCCTAAGCGTGTGAATAAAGCCATTGACAAGTTTTACCTGCATTTTCTCGAGTGCCGGACGTTTTCTTTTCTGTGAGATATATATATATATATATACAAAGTCCCGAAATCACAGCACCAGTCAGGTCATGGATCTTGAAATACTGGATTATTTTATTCTTCCCCACAGCAAATGCAACGTTTCGGCAGTAGTAGCCTTTATCAAGCATAATACAAATACAAAATGTGCATATATATATATATATATATATATATATATATATATATATCACAGATACATTTCATTGGCTACAACTCATGTGATACAAATGTATAATTATCTAAAAACGCACCTCTATTTAAATTTAATTGGAGCAATGCTCTGTTAATCACAGTGATGTCAAGTTGACATAGCATCCGTCTATATACAATACAATCAATACACATATAAAGTGCCCATTGCAATATGACATACAGTGCTATATAGTGTTATATAGGTACCTTCAGTATCAGCCAAATATATAACTCGATCGCACCCAGAACATGCCGATCGCTGCCATCTCCGTTCTCATTCTTGTTTGTATACAAAGCGACTGCGCATGCGTCGGAAAAGTTCCTACGTATCAGCGCATCACTTCCGCTCTCGATCGCTCACAGTAATGTGTGCTGATCAGGTGCGCGTAATGCCCTTACCCACACTAATCACCATTTGTGTTCTGCGGCTGCGCACACGGGTCCGACGATCGTGTTATCACACTGGACATATCGCGATCCAGCCGGCCGGCTGTGCATGCGCATTGTAACCAAACACTTGTAACCTAGCAAATCATGTTTGAATAGTACAACAGTAAATGCTTACATCAAATTATCATGCAACTGATATTTTATTTCTAGATGACATGAATGAGGGCATATATTAGAAAAAAAAATAATATATAAGAGGATGGCTGCAATGGCTGCGATCTTGGCTGTAGTGAAGGTCCCCACGCATTTGCTGTGGGGAAGAATAAAATAATCCAGTATATCAAGATCCATGACCTGACTGGTGCTGTGATTTCGGGACTTTGTATATATATATATATATATATATATATATATATATATATATATATATGTATATATATATTCTTTTATTTTATTGAAGAGCTGAGGTATGTGCTCTCAAGTCACCCAAGTGCAAGTATTCACACAAAATACCGTGCACAAGGATGCGGTCTATCGCAAGCCCTTTTTTTACACTTGATCTTAGCCAAAAGGCCCAGAGGTGATAACCGGTAAAGGGGTGGAACCAACCATGCCCCCTTCATGAGCACTCACACTACTTATAGGGAAGAAAGGAAAAGGAAGGCTGGCAGGCGGCCTCCCATGCATAGGAAAGGAGGGAGGCAGGCAGTCTCCCATACACTCTCTGGGTGGGTGGCAGTCAGCCACCCGTACATACAGCACAGGCTAAATCCACATCATTGCTTAAAAGAAGGACAGGAGTCCATTCCACTCTGATGGAGCAATAAGCAATGCAATCCATACCCTGGCTTTTACAGGAACCCCTGTAATTGTGTAATTCACATTTCTTGCCACAAGATGGCAGTGGTGTTTTAAAATCTTGAACGCTGTGCACAGCTAACTCCGTACTATTGAAATTGCTCAGTGTCTGTCAGACAGACTGGTATTTAGACTCTTCTATCTAGTTAGTTCCGGTGCCCTGCTGCAGCTCGGGCACGGGAGTTACTAACTAAACTGGGACACTGGCACAGCGTTATTATTAAAACATAATCCTCCCTTACTTTAAAGGAAGGGAGGATTACGTTTTATATCATGAAAAACTATTTCCGAAACTATCTCGGAGTTAGCTGTGCACAGCGTTCAATATTTTAAAACACCACTGCCATCTTGTGGCAAGAAATGTGAATTACACAAGTCAAGAAATATTTTAAAGAAGCATTAATAAAAGAAAATTTTTAGGGGATCTTTAGTCAGGGTTAATCCTGAGGGGATTTATTTCCCCAAGTAGGTTGTTCATTAATAAGTCGGCCCAGAGATCCCTAGGGGATTTAGCTAGTGTAGGTTTTCGTGACATATTCTACTTTAACATAGCGGTAAATTTTTTTCGTTACTTGCATCACAAAATGTCATGAAAATGTTGAAAATTTAGCATTTTTCTAACTTTGAAACTCTCTGCTTGTAAGGAAAATGGATATTCCAAATACATTTTATATTGATTCACAAACACAATGGGGGAAATTTATCAAAGGATTTAGACTGATTTTTCCTGTCTAAATTTGTCGCACAGAAAGTCGCAGTCTAAATATGTGCGACTTTTCTGCGACTTTTGCTCTAGAGGATTTTTAGAACATGATGCATGCAAGTCTATTTTAGACAGAAATGCATTGGAAAATGCATTGGTGCTAAATTTATCAAGTGCGACTTTTGTGCGACAAGTCGCATCTGCCCAAAATACGCTGAAATGTCAGACCATGTTGGAGCAGGTCTAAATGCAGTTTAAGCTGTAGACCCTGAAGTCTGAGCACAGAATTTATCAAGGGCTGTGAGACCTTTGATAAATTAGGAGCACAATAGACAGGAAACTACCACATACGCTGGTCTATTAGCATACCCAGAATAGACTAGATTAGTAAATGTTCCCCAATATGTCTAATTTATGTTGGCATCATAAAATTGACCAATTTTTTACTTTTTGAAGACATTAGAGGGCTTCAAAGTATAGCAGCAATTTTCAAAATTTTCATGAAAATTTTAAAATCTGAATTTTTCAAAGACCAGTTAAGTTTGAACTGGATTTGAGGGGCCATTCTGTGAGAAATACCCCATAAATGACCCCATTGTAGAAACTACACCCCTCACAGTTTTCAAAATGACATTCAAAAAGTGTGTTAACCCTTTAGGTCTTTCACAAGAATTGCAGCAAAGTGGAGGAGAAAAATCAAAATCTGCATTTTTTACACTAACATATTCTTGTAGCCCCATTTTTTTTTCATTTTTAAAAGTGGTAAAAGGAGAAAAAGCCCCCCAAAATTTGTAGCTCAATTTCTCTCGAGTACGTAAATACATCATATGTTGACATAAAGTGCTTTGTGGGCTCACAACATGGCTCAAGAGGGAAAGAGCAACTGTAGGATTTTTTTAAACAAATTTTGCTGTCATGGTTTTTGGGGCCATGTTGCATTTAGGAAGCCCCCATGGTGCCAGAACAAAAAAAACATATGGCATACTATTTTGGAAACTACACCCCTCAAGGAATGTAACAAGGGGTACAGTGAGCCTCAACACCCCACAGGTGTTTGGCAACTTTGCGTTGAAGTTGGGTGTAAAAATGGAAAATTAGATTTTCTCTATCGGCTCCATTGGGGGACACAGACCATGGGTGTATGCTGCTGTCTCTAGGAGGTATGACATTATGGCAACAAAAAAAGTCGGCTCCTCCCAGCAGGATATACCCGCCTCTAGGCCCTGAGCTAATCAGTTTTAGCTTAGTGTCTGAAGGAGGTGGACATGGTCTGGAATTCTCCAGACCAGGTCTTCTGATTCTTATTTTTCCTAGTTAGGGTATGTGTTAGTTTTTTATTCCGTTTTCTTTCATGTTTTCAGGTGGGGACTCAGGAACTGCGGCTCACTGTTTGCTCATTGTGATTGAGGGGGCACAGACATTGTGTATATGCGCTGTTCACCCCCTCTCGCCAACGGTCAGCGTCTGGGGTTGTACCTCATGGGTCCGGGTCCCCCTATTCCCTGCTCGCTTTGCTCGCACATGGTAGCTCAGCGTGATGCAGGTAACAGAAAGCTGACTGAAGACCTCACAGAAGACTCCATTAGGTAAGTACTACTGATTGAGGTGAGTATATATTCTTCTCCCTTTAGGTGCTGACTTGCAACCTCTGGAGACCCTCATTTTTTGGCCCACCTTTCAGGGTCCAAGGGGCTGGCCTGTGTTAGGGGCTCTATCTTTTATTCTAAAAAAGGGGCGAGCAATGGCATATTGGGAATGAATGGTTTACTTTATTATTATGCACATGTGTGTGTGTGTTATACTATGTGGCTGAAAGCCGCGGCGCTTACTATGTGGCTGACAGCCGCGGCGCTTTTACTGTTCGGGCGCATGAAGCGCCAACTTACTTTCGCTTTCGGCAACAGACGACTGTCGGCGAATATGTGTATCGCCCGCTCACTTCCCCGTGGGCGCATATGCGGCTGACATGTGCGCCTGGGGCAAGGAGCGGGTGCCATTACTATTGTTCTTCTCGGCGGCCGGGGCGCTATAGCTCCGCCCACAGGGCCGCCGGAGCTCACTGGAGGCGCGGATTGTCCTCCAATCAGCGCCGTGCGTGCGATTTTCGGTGGCAGAGGCCAATCAGACAGGGCCCCTGCTCCAGGCACGCCCCTCTCTGGCTATTGGCTGGCCTGTTTCTCCCTCTCTATCTACACAGAGCGGAGTTCTCCTCACAGCAGCCGCCACAGGGGACACAGACTCGGGTGAGATAGTTCTTTTTTCATTATGTTCGTACCCAGAACTGTTCCTCCCTCTAAACAGACAACTGGAGCGTTAGTTTCCTATTTGGTCTGTAAGAACTGTAATTCCAAAATGCCTGGTTCTGCTGAACCCACTTGCTCTGCCTGCTCCTCTGCTGCCCCAGACCCCCTGGTACCCTCGGATGCTCTTTCAGTTCTGGTGGATTCGGCCGCCCCTCCAGCCTGGGTTTCTTCCCTATCCCAGTATATGGGCTGACTTGACTCAAGTCTCCCGTTCGGTGGCTGAGGCTTCTCGTGACGTGGTGTCTGCCTTGAAGAGGTCTGCCCTGTGCCAACCCTCTAAAGGGCCCCGCTCCTCTTCTCCACATACTTCACCCTCTCACAGGCGTACTAGGGGTGTATCTTCTGACTCTTCCATTGAGTCTTCAGGTAGACGTGGGTGCTCCCCTCGTGGGTCCCGCCCCCCCGTGTCATCTGGTCACAAACGTCGCTCCTCCAGAGGACGTTCCCGGAATCGCCACTCTGCCTCGCAAGAGTCGCGTACCCGGTCATGGTCACCCCCCTCCAGGGCTGCCTCCACTTGTTCACATTCTCCTGGTGAACTGGTGGATGAGGCTTTCGAATCGGCATCTGACTCGGAAGACCGCTTGGATACAGTTGAAATGATGAACTCATTGGTTGCGGCCATAAGAGACACCTTTCACTTAGAGGACCCAGGATCTTCGGATGTGACTCCTGAAGTATCTTTTCATCATGCTAAACTGGCACCTCAAAGGTTCAGCTCTCACGCTGAATTTGACATCCTTCTGGAATCTGCATGGAAACATCCGGACAAGAGGCTCCCGGGAATGAAGAAGGTTCAGGTGCGTTACCCATTCGACAAGGACCTTGCCTCTAACGTGGTTTCCCCTCCCTTGGTGGATCCACCAATTTCCCGCCTCTCTAAGGCTACTACACTGTCGCTAGCAGATATGGCTGCTTTCAAGGATTCGACGGACAAGAAGGTGGAGTCCTTAGCGAAGTTTGCCTCTGAAGCAGCAGGCTCTTCTCTGCTTCCCACCTTCGCCTCGGCTTGGGTGTCCAAGGCCCTATCGGTGTGGTGCTCAAAACTCCGTCAGGGTATCCAGGCGGGATCCCCCCAGAGGATCTGTCTGCTTTGGTTCTCCAATGCTCTAAAGCTGGGGACTTTTTGTGCACAGCTTCCATGCAGTCAGCCCGTTGTGCTGCCTTTGCTGTGGGTCACCTGGCGGCCCTCCGCCGTTCCATGTGGCTTAAGGCTTGAGATGCGGATGCCGCTTCCAAAAGGTCTCTCACCGAGCTTCCTTTTACTGGTGCCCGTCTTTTTGGCAAGCGCCTTGACGAGATTATCTCTGAGGCGGCGGGGGGCAAGAGTTCCTTGTTGCCTCAAAATAAGGCTCGCTCTACTTCCCAGAGGAAGTCCTCTTCCTTTCAGTCCTTTCGGACTTTTGGCCCTAATAAGGGGTCTAGGCAGGCGCCTTCGCGGGACAAGAAGGCTCCCTCATTCCGGGCTTGCCCGTCTTGGAAGTTGGACTCCAACCGTTCAGGCCGTTTTGCGGCCAAATCGGGCAAACGCAAACCCACTTCCGCATGAAGTGATGCCCCCACCCGCAGATTTTTCTCGGGTGGGAGGTCGTCTCTTACTTTTTCGAGACATCTGGACCACACACATTCAGGACTCTTTGGTCAGGGACGTGGTGTCCAACGGATACCGAATGGAATTTGCCTCCCTCCCGAGGGATCGTTTTTTTCAGTCCCGGGCCCCCCGGTCTCCTTCTCTGGCGAAACAGTTTCGGGAGGCTCTCCGGTCCCTGCTTCTCCAGGGAGTTATTGTCCCAGTTCCTCCAAGGCAACGTTTTTGGGGTTTCTATTCCAATCTTTTTGTCGTCCCCAAGAAGGGCGGTTCTGTGCGGCCAATCCTGGACCTCAAGCGTCTCAACCTTCATCTTCTCATCCGCCACTTCCGATTGGAATCCCTCCGTTTGGTAGTGGCATCCATGGAACAAGGGGAATTTCTTTCTTCAGTGGACATCAAAGATGCCTACCTCCATGTTCCAATATTTCCCAGCCATCAATGGCTTTTTTTCCTATTACCCCTTGTGAAAATGAAAAATTTGGGATAACACCAGCATTTTAGTGAAGAAAAATTTTTTTTTCATTTTCACGTCCAACTTTAATGAAAATTTGTCAAACACCTGTGGGGTGTTAAAGCTCACTATACCCCTTCTTACATTCCGTGAGGGGTGTAGTTTCCAAAATGGGGTCACATGTGGGTATTTATTTTTGTGCGTTTATGTCAGAACCGCTGTAAAAGGTAAAAGGAGAAAAAGCCCCCCAAAATTTGTTGGGCAATTTTTATGGAGTACGGTAAAGTGAGAGAGCGCCATGCGCATTTAAGGCCTAAATTTCGGATGCAAGAGATAGACTTGCCTCGGATACCAAAATACCCTACGGCAGTGTTTCGAAAACAGAGTGCCTCCAGCTGTTGCAAAACTCCCAGCATGCCTGGACAGTCGATGGCTGTCTGGCAATACTGGGAGTTGTTGTTTTGCAACAGCTGGAGACTGCGTTTTAGAAACCGTGCCATACCAGAGGTTTCTCATTTTTATTGGGGGGGGGGGGGGGACTGTGTAGGGGTATGTTTATAGGTAGTGTTTTTAGGGTACATTCAGACTGCCGGGGGATTACAGCGAGTTTCCTGCTGGGAGTTTGAGCTGCAGCAGAAAATTTCCTGCATCTCTAGCTTGCAGCGAGAGACTAACTGTAAACCCCCGCCCCTTGTGAATGTACCCTGTACATTCGCATGGAGGGGGGGGCAAACCCCCAGGTACCGCCACCATCTTCTCCCCCCCCCCCCCCCTCTCTTCCTGACATCCAGGGGCGGGCAGAGCGGGGAATTTCCATGGTAACCCCTCCGCCTTTAACTGCCATTGGTCAGTAGTCATTACTAATGGCAGGGGATAGGGGGGAATGGCACCACTGCCACCTCGCTCCTATCCCTTAGGAGGATTGGGGCTGTCACTGACAAATCCTTTCATCCCTATTTTCCGGGCAATCGGGTCATCAGAGACCCGATCAGCCCGGAATTGCCACAAACGTCGATTTGCCGCCATGGCCGACATGGGGGGTTCTCAGGACCCTCCTAGGCATTTTCACAGGATGCCTGCTGAAAGATTTCAGCAGGCATCTCGGTCCGGTACCCGATGGCTAGCGGCGGGGACCGAAATTCCCACGGTCGTATCCATACACCCTCAGTCCTTAAGGACTTTGAAACGGGGGCGTATGGGCACGCCCTCCCTCCTTAAGGGGTTAAGATCTGCATATGAAAACAACACGCCTACCTTTGTTGCCTGTAGCCACCTCCCTGGCTGTCCGGACACGGAATCAAACCAACTGTAACGAGAAACTGAAAATAAACAGTATTCACCTGCATCCTTTTGGACTCTTTGCTGAATCAGGGTAATCTGACAACCCATGGTCGTGCTGTTGGTGCTTCTGGTTCTTCTGCTGTTTACACCTGGCAGTGGCATTGAATGACATTTAATAGAACTAAAGGTCCTGGGTGCAACAATCCTCCCATGAGGACCAGCCTCAACAGCTTTGCAGATTGCACTCATGTTTGCAACTCCATATACATTTTCTTTTCTTCATATTTCTTTCTTCATACTTTTTTCTTTCCGTCATTCAGACTTTCATTCATTCTCACTCACTCACTCACTTTAATTCATTTGTTCTCTCTCTCACTCACTCAATTACTCACTCAATCACTCATTCACTCTCACTCACTCACTCTCTATCTTACCCACTCACTCAGTCAGTCTCTCTCTCTCTTTCTTTTCTTCTTCTTCTTCAGACCCCATCATAGCACTAATGCTTATCCAATACCACCAGCAGATGGAGACACTCCATTGCAACATTGGTTGTGAGCAGCAGTTTCTAAAAACAAATGCCTCATGGCTGATTTCCCATCAATCAATGGATGGCAAATTTTGTTTTTATCATTCACTGACCACAGAACCAATGCATGGTCAAGCAACAGCAATGACGCACCCTTGTGAATAACCATGAGACCCTCACATCATTTAACAGGATTCAGCACCACCTGCAAGACAGCTACGTATCATGTCATGTCAAACCTGCACAGGTGTGCTAGATTAGTATTATTATTATTTTTTTATTTTTTTTGACATCAATCAGTGTGCAAACATGGTCAGTAAAACGCCAAATGGATAGACGTTCATAAACCAGTCAGTGCAACTCATTATTGTGGTCTCTAATTGTGGAACTCTTTTTTTTTTTGTGAGGATACGATGAGCCTATCCAATTAAGGAGGCCATTCAGCAGTACTGGGTCTGGACAGCAGCGGCACCTTCTGCAGCCAGACTGACTGACATGACAAGGCAGGCAACAGCTGCAGCAGCACCCACAGAGGATTAAATAAGAATCTGTCTTTTTTAACACTGGAATGGGGTGGTGCACTGTACCCGAAGATACTGCCATATCGGGTCAATGCATTGGGCGACGGAAGCAAGTTTCCAAATCGGCTCCCATTCTCAAAAATCCATTTAATTTATGGTCCCCAGATAGGGGACATATCAGATATTAAACTGATAAGAACAGATTTTTGATTGAAAAAACCTTTATTACCAATCAATTGTCAATCACACAATAAATATATTCACCATAACAGAACTGACTTTTTTTAAATCTATCTATCCATCTATATATATATATATACCGTATTTATCGGGGTATACCTCGCACCGGCCTATAACACGCACCCTCATTTTACCAAGGATATTTGGGTAAAAAAAGTTTTTTACCCAAATATCCATGGTAAAATGAGGGTGCGTGTGTGCGCGTGTATACCCCGATAAACCCCCAGGAAAGGCAGGGGGAGAGAGGCCGTCGCTGCCCGCTTCTCTCCCCCTGCCTTTCCTGGGGTCTAGAGCGCTGCTGCCAGCCCTTCTCACCCCCTGGCTATCGGCGCCGCTGCCCGTTCTGTCCTCCTGACTATCGGTGCCGGCGCCGATAGCCAGGGGGAGAGAAGCGGCGCCGACAGCCAGGGGGAGAGAAGGGGCAGCAGCACCCATTGCCGCCGGCGCCGCTGCCCCGTTGCCTCCCCCCATCCCCAGTGGCATAATTACCTGGGTCGGGTCCGCGCTGCTGCAGGCCTCCGGCGCGCGTCCCCTGTGTCGTTGCTATGCACGGTGCGGCGCATGACGTCAGTGCGCCGCGCCGTGCAGCGCATAGCAACGACGCCGGGGACGCATGCCGGAGGCCTGCAGCAGCGCGGACCCGACCCCGGCAACAGGTAATTATGCCACCGGGGATGGGGGGAGGCAACGGGCAGCGGCGCCGGCAATGGGTGCCGCTGCCCCTTCTCTCCCCCTGGCTGTCGGCGCCGCTTCTCTCCCCCTGGCTATCGGCGCCGGCACCGATAGTCAGGGGGACAGAACGGGCAGCGGCGCCTATAGCCAGGGGGTGAGAAGGGCCGGCAGCAGGGCTCTAGACCCCAGGAAAGGCAGGGGGAGAGAAGTGGGCAGCGACGGCCTCTCTCCCCCTGCCTTTCCTGGGGGTGTATTGGCGTATAACACGCACATAGACTTTAGGCTAAAAATTTTTGCCTAAAAAGTGCGTGTTATACGCAGATAAATACGGTATATATATATAGATATATAAAAAAAATTATTTTATTGAAGAGCTGAGGTATGTGCTCTTAAAGAGTAGCTATCCTCAACTAAAATGTCCATATTCCCCCTCCCACTGTCTACATCTATCCCTGTTTTTTTTATCCTCTTAAAACATTAGAACAATACCTTTTTCCACTCCTCTTCGGTAGCTCAGAGTTGAGCAGTCTCACGATTGCAGGAAGTCGGCGGGCGGGCCGGCGTGATGTCATCTGAAGCCTCGCCGGCCACCACTTCCGCCCATCTTGCTGTATTCTGCGCTCAATGTCGGGAGCGCGCATACAGGCGCGCATACAGGCTGGGAGGGACGGCAGCCTCTGAGAGTCTGAGAATGGAGCTGCTGTACTGTACCCTGAGGGAATTTATAATATCAAAATGGTGGGTAGTACAATTGATTATATGCCCAAAACAATAAAAATAAAATTTCACAAAGCTGCAATCCCCAATGAATGACTGCAGACCGCAGTGCATTATAAATGGTGTGAATAATAGTGATTTTATCCCAATCAAAAATGATGCATAATTTTTGAATGGGATAAAATCTCCATTATTGACACCATTTATAATGCACTGCTGGCTGCAGCCATTCATTGGGGATTGCAGCTTTGTGAATTTATTTATTTATTTTTTCATATAAAGCTGCACTCCCAAATGAATGGCTGCAGCCAGCAGTGCATTATAAATGGTGTCAATAATAGTGATTTTATCCCATTCAAAAATGATGCATCATTTTTGTAATGGAATAAAATCTCTTTTTTTTCACCATCTATACCAGTGGTCCCCAAACTGTGGCCCTCCAGATGTTGCAAAACTACAATTCCCAGCATGCCTGGACAGCCAACGGCTGTCCAGGCATACTGGGAATTGTAGTTTTGCAACATCTGGAGGGCCACAGTTTGGGGACCACTGACCTATACTGCATTGCTGCGGTTTTATCGTGTACATGTGCTCACTGATTGCATATTTTATTGCATTAGGAACACCGCAGCAATTCAGGATAGGTGGTGATTAAAAAAAAGATTTTATTCCATTCAAAAATTGTGCATATTTATTGATGGAATGAATTCACAATTTATATCACCATCTAGACTGTATTGCACATAACACCATAACCTCCCCCCAATGGAATAAATGTGCTTTTTTTGCTCACCATCTATACTGGAGTGATCCGGTGTTACTCAATAAAACCGCAGCACTACAATATAGATAGTGATCCAAAGTACCAAATGAGTCCAAAATCAGAAATTTACCGTGCATACCATCCACACTCAATATATGATAATGAGCGTGCATAGCATGCAGGCTCAAAACATGATAATGAGAGTGCATAGCATGCATGCTCAATACCTGATATTGAGCATCCATAGCATGCACACTCAATACATAATAATAAACATGAATATTTTGAGCGTGCATAGCCTGCATGTTCAATACATGATATTGAGCATGCATAGCATGCACAGTAAGTATATGATATTGAGCATGCATAGCATACACACTCAATACATGATAATGAGCGTGCATAGCATGCAGGCTCAATACATTGTAATGAAAGTGTGTAGCATGTATGTGTAGCATACATTGAGCATCCATAGGATGCATACTCAATACATAATAATGAAAGTTAATATATGAGTGTGCATAGCCTGCATGCTCAATACATTATATTGAGCATGCATAGCATACACACTCAATACATGATAATGAACGTGAATGTATGAGCGTGCATAGCATGCATGCTCAATACATGTTATTGAGCATGCATAGCATCCACAGTCAATACATGATATTGAGCATGCATAGCATGCACAATCAATACATGATATTGAGCGTGCATGGCATAAACACTCAATACATGATAATGAGCATGCATAGCATGCAGGCTCAATACATCGTAATGAAAGTGTGTAGCATGCATGCTCAATAAATGATATTTTGCATGCATAGCATGCACACTCAATACATAATTAACGTGAATATTTTAGCGTGCATAGCCTGCATGTTCAATACATGATATTGAGCACGCAAAGCATACACAATCAATACATGATAATGAGCATGCATAGCATACATTTTCAATAAACGATATTGAGCATGCATAGCATACACACTCAAAAATGATATTGAGCATGCATAGCATACAGGCTCAATACATCATAATGAGAGTACATAGCATGAATGCTCAATACATAATAATGAACATGAATATATGAGCGTGCATAGCATGCACAGTCAATACATGATATTGAGCATGCATAGCATACACACTCAATACATGATAATGAACGTGAATATATGAGCGTGCATAGCATGCATGCTCAATACATGTTATTGAGCATGCATAGCATCCACAGTCAATACATGATATTGAGCGTGCATAGCATGCACAATCAATACATGATATTGAGCTTGCATGGCATAAACACTCAATACATGATAATGAGCATGCATAGCATGCAGGCTCAATACATCATAATGAAAGTGTGTAGCATGCATGTTCAATATATTACATTGAGCATCCATAGGATGCATACTCAATACATAATAATGAACGTTAATATATGAGTGTGCATAGCATGCATGCTCAATACATGATATTGAACATGTATATCCTACACACTCAATACATTATAATGAGCGTGCATAGCATGCAGGCTCAATACATCATAATGAGAGTGCATAGCATGCACACTCAATACATAATAATTAGCGTGCTTATCTGATCAATACCTGATGTTGAGCGTGCATAGCCTGCACAGTCAGTACATGATAATGAGCCTGCATAGCTGAGTGTGCATAGCATGCACACTCAATACATGATAATGAGTTTGCTTAGCTGAGCGTGCATAGCATACAGGCTCAAAATATGATATTGAGCAGCCCTAGCTTGCTGTCGCTATAAATACAATGTGCAGAGTATTATTAAACCTTGTATAATTGATTATTGTACTGAAAAAGGATGATAGCCACTAACATGTTATCTCAACAAGACCAAAACCAAGTAATGGAGAATTTTGCTTTAGGCTATTACATACTCTATTAATCTATTTACTAAAGGCAACTGGATATTCATATGCTGCAGAGGAGAAAAGGGATGAAGAATATAATCCTGAAGAATCTTCTGATGAGGTAATTAATATTCTTTATTATATATATATATATATATATATATATATATATATATATATAATTTTTTTAATACTTATTATTATATTAATTCACTTTTTTTTTTTTTTTAAATAGGAAGATTATAGTATTCAACAGGAGACGGAAAGTGACAGTGAGGAGGAAACAGCTGCAACAATACATGAAATAACGCCGGTAAGCATATCAACAAGCTACACTTGAAGATCATTTGAACACTGTAATTGAACCCACACCAGGGTCTAACCTACACATTACTAACAGCACCCTGATGTTTAGCTTTCTACCCCGTTTGACAAAAGATCTCCATAGACCACAATGGGCAAAATAAAATAAAATAATGTTTTAGATCTAGCCCATTCATTCCTATCCACCAAAAATAGACCCTGGAGGCTGACTTCCAGTACCCTGCTGTTTAGCTTCCTACGTCATTTGACACAGGATCTCCATAGACCACAATGGGCCATTGAATTCAATGGGCAAAAAATCTCAATATTATAGATCTAGCCCATTAATTCCTATACACCAACAATAGACCCTGGAGGCTGACTTCATACTCAGCCTCCAATGGTATTTTGACTAAACAAACCTCAAATGTTTAATGGGTTAATTTGTTGGTGTATAGGAATGAATGGGCTAGATCAGTGTTGTTCAAACAGTGGCCCTCCAGATGTCGCAAAACTACAACTCACTCACAGTCCAGGCATGCTGGGGGTTTTAGTTTTGCAACATCTGGAGGGCCACAGTTTGAAGACCACTTGGCTACATCTATCTTCTACAATCTTCACTATCACCAATCTCTTCTTTCTCCTGCCCTAATCTAGCAGCCAAACATTACCATGACACCCTAAAGTCTACCCTGGATCAAATGGCACCCTCTAAAACACGAATCTCCCGACACAGACGGCAGCAACCCTGGCACAAGCTAACAACCCGCTTTCTCAGGCGATGCTCTAGGTGTGCTGAACGTCTCTGGAGGAAAACTAAGACTTCTTCAGACTATCTGCACTATAAATTCATGCTTAAATCCTATTACTCCGCTCTTCACCTCGCCAAACAAACATATTTTACCTCCCTCATCTCCTCTCTGTCTAACAACCCAAAACACCTTTTTGACACGTTCAACTCTCTCCTTCGGCCTAAAGTACAGACCCCAATCACTGATCTCTGTGCTGAAGACCTGGCCAAATACTTCAAAACTAAAATCGATGAAATTCGTGATGAAATCCTCTCCCAGTCCCCTAAAAGTTCTGATCCAATTCCCAGCCACGTCTCCTCTTCATCACTCTCAGTTTTTGAGCCTGTAATGGAGGATGAGGTTTCCAAGCTCCTCTCCTCCGCCCGCCCCACTACCTGCTCTAGTGACCCCATGCCTTTACACCTCATCCAGTCTCTCTCTCCTGCTATCAGCTGTCACCTAACTAAAATCTTTAACCTCTCCCTCTCTTCTGGGGTCTTTCCCTCCTCCTTCAAACACTCTATCATAACCCCACTATTGAAAAAACCATCTCTGGACCCTTCCTGTGCAGCCAACTATCGACCCGTCTCAAATCTCCCCTTTATCTCCAAACTCCTGGAATGCTTGGTCTACTCCCGCCTTATCCGCTATCTCTCCAAGAACTCTCTCCTTGACCCCTTACAGTCTGGTTTCCGCTCCATTCACTCCATTCACAGAAACGGCCCTAACCAAAGTCACTGACGATCTTCTGATGGCCAAATCAAATGGCAATTTCTCTTTACTGATTCTCTTGGACCTGTCTGCGGCTTTTGACACTGTGAATCATCAACTCCTCCTCAATAGTCTCCGCTCCATCGGTCTCAAGGACTCTGCTCTCGCCTGGTTTTCCTCCTATCTCTCTGGACGCTTCTTTAGCGTCTCGTTTTCTGGCTCTACTTCTTCTCCTCTTCCCCTTGCTGTCGTGGGTTCCCCAGGGATCGGTCCTAAGTCCTCTACTCTTTTCACTCTACACATCCCCAATTGGAAAAACAATCAGTGGATTTGGTTTCCAGTACCACCTCTACGCTGATGACACCCAACTTTATACCTCCTCCTCCAACATCACCCCTGCACTCCTACAGAATACCAGTGACTGTCTCTCTGCCGTCTCAGACATCATGTCCTCTTTATATCTGAAACTAAATCTTTCTAAAACAGAACTTTTTGTCTTTTCTCCATCAACTGATACTGTACCTAACCCTGACATTTCCATCTCGGTATGTGGTACTACCATAACTCCCGGGCAGCAGGCTCGCTGTCTTGGAGTTATACTCGACTCTGATCTGTCTTTCACTCCCCATATTCAGTCTCTTTCACATTCTTGTCACCTGCATCTAAAAAACATTTCCAGAATCCGCCCGTTTCTCATTACTGAAACTGCTAAAACTCTCATTATTGCTTTGATTCACTCCCGTCTCGACTACTGTAACTCTTTACTAATAGGCCTTCCTTTCTCCAAACTCTCTCCTCTTCAGTCCATCCTTAATGCCGCAGCCAGACTCATCTCCTCTCCAGCCGCTACACCGACGACTCCTCCCTGTGCCAGTCACTACACTGGTTAACAATTCAGTCCAGAATACAGTACAAAATCTTCAGTCTCACACACAAAGCTCTCCACAATGCTGCACCTCCCTACATCTCCTCTCTCATCTCCGTCTACCATCCTACACGTTCTCTCCGATCTGCTAATAATCTCACACTAACATCTTCTATAATCCGAACTTCTCACTCCCGTCTACAAGACTTCACTCGTGCTGCACCGGTTCTCTTGAATGCTATCCCTAAATCCCTCAGACTCAACAACAACATCCATAGTTTCAAACGTGGCCTAAAAACACATCTCTTCAGACAGGCCTACAGTAGTCTCTAATTGGCCTCAACATATCCCCAACATATCCCCACACCTCTTGTTTGAATAGTTATTGTGTAATTTTATGTCTGATACTTGTCTTTGTTTGTACCCCATAATTGTAAGCGCTGTGGAATCTGTATGCGCTATATAAATAAATAAATAAAATTAATAAATCTATAACATAGTGATTTTTTGTCTATTTAAGTCCAAGGGCCCATTGTGGTCTATGGCGACATTGTGGTAAACTTGTAAGAAAGCTGAACAGCAGTGTCCTGTTAGTAATGTGTATGGGAGACCCTGGTGTGGGTTCAATTCCTCTGTTGATATAGAGGGAGATTTATCAAAACCTGTCCAGAGGAAAAGTTTCTGAGTTGCCCATTGCAACCAATCAGATTGCTTCTTTCATTTTTCAGAGGCCTTTTAAAAAATGAAAGAAGCAATCCAATTGGTTGCTATGGGCAACTGCACAACTCTTCCTCTACACTGGTTTTGATGAATCTCCCCCATAGAGTTCTGTGATTATACTCATATTAGTTTGAACTTTTGTGAACTAGGTCAATTGAATACAACACATTACCTCCTTTTTCAATTAACCTAGTTGCCCATTTATGGTATCCAATCAACCTAGTTTCCACGGTTCAAAGTATCAATTGACCTATATCTGTCAAACCTAATTAAAGAATAATCACACAACTTGAGCTGAACCCAGGAATTGAACCCACACCAGGGTCTCCCATACATATTACTACCAGTACCCTGCTGTTTAGTTTCCTACTTCATTTGACACAGGATCTCCATAGACCACAATGGGCAAAAAATCTCAATGTTATAGATCTAGCCCATTCATTCCTATACACCAACAATAGACCATGGAGGCTGACTTCATACTCAGCCTTCAATGGTATTCTGACTCACCAAAATGATAATGTTTAATGGGTTAATTTATTCCTAAATTTCTGTACTTTCCTATTTTGTCTGTAGCTTGATGCATTGGACAAACATTTTAGCAGGAACTGGTGGGTTTGGATAAAACAGTCCCCCATAGGGCTACTGTAAGTGGTCCCCAAAAATTTTTGTGACACCCCTATGTCCATTTAATATATTGTTCAAGAGGATTACATTTTTTTATTGTATACAATTTTTTATCTTTTTGTATTCATTTTTAGAAACGAAAAGCTCTTCTGGAAAGACTAAGAAAAAAGGCAGAACTACATGGCGAGCTACATGAGCACTCTTTCCAAAACGACCCAGAGTGGCCAAGCATCAATGACATCCCAGGTGACATAGTTACATAGTTACATAGTTACATAGTTAGTACGGTCGAAAAAAGACATATGTCCATCAAGTTCAACCAGGGAATTAAGGGGTAGGGGTGTGGCGCGATATTGGGGAAGGGATGGGATTTTATATTTCATCATAAGCATTAATGTTATTTTGTTCCAGGAATGTATCTAATCCTGTTTTAAAGCTGTTAATTGTTCCTGCTGTGACCAGTTCCTGAGGTAGACCGTTCCATAAATTCACAGTCCTCACGGTAAAGAAGGCGTGTCGCCCCTTGAGACTAAACTTTTTCTTCTCCAGACGGAGGGAGTGCCCCCTCGTCCTTTGGGGGGTTTAACCTGGAACAGTTTTTCTCCATATTTTTTGTATGGGCCATTAATATACTTATATACGTTTATCATATCCCCCCTTAAACGTCTCTTCTCAAGACTAAACAATTGTAACTCCTTTAATCGCTCCTCATAGCTAAGATGATCCATGCCCCATATTAGTTTAGTCGCGCGTCTCTGCACCCTTTCCAACTCCGCAGTGTCCCTTTTATGAACAGGTGCCCAAAACTGAACAGCATATTCCAGGTGAGGCCGTACCAATGCTTTATAAAGGGGGAGTATTATGTCCCTGTCCCTTGAGTCCATGCCTCTTTTGATACATGACAATATCCTGCCGGCTTTGGAAGCAGCAGCCTGACATTGCATGCTATTCTGTAGTCTGTGATCTACAAGTACACCCAGTGACTCTGCCAGTTTAATCCCCCCTAAGACATACGACGCATGCAGGTTATTAGTACCCAGATGCATAACTTTACATTTATCCACATTGAACCACATTGAACTATAATGATCCAAGAATTGGGAATACACATTGGTGCAAGTGCCAAAATTGCAAAATTATGCCAACAAGAGATGAGAGCATCTGCTGCCAGGAGGAGGATATTCTTAATCCCCACTTTGA
Organism: Hyla sarda; assembly: GCF_029499605.1. Classification (NCBI taxonomy): domain Eukaryota; kingdom Metazoa; phylum Chordata; class Amphibia; order Anura; family Hylidae; genus Hyla; species Hyla sarda. The sequence goes on along the minus strand of NC_079197.1, from coordinate 76,373,092 downwards.
TAAAGGACTAACTTGTATTCTACAACACGAGGAGTTAGTCAACTTGAGATTTAAAGAAAAAAGTTCAGTGTATGGATAAGTGCCAAAGAATTGTTAAAAAAATCGCAATAGGTAATAATATTGTATTGTAAATTAATTTTTATATCTTTTTTAGAAACATTTTTTTAATGTTTTTAAATATTACTCTCTTTTTTTGACCTTTTCATAAAACTTGAAAAATTAAAAATGTGCATATCAGCATTTCTCTGTGTTTACATGAACATAATTGCAGTTGCTATTACAATTCATTTTATTTTTTATTTATTTTTTTGTGTGCAAATAATTTACCAATCTCAAAGTACATTTACACAAACTTTAGCGTATACGGCTGGGGGAGATAAAACCGGGGGATCACGTATCCCTGCCAAATGCAACCGTATGTTAATTCCTTTCTATGAGCCGTCCGGAGTGAAATGCCGATTATGGTTGGCTCATTTTTGCTCTGTATGCGCTTTTTCCACAGACCAAAAGCCATAGTCGACCATGGTTTTACTTCACCCTTTTAGGTACGGTTGAAAGTGCATACGGGACAAAAATGAGCCAACCTCACTGAGGATCACTCCGGTCGGCTCATTGAAATGATTTACCATACGGCAGGGATACGGTAGCACATGGTTTTAGCTCCACCACAGCCTTATGAACTCATGTAAGTGTAACAACATGATGTAGGTCTTTATAAGTCTTCCCCCACGTTTGTGAAATTTGAATCTAAATCCACATATCTGTAAATTATTCATAATTGTTACACTATTTTAATCTTATTTTATTTGTAGGGTTATTCGCAAGTCCGCTTATAGATCCTACTCTTGTTTTGCGCATGGAATCCTTGGGCCTAAACGACGAAAGCCAATACCATCATGTGTCGTCAATTTTATTAGGTCTGAATTTCCAGATCCTGACGGGCAATATATTGGATTCCACTGGCCTGATGAATACCCAGCAAGTGACATGGCTGCTGATGTTTGATTCACTATGACACTTACTTTCTGCACTTTTCATGTTACTACAGTTTTACATTGCACTTTTATTGTTTACAATTTTTTTATGTTTATTTATCTTGTTATTTATATTATATTAATTAGTTATTTAAATTTTTATGGTGGTTATTTTATTTTGTCTATTTTAATCTGTCTACACCAGTCATTTCCCAAACGTGGTCCCTCGGCACACTGCTATTCCATTTGACACTTCCCATTGTTGGAGTTTATTTTTCCGTTGATTTTTTTATTTTTTTATTTCCAGCCCTGGCATGCTCGCTGATGACTGACGGCGCAGGGTGGAAGGGAAGCCTGCGTGCGAACTGCGCACAGTGTCCCACTCCCCCTTGCGGCCCAGTGAGGCAAAAATGGAGCCATGGTGAAGAAGCTGTAATACCTGCGGTGCCACTGTCACTGCAGTGTCACCCAGGTCCACCCTCTACCCACCCCAACTGTCAACCCCCCCCCGTCCACACCCGTGTCACCATGTTCATCCTCCTGTCCTCACTGTCACACATGTTCCCCCTCCCCGTCAATCATGTCTACCCCCTATTCACATCTGTCACCCATGTACACTCCTCTACACCCCTGTTACCCAATTACACCCCTCTGTTACCCATGTACACTCCTCTACACCCCTCTATAAACCATGTACACTCCTCTACACCCCTCTATAAACCATGTACACTCCTCTACACCCCTCTATAAACCATGTACACTCCTCTACACCCCTCTATAAACCATGTACACTCATCTACACCCCTCTATAAACCATATACACTCCTCTACACCCCTCTGTCACCCATGTACACCCCTCTGTTACCCATGTACACTCATCTACACCCCTCTGTTGCCCACGTAAAATAATTGCGGATCCTAATGTGTTTGTTTTGCATGTTTAACAGTGAAGAATTGTGTGTGGAATAAATAGTCAAGATGGCAACAATTCAAAGTAGAGAAGATATTATTTGTCAGTTGCTATATAAAGCAGAAATTTTAAATACATACCAACTGAAAAATAGATAATCCATACTCCTTGTATCTCGGCCAGCTGCAGCACCTGGCGTATGAGATAACCCCCGGTTTTCTATAAAATTTTACCTTGTTTAAAGGTAGTCTTATATGGCATATAAAAAAAAAATTAGTTCCTTAGAAACTGAATATTTTTGATTTACGTTTTTTTTAACAATTGATGATTAACATTTATTTTCTGTAATGAAAACATTTCACAAAAACAAGTAGTAATAATATTTTTTAATAAACAACACTATAATAATAAACCATTAATAAAAAAAAGTATTTTTTACTCATGAAAATATACATGAATATGCATGTTAAACAATATAGCACATAAACAAGTATATAGCACATAACAAACAAGTAAAAAATTAAAATCTTAAGTGGTGTTTTTCAACCATTGATTGTTTGTCTGGTTTTTCAATTGGTGCTATATTAGAAGGCATTGTTGACCGGCGAGAGGTCCAGTCTATGGAAATGTTTCCATCGGCAAGTCCCATTACATCCTGCATGATTTTCGAGACGAATTCCTGAGTGGTTGGCTCATACACTGATCGTAAAAAACCACTCTTTCCGGGCTTTTGAATAGGCAAGATTGTACCTCGGTGTGCCTAAAGGTCCGCTAGTTTCAGTCTCTCTTGTAACAACTGCTTGCACTCTATTCACATTATAATTATGGTCAAGAGCAGCAAGCTGTGTTCGAGCATACACCCTGTCTGTACTAAAATGAAGTCTTTTAGGCCTGTATTTTGTTAGTGAACTATGAAACACTTCCAGATATCCAGTGTGACAAAAGTTGCTAAGATGTCTAAGGTATTTTTGTAGTCTTGTATCCATGACAATTTTTCCAAGTTCAACATAACAGGCACTTTGTTTTTTTAACCATTTTCGGGTGGACTGAATGTCCTCAGGGAGTTGGTCATGATGACAAGATGATTCCTGACCATTATCATCCTTCCAAAAATGAACGTTGGTGACATGGTACAAGACAGAGTTCCATCTGTTTACAAGTTCATCTGGATTGCATTCACAAGTATTAGAACTCCACCATAAATGATTTTTAATTGGTCCTATCCATTCTGCTAAATCTTGGCAGTTTTTTGTTTTTTTTTGCTGACGGCAAGTAGCTTTTTTCCAATAGATTTAGCTAAGTGCCAGACATCAAACTGGGGACCAATTGTTTTATATTCCTCACACAGCATTTTTCTGATGGATACATGCCGGTCAGTGCAAATGATGTCTATGTCCACTTTATTTTGCAGTAGAAATTCCATGGCATTCTTGCACGCTATTTTTTCAAGGGCAACAGAGGATAAACCAATATTTGTTGAATGTTGAAATTCAATATTTTGTTAGTTTCTACATCCATCAATGTGTATATACAATATTTTGCACTGTGCCCGGGTGAATCACATTGTCCATCTCCAGCAACACATACTGCATGTTGTGATATTTTTTCCATTTCTAATTTTTGATTAATTGTCCAAGAATTTTCAATTGCAGGAAATATATATATTTTTTGGATACGGTAGTAAGTAGCCTGGCTAATTCCCAAAATATTAAATATTTTTAGGAACTGTTGGATTTTGATGTGTTTCCACTAGTAATGATAGCAGTAGCTAACTGTAAATTTCCAAATGGTTTCTTTCCCAATCGGGGCTGGCTCTGCCATATGCGTTTTAAATGTTTGGCCTCGCATTCAGCAAAGACTGAAATATATGATCCCTTTGTTTTTTTATACACTCTTAGTATTTTTTTGTTGCAGGGTGGATTAGAGGTACAGGGCATCTTGTATAGTAATGTGTCCAAACAGCTTTCATAAACTATCAATTTTCTTTCTTCATGATGTGGTACATTTACATTTACAAATTTTTCACTCAGCACATGCTGACTGTCCTCTTCTTCGTAGTCTTCATCATCTGAATGAACTGAGTCTCCCTCATCATCACTTGAACTACTTTCATTTGTTGAGACTGGAGTTGTGATTGTTGATAAACTTTTATCTACTTCTAAAACAGATATAGGGGCATGCAGAGTAGATTCCTCCACAATAACAGTGACTTCAGGGTCTTCAATAGGTTGTATAGGTGAAATTGTCAATTCGGATAAAAGCGTGGCAGGTAGTAGTTCGTGTCTAGCTCTACAACTTTCTTGAAACTCAGGTACACTGTTAAGAGTTGCTGATCCAGTTGGTCCTATATTTTTTTTCGGAGTCGAAAATATTACACTGGCACCTTGCAATGGCTCCGAAGGCAGGTTTCCAAATACCAAGCTTTGTCTTGATTTTTTTTTTCTCAAGATTTTTTTTTTAACCAGTCTTCTGCATTGTATTTTTATAGAGAAAGTTGTAGGTTTTACTTGTATACACTGATTTCCGGTTCCCCAATTCCTGTCAAATATAGTTGCTGCTTCCTTTTTCGTTATCTCTGAGGCTTGTGGCTCCGTTTCAGTTGGGTTAACATGAGGTACAATATTTCGGCAGGTTGGGCACATTTCCCCTGGCTTTAAACCATTGGTTGAAGCTACGTCTTCATCCAATCTTTTCCTCTTTTGAGGATTCAGGATTTCAGCCTCAACTGCCTCGGCAGCTTGAACTTGTATATCCCGTGTAGGGAAAATACTAGGAACGGCAAAGGGGGTGAGCCTCTGTTTTCCTGTATTTGGATTAAAGGTATAGTCAGTAGTTTTAAAATGGGCTGAGCAGAGCCGATAATTGTTCATTTTAGAGAGATGAATGTGGTCAACCAGTTCATCAATTTTGGGAAACTCTTGATCTGTAGCCAATAGCCATGCCATGATACGATCCCTCTCTCTTGGGAAGGAATGCATGATGATATTATGGTCGCCTTTTACGCTCCTTGACTTGCAACCGTTGACAATGCAGCCCGGCATTTTCTAAAGAAGAAAATGGAATAATGGATTTTAAAATAAATACTAAATATGTCTATATAAAAATATTAAAATTACATTATGTTTCTATTTTCTAGGAGAACATTTGAAAAATAATATTTATTGAAAAAGCACCATTCAAATAATAAATACAAGATTAATATGTTAGTTCACTAGTACAGTAATGTAACTCCTTCCAAAATTTTACAAAGCTTTCTAAATAATTTTAATTTTTTTACTTGGCCTGTACTTATTACTGTTTATCCAAAATATGGTTACTCTGGTTGTTGCAAAACTTCATTGGCTGTCATGTATGTGTACCCTCTGTATGTCTGAGATTGCTGGGAGTTTTACTTTTGCAACAGCTTGTGGCACACTGATTGTGAAACACTGCTTTAGTGTGTCCTGTTTTAACTCAAATATTTTTACAAGATGAACACAAATCTTTTCAAATTATTATCGTTTGAGTTGAATCATGGCTTGTGTTTCTTTTGAGCCTTTGTGATAGTGCGGGAGCATTACATTATTGAACTGAGGCATAAGATAGTATCCACTATAATCTAAGAATGGTGCAGAATCACGTGGAATAAAATAGTGTCCATTAGTGGAAGATGTTCCCTATTGTGAATAGAGGCTAAAAAAATCTTTATAAATTATAGAGTAGTGTCATGTACTAAATGAAGATTGTAATTAACTATAAAACCCTTAAATACAGTAGAATATCCGAGAGCCTTTTAGTAATCTACTAAAACCACCACCCCATATGATTTTAACCACTGTGCCATATTATTTCACCTTGATCCGCCACTATGTCTACTACTAATTTTCACCCTACTATTTCATTGCCCCTTTATTACCTCTGTGTGGCATGAAGAGGAAATACATTTATGTATCTAAAGGTTGTTGGGTTGCCCAAAGCAAACAATCATATAGCTTTTTTGATGAAAGAAGCGATCTGAACGGTTGGGACACTCTTCAGCTTCACATCAGGACAAGTTGTTCTAAAATCACCCACACTATATTTATGTATTACATAACTTTATGTAAAATTTTTATGCAAACCTGAAAAGCGGCTCTGATAAGTAGTAGACAATAAAGCAAAAGAAAAGAGCTGTTGATGAGTCTTCTGAAAAAAATCAAAAAAGGATAATGTCACATTGACACACAGAACTAAACATAATTTTATTACTTAGATTTTTGATCTATGTTGCCCAGCTTTTAAAAAATGTAACACATAGACACCATAGGTGAACTAAGCCTAAATAGACAAAATTTATAACACAACAAATGACAACTTATCACAAGTTAACCCTACTAATCGCTTTTGAAAATGGGGATGTGGCTTCCATAAATGTGTGTAGCCTAGGACTGCACACACCAATACCAAAATATTATACACATAGTAGTACACGCAATTACGAAGCCATTACCGTCTCACTTGAGAACTGAGAGCACGCTCCACTGATCACAACATCACCACTGTCCAGCCAAATCGTGGCATTGGTCCCTGAACCTAGTCCAATAACACCACCATCTGCATTTTCCAGCAAGAGGCACATACTGGCAAACCTTCATTCCGCTTGAAACTTGGTTAATATTGTAACAGCACTGCAAGGGTAAAAGAGTTCCACAGCGGAGGACTCAAGTAAAGCAGTGCGCCCCTGAATAACTCAGTACTCACCCCCACCCCACTAAATATCACTCATACAGCAGGGCTGTGACGACAGGGTATATTGGGCAGAAAATAGAGGGACTCCAGCACAGCTACTAAACTCATTTTTACGTTTTATTTCGACTACATTGGCACAGTGACGTCCGTGCCAGCTACATGTAATGCTAAGACATTGATTATAACAAAAAAAAATGTTTATGTACATTTAGTTTATATTACATAATACAATTATGTATGTATTATTAAATGCCAACCTGTATAGCTGTTCTGTAGAGTAGTCGACAATAAACACAAATAAGATAGCTGTAGATGAGTCTTCTGAAAAATGAAAAGGAAAATGTCACATTGACATACAGACCAATACATCATTTCCTAATTATGGTTTTGATCTATGTATCACAACTTGTTCCAAATTGAATGCATAGACACCTTATGGTGAACATTAGAGATGAGTGAACTTACAGTAAATTCGATTCGTCACAAACTTCTCGGCTCGGCAGTTGATGACTTTTCCTGCGTAAATTAGTTCAGCCTTCAGGTGCTCCGGTGGGCTGGAAAAGGTGGATACAGTCCTAGGAAAGAGTCTCCTAGGACTGTATCCACCTTTTCCAGACCACTGGAGCACCTGAAAGCTGAACTAATTTATGCAGGAAAAGACATCAACTGCCGAGCCGAGAAGTTCGTGACGAATCGAATTTACTGTAAGTTCGCTCATCTCTAGTGAACATATGTTAAAGCATAAATATTGACACAATTGACGCCACAACAGATGACCACTTATTATAAGTAGTGTAGCATCTGGTGTCCATTTTTTCAAGACAGTGGACAGGGCAACGCATAAAGATGTGTTACCCTGTCAGGTGCCCTCTCAGATGTCCAACCATCCTGCCTCAAAATTGATGTCCTGCAAAGTTTCCCTCTGGCGTGATTTGCGGGTAAAATCATGCAAGAACTGATACCAATCTTTTCTTTTTGACAGTTCACATTCATCAAGAATCTAAATTTAACCTCCTGAGCGGTATTCCCGAGCGTGACTCGGGGTTAATTTTCCCTGCCAGAATCGGTAACCCCGAGTCACGCTCGGGGTAGAATTACAGAGTTCCCGGCCGGGCTGTACGATATATCGCAAAAGCAATGCGATATAGCGATGCGGCCCCCCGGGAAAACTTGCGATTATCTGCTCTGGTTGGCTCGCGTTGCGGGGGCCGGCCAGAGCAGGTAAAGAAAAATACTAAAAGTCAGTGTTTCCCTACCAGGGGGCCTCCAGCTGTTGCAAAACTACAACTCTCAGCATGCTCGAACAGCCAAAGGCTGTCCGGGCATGCTGGGAGTAGTAGTTTCACAACAGCTGGAGGTACCCTGTCAGAAAAACACTGAGCTAAATGTAAAAGGAAAAAGTAGTAAAATCAAAAAAACTTTTGCTCACCTAGTCCCGGTCCCTGAAGATGTCGTTCCCCTCCGTGCGCTCTGGTCCCTGCTCTATTCATCTTACAGGACCTTTCACTTTTCAGCCAATCACAGGCCGCAGTGGTGTAAAGCCTGTGATTGGCTGAAGGGGAAAGGGCTTGTTCTGCAGCAAATACACTAGGTTTGAAAACTGCCCGGCAAACCCAGTGTATCCTGCTGCAGAACAAGGTGACAAGGGGGGGATAGGAAGAATGTGACAAAGGGGGGAATGTGACAGAGGGGGGGATGTGACAAGGGGGGGGGGATGTGACATGAAGGGGGGGGAAATGTGACAGGGGGAATGTGACAAGGGGGGGGGAATGTGACAAGAGGGGGGGATGTGACAGGGGAGGGGGAATGTGACATGAAGGGGGGGATGTGACAAGGGGGGATTTGACAGGGGGAGGGGAATGTAACATGAAGGGGGAGAATGTGACAAGGGGGGGGGAATGTGACAAGGGGGGGAATGTGACAGGGGGGGAATGTGACAGGGGGGGAATGTGACAAGGGGGGGAATGTGACAAGGGGGAGAATGTGACAAGGGGGGAAGAATGTGACAAGGGGGGAAGAATGTGACAAGGAGGGGGGAGAATGTGACGGGGGGGATGTGACAAGGGGGAGGGGGAATGTGACAAGGGAGGGGGAATGTGATGGGGGAGATGTGAAATGGGCGGGGGGAAGATGTGAGATTCAGTGCAAAAAATTGTACCGCTTTTGGTACAAATTTCCAGAAAGAATCATACCGCCAGGGAGGTTAATGCCAGATGGGTGATGCTTATGACAGGGTAACACAACTTTCTGCTTTCACCTGTCCGTTGGCAAGAAACAATGGACGCATGAGTCAATACAATTTATGCCAAGTTTTCATAAGTTATTCAATCAGTTGTGTCAATATTTAGGGTGAGACCACCTATGCAGGATACCTGATATATGTGAACCACACCATATAGCGCCACCTCTACCCTGTTAATATGTATTTTGAATACCATGTTACACAATTAAATTATTATGTTTTATTTTCAGATTCATTAATTGTGAGGAATACAATTTTGCATTCTGTTGCCTATGTAGCTGGCTCTCCTTTATTTTGGTATAAAAACAATAAAATGGAGGGGAGTGCTTATTTCTCTAAAATTTTATAATTTTTTTTTATTAATTTATATTATACGGTTTAGTAATGGAACCAATCGTATAGATGTAGTCCATTACAAACGCAGGGATTAGCGTTTGTGCCAAAAAATAAATAACCAGGAAGCGGTAACCTCCAATTATTACCAAGTTCACAACCTAAAACGAGGTACCGGGAAGAGCCGGTACCAACAGGCCCAGAGCGTCCAAAATGGTGAACCTGGGCCTAGTTGTTAACAGGCTGGTGTTTTTTAGTCTGGGGAGGGCCAGTAACAATGGTCCTCGTCCACTCTGGTAATGTCAGGCTCTTGCTGTTTGTTTGCTATCTGTCAGAGACTGAAAAAATGGTGACATACACGTTGTTTGTCAAAAATAATTACCAAGATGGGAAAAAAAAAAAAACGTGTGCATTTCACCATATTTTCATTCTCAGCCAGATACCAACCAAACAGCAACAGCCTGACGTTACCAGGGTGGGTGAGGACCATTGTTACTGGCCCTCCCCAGCCTAAATAATGCCAGCCTGTTACCACCTAGGCCCAGGAGCGCCATTTTTGATTCTCCAGCCCTGTTGGTACCGGCTCTTCCTAGCACCCTTGTGGCGGTGGGTACCAGGGTAATAATGGGGGGGGGATAGCGCTAGCTGGTTTTGGCGCTAAAGCTAAGCCCTGACTTAGTAATGGATTCTGTCTACAAGACAGTTTCCACTACTAAGCATTATAATGTAAATTTATTACACAAAAATAAAAAATTACAACACGTTTTATAAAAATTTTATTGAAAGAAGCACTACCACACAAGCTGTCAAAATATTTTTTTGAATTTACAACAAAATAAACGTAGTCCATCAGACAGAGTTGTAGCCTTTCACATGTATCTGAAATAAAAACTAAAAAAAAAGTTACTACATGCATGGCACTCATCCCTGTGGAGAACGTTTTTTTTAATGTGGATGCTCCAACTTTTGATAAAAAACAACCCCCATTTCCTGTGTGGGAATGATGGGAGTTGTAATTTAAAAAACATGTTGAGCCTAAAGATTTGCAACAGCAGAAGGCAACCTGTTCCTAAAATACAACCCTTATCATGGGAGTTGTTGTTTAGAAACAGTTATTCATGTGTCTACTAAAATTACTGATGATGAATATAATGAAGTATATGTTTATTGGTCTCAAGAATGTTTTTATCATGTCAGTAAGCAATACATACACACACTCATATATATATATATATATATATATATATATATATCTATGGATATATATATATATATACCGTATTTATCGGGGTATAACACGCACCCTCATTTTACCAAGGATATTCGGGTAAAAAAAATTTTTTTACCCAAATATCCATGGTAAAATGAGGTGCGTGTGTGCGCGTGTATACCCCGATATACCCCCAGGAAAGGCAGGGGGAGAGAGGCCGTCGCTGCCCGCTTCTCTCCCCCTGCCTTTCCTGGGGTCTAGAGCGCTGCTGTCGGCCCTTCTCACCCCCTGGCCGATAGCCAGGGGGAGAGAAGCGGCGCCGACAGCCAGGGGGAGAGAAGGGGCAGCGGCACCCATTGCCGGCGCCGCTGCCCCGTTGCCTCCCCCCCATCCCCGGTGGCATAATTACCTGAGTCGGGTCCGCGCTGCTCCAGGCCTCCGGCGTGCGTCCCCTGCGTCGTTGCTATGCTCGGCGCGGCGCACTGACGTCATGCGCCGCGTCGTTCAGCGCATAGCAACGACGCCGGGGACGCACGCCGGAGGCCTGGAGCAGTGCGGACCCGACTCAGGTAATTATGCCACCGGGGATGGGGGGAGGCAACGGGGCAGCGGCGCCGGCAATGGGTGCCGCTGCCCCTTCTCTCCCCCTGGCTATCGGCGCCACTTCTCTCCCCCTGGCTATCGGCGCCGGCACCGATAGTCAGGGGGACAGAACGGGCAGCGGCGCCGATAGCCAGGGGGTGAGAAGGGCCGACAGCAGCGCTCTAGACCCCAGGGAAGGCAGGGGGAGAGAAGCGGGCAGCGACGGCCTCTCTCCCCCTGCCTTTCCTGGGGCGGTATCGGCGTATAACACGCACACAGACTTTAGGCTAAAAATGTTAGCCTAAAAAGTGCGTGTTATACGCCGATAAATACGGTATATATATATGGATATATATATATATATATATATATATGGGTATATATATATGGGTGTGTGTATATATGGATATATATAAGGATATATATATATATATATATATATATATATATATGGGTTTATATATGTATATGGGTATATATATATATATATATATTTTTTTTTTTATATATGGGTTATATATATATATATATATGGGTGTATAAATATATATATATATGTATATATATGGGTATATATATATATATATATATATATATATATATATATACCCACACATACATATCCATATATACTCACACATACATACCCATACATACCACACATACCCATACACACCCACACATACATACCCATACACACCCACACATACATACCCACCCATATATATATATATACATATATACCCATACACCTATACATATATACCCATACATATTGTGCTGCCATCGCAATGTATTTTACATGCTTGGCACTCAGCAGGGTCTGTTCCTTTAAGACCCTCCATTTTCTTGAAGCCTAGAGGCGGGCCTTCTCTCTAAAGCATAGGGCTAGGACCGGCATGTCTCATTCATTCCAGCTCCAGCCACCACAGTGACCAGATCCACAGGACTTCTTAAAGCTAATACAGACTGCAAATCTGATAAATACCAAAGCCTGTGAGTACGGAATTGTTAGTTAGCCTGTGTAGAGAGATGCTAGGCATTTGTAGATAGATAATGTGTTTTCAGTGTGTAGTAAGTGAGCACATGTTAGACCCTATCTATGTATTAGCTATGCATAATGTAAGGCACTTGAATAGCCATGCTTACATTTGTCTTTCATATGTTTGTTTTACAGTTTTACCGCACTTTCATTATATCTCAGTAAAGATTACATCAGTTAAGCAAACCAGCGTGTCTTTCCTTGAGATTCGGTATAAACTTGATGTGAAGCTGTGTCCACGAGACAGCGGAGACATTATAGTAAAAAGGCTTTTAAAACGTTATCAGAAGCAGTTAATCAGCTTTGAATCGTCCGCAGCAGTAAAAAAGACTCATAAATCCTGTGCCCTGCAGTCTGTGTCGGAGTAAGGGCGCGAAGCACTAGAAAGTGAAACTAATTCTCTCACGTGCTATAACACCGCTGTGCTGTGTCCAGTCATCATCATTATCTACGCTGCCAGCTAAATCAAGATGCAGAACCCAGAGAACAGCACTCTGACAGTTAACCCTCAATGCTCCTATAAAGAGGAATACACCTTGCCAAGAAGTAGATCTAGGTGCACAACATTGTCTAGAGCATCCAGTCAAACAAATCTAACTTCGGTTAGCGCCGATGCATCAAGATTTAAACGCCATAGTTCTAGACACTCAAGCACCACCAGCCTGTCATCCGCTAGCGCCATAGCAACTAAGGCAAGAGCAAAAGCAGAGGCAGCTTGTGCAATGGCGTCCTATGCAAAGCAGGAAGCTGAATTGATGAAAGAACAAGCAAAAAGTGAATCTGAAGCACTTAGAAGAAAAGCTGAAGCACTTAGAAGAAAAGCTGAAGTGCAAGCATCTTTACACTTACTGCAACAGCAGAAAAACGCTGCAGCAGCCTTAGCCGAGGCAGAAGTTCTCACAAGGGCTGCTGAAGCTCAGTTCGCTGACATAGAAACCCAGATGTCACCCCTCAGCGCAAGCCAACGTACCCGTGAGTACATACAGTCACAAGCAACCATGTACACTGACCAGCAGTTCAATGACACACCAAGGCCATCATTGACTCCACCGGCAATAAGCAACTTTGATACTATGCAACACTGCAAGACTGAATCAGAACCTCAGGGTAGGAAGTCAAGTGGTCGCATGCTCATAGACCAATCTGCCAACCTGACAAGAGTGCAAACGGATGCTGATGTACTCCCTCCTCAAGCAAATACAAGTCTGGATTATAGCAGAAAGACTTACAATAGAGGAGAACAAAGCAGACTTAGTCAAGTACCTCATCAGCCTTACCAGCCGCAGCCATACCCTGAGTTTACACCCAGGAAGTATTCACCAGATGCAGCAAGAGCTACAGAGGTAGCAAGATTCCTGATGCGCCGTGAGATAGTGAGCGCTGGTCTCATGAAATTCGACGACCGTCCAGAAAACTACTTGGCCTGGAAGTCATCTTTCCTAAGCGGTACCCAAGACTTAGATCTGACAGACAGAGAAAAGCTTGATCTGCTCGTCAAATGGCTAGGACCAGAGTCCACTGAGCAAGCCCAAAGAATCAGATCAGTACATGTTCATGACGCAGCAGCAGGACTTGCAATGGTGTGGAGGAGACTAGAACACTGCTATGGGTCACCTGAAGTGATTGAAGATGCTCTTCTGAAGAGGATAGAAAACTATCCAAGAATGACAAACAAAGACAATCAAAAGCTGAGAGGGTTTGGGGACCTACTCTTAGAAATAGAAGCCGCTAAGTCTAGTGGATATCTGCCAGGTCTCTCATACTTAGATACAGCACGTGGAGTTGATCCCATAATCGAGAAACTTCCTTTCAACTTGCAGGAAAGGTGGGTCACTCAAGCATCAAGATACAAGAAAGAACATCGAGTCGCATTTCCATCATTTGCCTTCCTTGCTGAATTCATCGTAGACCAAGCTGAAACACGCAATGATCCAAGCTTTGCTTTCCTGAACAAGAGAACTGCAAGCTCCCCAAAGGTAGAGCAAAAACATCCAACGCCTTACAAAGAACGCAGAGCAACAGTTTCTGTACGGAAGACAGAAGTCTCGCCTGAGTCTGCAGTCAATCAGGAAGACAACACAAGTAAGAAAGTTGAGGAGCCAGACAAAATATGTCTCATCCACAACAAGCCTCATCCACTAAGAAAATGTCGCAGTTTCAGAAGTAAGACGTTAGAAGAGCGCAAAGCTTAACTTAAAGACAATCACATTTGTTTCAGATGTTGCGCTTCAATTCAGCATCTTGCAAAAGACTGTACAAAAACAATAAAATGCACAGAGTGCAACAGTGACAAACACCTGTCAGCACTGCACCCAGGACCATCACCATGGAAACAAGAAGTTCCAGCAACTCAAGAAGATCATGGTGGGGAGCAAGGCGAGAGTACAACGCCAGCAGTAACCTCAAAGTGTACTGAGATCTGTACAGAGCAGGGCCGCCCCAGATCATGTTCCAAGATATGCTTAGTCAAGGTGTATCCTGCAGGCTTCAGAGAAAAAGCAATCAAGATGTACACAGTCTTGGATGAACAGAGTAACAGATCTCTGGCAAAAACAGAGTTCTTTGACCTCTTCGGTGACAAAGGAAGTCCAACTCCATACACCCTGAAGACTTGTTCTGGAGTTGTAGAGACAACAGGGAGAAGAGCAAACAACTACATCATTGAGTCATTAGATGGAAAGACAAAGGTGACTCTTCCTACCCTCATAGAATGTGATGAGATACCAGACGACAGGTCAGAGATCCCCACACCTGAAGTTGCTCGTCATCACCCCCATCTGGTGCGAATAGCAGACCAGATACCAGCACTAGATCCAGATGCTGCAATCATCCTTCTACTTGGGAGAGATATCCTCAAAGTGCACAAAGTCAGAGAACAGTACAATGGGCCACACAATGCACCATTTGGACAACGCCTTGATCTCGGATGGGTCATCGTTGGAGAAGTATGTCTAGACGGACTCCACAAACCAGAAAAGGTAAATGTCTACAGAACACATCTGTTACAGAATGGTCGTACATCTTGTCTTTGCCCATGTACCAACAGTCTACACATTAAAGAGAGACTTGTAAACCCAACACATCATCCGAGTATCCAGAGGTGCATGGAAGACTTCGCCTCAACTGGAGATACAGATGAACTGGGCTGTAAGGTGTTTGAAAGAACACGAGATGACGACAAGCTAGCACCCTCGGTGGAAGATACTCTCTTCCTTGAGATCATGGACAGAGAAGTCTTCAGAGACAAATCAGGCAGCTGGGTAGCCCCTCTACCCTTCCGGTCACCACGCCATCGCCTTCCTGACAACAAGGTACAAGCAGAGAAACGCTTCACCTTGTTGCAGCACATGCTACAAAGAAAGCCAAATATGAAGAAACACTTCCAAGCCTTCATGCAGAAGATCTTTGATAACGATCAAGCTGAAAGGGCACCACCACTACAAGAGAACCAAGAACACTGGTACTTACCAATATTTGGGGTGTACCATCCTCAGAAACCAGGCCAGATACGCGTAGTATTTGACTCTAGTGCGAAGCACAAAGGCATCTCACTAAATGATGTCCTTCTCAGCGGACCTGACCTGAACAATACACTCCTTGGAGTACTCATCAGGTTCAGAAAAGAACTCATAGCAGTGACAGCAGACGTACAACAGATGTTCTACTGTTTCCTTGTTCGTGAAGATCACAGAGACTGCTTAAGGTTCCTGTGGTATACAGACAACGACTTTAACAAAGAAAGAGTACAGGATGAAGGTACATGTGTTTGGAAACAGCCCTTCTCCAGCTGTAGCTATCTACAACCTGAGACGAGCAGCACAGCAAGGTGAAAGACATGGTCAAGAAGCCACACAGTTCGTCATGAAGAACTTCTACGTAGATGATGGACTTGCTTCTTTCTCCAGCAACGAAGAAGCTATCAACGTCCTGAAAAGTACAAGAGAAATGTTGGCAGAATCCAACATAAGACTGAACAAGGTAGCTTCCAACAGCAACAGAGTCATGGAAGCATTTCCAATGGAAGACCGTGCTAAAGACCTCAAAGACTTGGATCTAGGAACAGAATCACCACCCTTGCAAAGAAGTCTTGGGATTAGTTGGGACCTGAAGACTGACAGTTTCACCTTCAGGGTCTCCAGAGAAGAGAAGCCATTCACAAAAAGAGGTGTCCTATCTACAGTCAACAGTCTTTACGACCCCCTGGGGTTCGTAGCACCCATCATCATGCAAGGTAAAGCTCTTTTGAGACAGATCACTACTGAGCAAGAACAAAGTGACTGGGACGTACCTCTACCTGAAGAGAAGAAAATGCAGTGGAAGTTGTGGAAAGACTCATTGTTAGAGCTTGAACAACTCAACATCCCTAGACCATACGTATCTGTTTCCTTGTCTGCTACAAAGAGAAGAGAAATATGCATATTCTCTGACGCCTCCACTATGGCTATCGCATATGTCGCCTACCTTAGGGTAATAGACACTGAGGGACAAAGTCATGTCGGGTTCCTCATGGGAAAATCTAAGCTGGCTCCCAGACCGGCTCACACTGTCCCACGTCTAGAACTTTGTGCTGCTGTCTTAGCTGTAGAGATGGCAGACATGATTACAACAGAACTGGACATCGAGATCCATGCAATGAACTTTTATACAGACAGCAAGATTGTGTTAGGATATATTCACAATGCTTCAAGAAGATTTTATACATACGTGGCCAACAGAGTGACACGTATCAGAAAGTCTACAAGTCCAGAACAGTGGCATCACATCAGCACAGACAAGAACCCAGCTGATCATGGGACAAGACTGGTGCCAGCCGCTGCGCTCAAGCAAACTAACTGGTTTGTAGGTCCATCCTTTCTTCGTAAACCAGAAACCAAAGAAACTACTCAGGTAGAGACCTTTGAACTCATAGAACCAGATCAAGACAAAGAGGTAAGACCTCAAGTGACAGTTTGTAGGACTATAGTTACAAGAGACAGTCTGGGCACTCATAGATTTGAAAGGTTTTCCAGCTGGAAGTCGCTGACCCGTGCAATCGGAAAACTTATCTGTCTAGCCAGATCCTCCTGCAGAGCTACCAATACTGATCAGCGTAGCAACGACCACCTTGAACAAGCCAAGGTCACGATCATCAGATGCGTCCAACAGGAAGTCTTTAAAGAAGAAATCCAAGGCCTTCTGAAAAAGGAAGAGATTTCTCAACACAATTCACTCAAGGACTTGTACGCCAAGCAATGGAAACAAGTTCAAAGTCTTGCGGACATTTTCTGGAAGAGGTGGAGACAGGAATACCTGGTGATCTTCCAGCCATGCAAGAAATGGCAAGATGACAAACCCAATTTACAAGTTGGAGACGTTGTCTTACTGAAAGACTCTCAGGCCCACAGGAACGAGTGGCCTATTGGACTCATTGTGGGGACTGATCCTAGTAGTGATGCTAGAGTTAGAAAGGTTGAAGTTAGGATTGTTAGACAGGGCATTCCCAAAGTGTATGCAAGGCCAATTTCTGAAGTAGTTTTACTTCTGTCCAAGGGTTAGTGGCATAACAAAAAAGTATGCCAGGTGGGGAGTGTGCTGCCTTCGCAATGTATTTTACATGCTTGGCACTCAGCAGGGTCTGTTCCTTTAAGACCCTCCATTTTCTTGAAGCCTAGAGGCGGGCCTTCTCTCTAAAGCATAGGGCTAGATCCGGCATGTCTCATTCATTCCAGCTCCAGCCACCACAGTGACCAGATCCACAGGACTTCTTAAAGCTAATACAGACTGCAAATCTGATAAATACCAAAGCCTGTGAGTACGGAATTGTTAGTTAGCCTGTGTAGAGAGATGCTAGGCATTTGTAGATAGATAATGTGTTTTCAGTGTGTAGTAAGTGAGCACATGTTAGACCCTATCTATGTATTAGCTATGCATAATGTAAGGCACTTGAATAGCCATGCTTATATTTGTCTTTCATATGTTTGTTTTACAGTTTTACCGCACTTTCATTATATCTCAGTAAAGATTACATCAGTTAAGCAAACCAGCGTGTCTTTCCTTGAGATTCGGTATAAACTTGATGTGAAGCTGTGTCCACGAGACAGCGGAGACATTATACATATACTGTATACCCATACATATATACCCATACATACATTCACCCTTACATATACTGTATACCCATACACATATATACCCATACACATATATACCCATACCCACATATATACCCATACCCACATATATACCCATACATATATACCTATATACCCATACACCTATACATATATACCCATACATATACTGTATACCCATACATGTATACCCATACATATACTGTATACCCATACATAATTACACCCATATATATATATATATATATATATATACACCCACACATACATACCCACCCATATATATATATATATATATATATATATACATATATACCCATACATACCTACACACATATATACCCATACCCACACACATATATACCCATACCCACACACATATATACCCATACCCACATATATACCCATACCCACATATATACCCATACCCACATATATACCCATACATATATACCCATACATATATACATATTTACCTATATACCCATACACCTATACATATATACCCATACATATACTGTATGCCCATACATGTATACCCATACATATACTGTATACCTATACATGTATACCCATACATATACTGTATACTAGAGGTGCACCGAAATGGAAATTTCAGAACCGAAACGAAACCGGAAAAAAAAAAATGTCTGGCCGAAACCGATACCGAAACCGAAAATGACTTCTCCCCGTCTTCTGGTAGAATGCAGCACTCCGCTCATTAGATTAGATTCCCCCACATTAGATTGCCAGCTCCCCCACATTAGGTCAGGAGTTCCCCCACATTAATAGGCAGCTCCCCCACAATAGTAGGCAGCTCCCCCACAATAGTAGGTAGCTCCCCAACAATAGTAGGCAGCTCCCCCACATTAGGTCAGCATTTCCCCCACAATAGTAGGCAGCTCCCCCACATTAGGTCAGCATTTCCCCCACAATAGTAGGCAGGTTCCCCACAATAGCAGGCAGTTTCCCCACAATATTAGGCAGCTCCCCCAACAATATTAGGCAGCTCCCCCCACATTTGTAGGCAGCTCCCCCCCACATTAGGTCAGCAGTTCCCCCACAATAGTAGGCAGGTTCCCCACAATAGTAGGCAGTTCCCCCACAATATTAGGCAGCTCCCCACAACAATATTAGGCAGCTCCCCCCACATTTGTAGGCAGCTCCCCCCACATTTGTAGGCAGCTCCCCCCCCCAATATTAGGCAGCTCCCCCCCCCAACAATATTAGGCAGCTCCCCCCAACAATATTAGAAAGCCCCCCCCCAACAATATTAGGCAGCTCCCCCCATAATATTAGGCAGCTCCCCCCCACAATATTAGGCAGCTCCCCCCCACATTTGTAGGCAGCTCCCCCCAACAATATTAGGCAGCTCCCCCCCAACAATATTAGACAGCCCCCCCCCAACAATATTAGGCAGCTCCCCCCACAATATTAGGCAGCTCCCCCCCACAATATTAGGCAGCTCCCCCCCACATTTGTAGGCAACTCCCCCCAACAATATTAGGCAGCTCCCCCCAACAATATTAGGCAGCTCCCCCCACATTTGTAGGCAGCTCCCCCCCAACAATATTAGGCAGCTCCCCCCACATTTGTAGGCAGCTGCCCCCCAACAATAGTAGGCAGGTTCCCCACAATAGTAGGCAGCTGCCCCCCCACAATATTAGGCAGCTCCCCCCACATTTGTAGGCAGCTCCCCCCCACATTTGTAGGCAGCTCCCCCCCACATTAGGTCAGCAGTTCCCCCACAATAGTAGGCAGCTTCCACCCACTCCACAGACATACAGCTTCCAGCCATATACAGTGTATGGCTGGAGGCTGTATGTCTGTACTGCTGCCCCCACAGTGATCCGGTCACCGCTCCTCCGGCCCGGGGCCACATCTACTGCTATGGCCTATGGACCATAGCAGTAGGTGCCGGGACCGGAGGAGCGGTGACCGGAACACTGAAGAAGATGACGCGGTCACTTACCAGGCCCCGGCCAGCGCGCATTATCCTGCGACGATCCTGCGGTCCTCCTGCTTCTCTTTGGTTGTACGCACGGGACGTCAGTGACGTCCCGTGCGTACGACCATAGAGGCGGAGAAGCGAGGGACCGAAGGAGGATCGCAGGAGGACGCCGGGGAATGGTGAGTGACCGGCGGACATCCTTATGTCCCGAAAAGATTTGCCGGTCCGGGCATGCTGGGAGTTGTAGTTTCACAACAGCTGGAGGCCCCCTGGTTTTTAGTATACAGTATTAGGTTTTATATGCGCTGGCCGGCCCCCACCTGCAGCCACACACGGGAGCCGGCCCGGGCACATAAAAAGATGTATTCCTATCCCGGAGAGCGCGCCCCCCCCCCCCCCCAGATGTTGCGCACCGCCCACGAGTGCCTGTTTGCAACTTGTGCTGTGGGCGGGCAGGGGAGGTGGGTCATTATCGGCACATTTTTTGTTGTTTCGGCATTTCCCCGAAACAGCTATTTTCGGACGATATGTATCGGCCGCCGATATACTGCATCCCTACTGTATACCCATACATAATTACACCCATACATATATATATGTATATATATATATATATATATATATATATATATATACACACCCATACATAAACCCATACCCATACACATATATACCCATACACCTATATATATACCCATACATATACTGTATTCCCATACATAATTACACCCATAAATACATATATACACCCATACATACATATATACACATATACACATATACCCATACACATATACACCCATACACCTATACATATACACCCATACACATATACATACACACCCATACACATATACATATACACCCATACCCATACCCATATACATATACACCCATACACATATACACATACACCCATACACATATACACCCATACACATTTACATATATACCCATAAACCTATACATATATACCCATACATATACTGAATACCCATACATATATACCCATACATACCTACACCCGTACATATACTGTATACCCATACATAATTACACCCATACATATTAATATATATATATATATATATATATACACACACACCCATACATACATATATAAACCCATACACATATACATATACACCCATACACATATACATATACACCCATACACATATACATATACACCCATACATATACACCCATACACATATACGTATACACCCATACATGTATACATATACACCCATACACCTATACATATATACCCATACATATACTGTATACCCATACATATATACCCATACATACCTACACCCATACATATACTGTATACCCATACATAATTACACCCATACATATTATATATATATATATATATATATATATATATATATATATACACACCCATACATACATATATACACCCATACACATATACACCCATACACATATACATATATACCCATACACATATATACCCATACATATATACCCATACACATATACATATATACCCATACACATATATACCCATATACATATACACCCATACACATATACATATATACCCATACACATATACCCATACACATATACATATATACCCATGCATATATACCCATACATCTATACATATATACCATACATATACTGTATACCCATACATATACTGTATACCCATACATTATATATATATATATATATATATATATATATATATATATATATATATATATATATATATATATATGTATGGGTGTAATTATGTATGGGTATACAGTATATGTATTGGTATACAGTATGTATGGGTATATATGTATGGGTATACAGTATATGTATGGGTATATATGTTTAGGTGTATGGGTATATATGTATGGGTATATATGCATGGGTATATATGTATATGTGTATGGGTATATATGTATATGTGTATGGGTGTATGTGTGTATGTAAATGTGTATGGGTGTATATGTAAATGTGTATGGGTATATATGTATATGTGTATGGGTATATATGTGTATGGGTATATATGTGTATGGGTATATATGTGTATATATGTGTATGGGTATATATGTGTATGGGTATATGTATGGGTATATATGTATCGGTATATATGTGTATGGGTATATATTTATATGTGTATGGGTGTATATATGTATGGGTGTATACATGTATGTATACATACATGTATGTATACACCCATACACATATACACCCATACATATATACACCCATACACATATACACCCATACACACCCATACACATATACACCCATACACATACACATATACATATACACCCATACACATACACACCCATGCACATATACACCCATACACATATACACCCATACACCTATACATATACACCCATACACCTATAAATATACACCCATACACCTATACATATATATCCATACATATATACCCATACATATACTGTATACCCATACATACCTACACCCATACATATACTGTATACCCATACATAATTACACCCATACATATTAATATATATATATATATACACAGACCCATACATACATATATACACCCATACATACATATACACCCATACACACATACATATACACCCATACACACATACATATACATATATACCCATACACATATACATATATGTTTCAACTTGGTTTTTATTAAAGGATTTTAGAATGTAACAAAGGATAAACAAAAGACAATAAATGGGATAATAATGCTGCAGACATGACATATAATGGACTCACAATAACCGCACTAATACTTAGTATAAATGACGTGTGGATCTGATGTCGCGGAAGGTCCGGACTGATCTCCAATATGAACACGGTAATAGGGAAGATCTAACCAGAAGAGTCCAGTGGGTGGGGGAATATAATGGTGTATACATGTCCATATACACGATGATCTGTGAGATCCTGGGTTATGTAGGATTTGTCAGCAGTGTAAATAATGGGGTATAATAAGGGGTAATAACAATACCACCTAACTGTATAATAACAAAGAACACAATGTTCAGTATGAGACCTTCATGTTCTAGTAAACAATAGATATGGAGATTTAGTGCTACAATTATATTATAAACTATTATAGGAAACGCCACAAAATCAGAGTTGTTACTATTATTATACTCACTATTATTATTGATATGAATGGGAAGTAATATTCCGGATTCACCAGGTGCGTCCCCATCTCCAGTTTTGCTATATTTAAGCTCAGTGTGTGATGTCATATGTAATACACGTAACTGTCCCTGATCCAGTATCCAGGTATTATATTTTGGTCCAGCAGTGATGTCATGTGTGATGTCATATGTAATACACGTAACTGTCCCTGATCCATTATCCAGGTATTATATATTGGTCCAGCAGTGATGTCATGTGTGATGTCATATGTAATACACGTAACTGTCCCTGATCCATTATCCAGGTCTTATATATTGGTCCGGCTGAGGCTTAGAGCAGAATTTACGTGGAACCATCACAGAAGTTATTGGCCGATTGAGGGAATTTTGTAAACCAGGATTTCCATTTGTGTCTCATCTTTTCCCCACACCCTTGTTGATTTGCCAGAGCCCATTTATATGACCCATTGGTGGAGACGTTATCGATGACTTCTTGGATGTCTGGGATATTTGGAGTTTTCCAGCGCCTCGTAATGAGGAGTCTGGATACATGAAATATGTGGCATATGGGGATTCGCTGGGGGAATGGAATATTCTCTATGTCAATAAATAACAGGGCCAACTCAGGGGTTATCTGTTATCACCTTGAGACTACGTTGTTTTGTCTCTCTGTTTAAAGTCAGTCATGTTGTTTGCATCTATATACACGTTTATCAGGTGTCAGGATGTGATTGTGGTACTTGTGACCGTCTGCAGGCATTCTCCATTGTATGCAATTTTTGCTGGGGACATCGCCCTTAGCAGCGGTTGACAAGTGCAGGGCCTTCACCCCAGCGAAGGTGCACAATTGCACTTGGGGTTGAGTTTCCTGCTATAGCCATGTCCATGCAAATATAAGCCGGCAAGCGTCTTTTAAGGCTTATACCAATGCACCCTTTTATCTTATTGGGTAGCATTGGGGGTTTCACCTGTGAGGCCTGCTATATATAAACCAGCAAGGGTGGGGCTTGTAGCCTGTCTCCCCCCTCCCATTGTATGTGTGCTGAGTTCACACTGGAGGCGACTGGGGAGCAGTCTGCAAGTTGGACCTTAGGCTGCTGTATATCTGGTTCCTGGTTCTATGCATCTGGCCAGGCAAAAAAGGTTGGTGGTTAGGTCCCGCATAACATGAGAAACCTTGGCGTGGTGTGCGGGCTCAGGTATGTCCTTCATATAAGGATATACTGGCTAATGTCTCATTTTTACATCAGTTTTGAGGATTAGCTAATATCATTGTATATATTTACCACAGGATTGAAACCCCACTTTTGTCCATAGGTGCGGGTCCTCTACCCCATTGTATGAGTGCACAATTGCACTTGGGGTTGAGCACCTGTTATCACCTTGAGACTACGTTGTTTTTTCCAACTCAGGGGTTAATGAGATCGGGGAGATCAATAAATCATTAATCAATGAATTTATATTTGACCAAAAGTGCTTGAGCTTTGGGCAGCTCCATAGAATATGTTTGATGGATCCAATTCCACCGCAGTCCCTCCAGCAATCCATAGAAGCGAAAGGATACATTGTAGATAGACGGAGCGGCGTATAATGCCATCTCATTAACACTTTAGCATACGATTCCCAGTGGGAAGCACATCGGGTAGACTTCTTAGCCAAGAAGAACGCTTTCTCCCATCTCATGGAATTCAACGTTAATTTGAGATCGTTCTCCCACTTTCCTAGATGGGAGAATTTTGCCTCATTATATCCGTTTTCATTAAAGAATTTATAGGACCACGCTAAACCTTTCTCTAGGTATGAGTGCGGATTGTGTAGGGTGTCTGCTAGGAATTGGGGGAGGTTGACATCTTTATGGGATAAGTTTTTAATGGATTTCTGTATTATTTGGAATGTAGCTTCCTCTATATCTGGGAGGCCATAGCGGAGCTGTAATTCATGGAAGGAAAGAAGACGGTCCCCTTCAAAAAGATCTGAGACATATTTTATTTGCTTATCTGACCAGGTGGAGACGTCCTGCAAGGAGGTGTATAGGACGAGGGAGGAGAGGGGAATATTACATTGGGAACCAGAATGGGGATTTCTCTCTGACTTGCTGTAATCTGCCCACAGTTTTAGCATTGCTTTGACTGGTGGTAGAACAGTAAATCTTTTAATAGGAAGCAGTTTTCCTGCGACTAGTAATACATTTGACCAATTGTCTACATTTAGCGTCTCTTTCTCTACACGTTGCCAACCAATGTTGCCACGTTCTGGTATTAACCAGGCTTTGGTTTGGGATAATATGGTGGACTTCCAGTAAGCCTCTATATTTGGCAAACCAAATCCTCCATCTTTAATGGGGCCTAGAAAAATCTTTTGTGCGACTCTCGGAGGGGAACCCCCATATAAATTTCAGGAGTTGTTTCTGCAGAGCATTGAATATATATTTGGGAGTTGGGATAGGTAGGGCTCTGAACCTATACAAGATTTTCGGTAAGATAAACATCTTATATAAAGTCAACTTACTCAGCCAGCCTGTCTCATTCTTACTTATATCATCTAATTCTTTACCCAGGGATGTTATTAAGTTGGGGTAATTACTTTTAATAAGATTTCTTGGATTATTAGTGATTTGGATACCTAAGTAGGTTAATGATTCTTCTGCCCATTTGTAAGGAAATTTTTGACCAATGATGTCCTTCTCCTCCCTTGACATATGTATACTCAATAAATAACATTTCTTCTCATTTAATTTATAATAGGAGACTTTACCGAAGTCATCCAGAAGTTTTTGAGTTGTCAGGAGTGAGGAGAGTGGGTCTGATAGAAGAAGAATGACATCATCAGCGTAGAGGCTGATTTTATTTTCACTGATTGAATGATCAATTCCTTTAATGCTGGGGGATTTGCGAATTAGAGAGGCGAAGGGCTCCATCACTAAAGAGAAAACTCCTTCTCTGCATTTAGTGACAAGAGCAGAGAAGGCGTCCGTTTATGATCTGCTAGAGCCACTAGGTCTATTACTCGTCTGGTGCCATCATAGGTTTGACGGCCTTTAGTAAACCCAACCTGGTCCTCACCAATGATGAAAACGGTTGGCTATAAGCCTTGCATACAGTTTTGATATCTTCATTTAATAATGATATTGGTCGTAGGGCTGAGGGCCAGGTGGGGCTTTTACCAGGTTTGGGTAATGTGACAACATGCGCTGACAGCATCTCTATCGGAAACTTACCAGACCTCATAGTCTCATTAAAAACCTTTTCCAATAGAGGCACCAGGGTATCTGCAAAGGTTTTATAATAGAAAGTAGAATAACCGTCCGGGCCAGGGGATTTATGGAGTTTGGCTTGTCCGATTCCTGTATGAATTTCTTCTGAGGAGAACGGCCGTGATAAGAAGCTATGGAATTTGTCAGGAATTTGAGGGAGATCACATCGGTCTAGGAAGCTGTTAATTTCTTCTAGGTCTGGCTGATGAGTATTGGGGTCTTTATTCAGATTATATAAGTCATAATAATATTTACTGAATTCATCAGCAATTTCTTGGGGGTGATAAATTTTGTTTTTTTTGGAGGGATTTTCTAGGTGACTTAATCTAGTTTTAATTCGCATTTTATTTATTCTGTTTGCCATTAATTTTGATGATTTATTGAAATCATTATAATAGAGTATTTTAAGTCTCCTCATTCTTTTATCGAATCTTGAAACTAATAATTGGCGTAGATGTAGTTTAATCTGTCTAAGTTCAGTCTCTACTTGTTGGGAGGGGTTCTGTTTATGAGATGCTTCTATTTGGGATAATTTGGTTAGAGTTTGGTTTATTTCAGCCTCATGTAGTCTTTTTTGTTTTGAGGTGGCCTGAATGATGAGTCCCCTGATATACGCCTTACTTGAGTTCCACAAGAGGAATTGATCATCAGTTGAAGGAGAATTTATGGCTATAAATTCTGTAAATTTTTCCTTTATGAGCTTTACAGTTTGTGGGTTGCCCAACACAAAATCATTACATTTCTAGATGTAGGTATTGCTAGGGTGGTTTGGAATATGAATTTTTAGAAAAATGGGGGCGTAGTCAGACCAAGTGATTTGAGATATTGAGCAGTCTTTGACATAATTCAAAGCGTCTTTTTTCAACAGAAAATAATCTATTCTAGTATAGATTTTATGTGCAGCTGAGTAAAATGTATAGTCTCTTTCGTTGGCGTGAGCGCACCTCCATATATCCAGGAATTCGTGTTGGGCAAACCATTGTTTTAGTTGAGTAGGTGGAGTGGAGCTCTGTGAGGCGGTATCCTCTGAGCGATCAGCAATCGCATTAAGATCCCCCACAACTATTAGCTTCCCCTCAGCTATACGGTTTATTTTTTTGATCAATTTGTTAAGGAAATTAACTTTTGAGCTGTTTGGGCCGTATGCGTTTACTATGGTGAACAACTGATTATTAATCTCACATACAATAATCAGATATCTCCCATTGATATCCCTTAGTATTTCTATTAGGTTGAAGGCGACAAAGTTTCTAACCGCTATTGCTACTCCGGCTGACTTCTTTTTTGAGTTGGCCAAAAATATGTTAGAGAAATTTTTGTTTAAAAAATTAGGATGATCGCCCTCCTTAAAATGTGTTTCTTGTAAACACAAGATGTCAACCTTATTTTTCCTCGCCTCTGTCCAAATTAAGGAACGTTTGAAAGGGCTGTTAAGTCCTTTCACATTTAAACTCATAAATTGGACTGTCATGGTGGATCAGTAGTGGAATGATGTGAGTGAGTAGTGTTTACCTGAACCCTTTGGAGGGTCTTATTCATGGGGAGGAGGAAGCTTCTGCACCCGGTAATTCGGAGGGAGGAATATCGTCTCATACTGAAACACAAAGAAATCTGTGTAAACAACAAAACAAACATAACATTTTCAATTAATATAACCAACAATTAGGAGTAGTGTTGTCGGGAAAGTGCAGATTCAATATCTGCGCAACTGGGGAAGTTGCAGGAAAAAGGGTAAGTTCTTTAACAATTATATAGTTCCTCATGTTGGGTTGCTCCCGGGTACTCGGGACCAATCCGTATTGAGCTTTGAGAATCTTCGCTGATCATCCTTTGGAGCATTGTCAATTTGAATGTCTCATTTCTGAAGGAGCTCTTTGCCTTTCTCCACTGAGGCAATAGAATAGGTTTTCCCATTTCTGGTCAGTAGGATTTTAGTTGGGAACCCCCACTTGTAGGGTATGAGGGAATTGGGAGAGATCGGTGTATAGAGACAGGTGCTGGAATGGTTCTGGTGGTTTTTTGTAGTTTCCTGCATTCAGCGAGCAGTTGTTCTTTGACATGGAAGTAATGGATCCTGGTGATGACGTCTCGTGGTATCTCTTCCGGTAGATGTTTTGGTTTATATAACCTTTGAGCTCTGTCCACAGTCAGTTCTATGGTGTCCACTGTAGGAATCAGTGTTGCTATGAGGTGTTGGACATATTTTTTCAGGTCCGCATCCTTAACAGTTTCGGGTACACCTCTGATTTTGACATTATTTCTCCTCCCTCTATCCTCCATGTCTGCCATTTTGATTTTCATGGCAGAGATTTCCTCTTGAAGAGAAATGACTTTGTCAGTGAGGCCGTTGTGATTGAATGCAACTTCTTCAATTCTCTCATCTATTTCAGTCACTCTTTCTTCTAAAGTGTCCAATCTGTCAGAGATTTTTGTGATGGCGTCATTGAGATCTTTTTTTATAGATTTTCTGAGGGACAGCATCATCTCTTTCATTAATTCTTCTGATGCAGGTGAGGTTTTAGATGCTTGAATTTGTGTAATGGGGTCGTCAGAGTCATCCTCCATATCAGATGGAGTAGAATGGTTGTTTCCGTCGTCCCATCTCCCTTTGTGTGTTTCTGGGCTCGCCGTAGCTGATTTATTGCCAGTTGTATTTGGTGTAACTGGATCTCTTTCTTTCCGTTTGACGTAAGTAGATCTTTGAGGTAGTGCATCACTTGGTGTGACACTTTTTTTAGGTGATTTGTTCCGAATTCTGTTACCTTGTTCTTTTTGAGAACCATGGGAGGTTCCCAATATATCAGATTGCAATAGTTCCATTTCAGTACGGCGTACATGGTGAGTTTTTTGTTCTTTGTTCTCAGATGTTTTTTTAATAGAAGGATTGTTGGAGGTTTTCCATTTATTTTGAGGATTGGAGGCCATTTTGGTGTAAGTAAGATGAGATATGAAGACTGTCCACTAGAGGGCGCAGTGAAGTTGTGGCACTTCAGGGGTAATTGCACTTTATATGAAGGAAAGAGACAGTGAGGACTTTCCTCCTGTGTGATCTCTTCAGGTTATTGCTGAGGAACAAGTGTATGAGCTTTATAATGAGCACAGAGATATAGAGAGGAGCTGTGTAGTGCTGGCAGGTAGGTCAGTACACTGTATATATAGTCTGCATTCCTGGGACAGTTATGTCTGTATTGTACTCTGTATTGTACTCAGTACTCTGTATTGTACTCTGTACTCTGTACTGTACTCTGTATTGTATTCAGTACTCTGTATTGTACTCTTTATTTGTATATCTGTAGTCTTAGGGCACTGTATACAGCAGTTATATACTCTGTATTGTACTCTTTAGTTATATGTCTTGTGGTGTTAGGGCACTGTATACAGCAGTTATATACTCTGCTCTCAGCTGTTCAGGCTGTATTCTCCTCAGGAGCTCTGTACTCTGTATTGTACTCTTTAGTTATTTGTATATCTGTAGTCTTAGGGCGCTGTATACAGTAGTATATACTCTGCTCTCAGCTGTTCAGGCTGTATTCTCCTCAGGAGCTCTGTACTCTGTATTGTACTCAGTACTCTGTATTGTACTCTTTAATTATTTGTATATCTGTAGTCTTAGGGCACTGTATACAGCAGTATATACTCTGCTCTCAGCTGTTCAGTAGTATTGAGCGGCATATGTCATATTCGAATTCGCGATATTTCGCGAATATATGGACGAATATTCGTCATATATTCGCTAAATTCGCATATTCATAATAGTCGCGTTTTATTTTCGCATACGCGAAAATTAGCATGTGCGAAAATTAGCATAGGAAAAATTACCATAAGCGAAAATTCGCATATGCGAAAATTAACATATGTAAATTTTCGCTTATGGTAATTTTCGCATATGCGAAAATTCGCTCGCCAGTCTCACACAGTAGTATTTGAGCCTACTTTACACCACACAAGCTGGAAGAAGAAAGGGGTGATCACTGTGATGTGTACTGTGAAAAAAAAAAAAAAAAAAGGAATATTCGTAATTACGAATATATAGTGCTATATTCGCGAATATTCGCGAATATGCGATATTCGCGAATAAAATTCGTATTCCGAATATTCGCGAGCAACACTACTGTTCAGGCTGTATTCTCCTCAGGAGCTCTGAGGTGATGACAGGGGAGGGAAGATGGCGGCGGGGCTCAGCACAGGACTGTTATCAGTGTTTTCTGTCAGCTTGTATAGAGCAGGACTCACCAGAATCTCAGCAGGGATGAGATGGAGACGTGTCTTGTGAAAGAAGATGGAGGCTCCGCTCTGTAGTGTCTTGTGAGGGAAGATGGAGGCTCCGCTCTGTAGAGTCTTGTGAGGAAAGATGGAGGCTCCGCTCTGTAGTGTCCTGTCAGGTGATTCCCCTCTGTAGTTGGATGACAGGACTTTTCCTCACAGGCAGGAGGTATGGAGTCTGCTAGGCCAAAACTTTTTATCCACAATAAGTCTGGTAAATCAAAACAAATTTACTGGAGAGCTTCTCACTGATGTCCCAAAGGATTGTGAGAGGTTTGGACCCAAAATTATCCCGGAGAAGTAGCTTTTTGTTGCTTTATGTGAGAAACCATAGAGGAGCTAACACAACATGCGACTATTCTCTCTCAGCGCTAGGCCACGCCCCCATACATATACATATATACCCATACACATACACATATATACCCATACACATATATACCCAAATACATATACATATATACCCATACACATATACATATACACCCATAAACATTTACAAATATACCCATACCCATATACAAATATACCCATACATATACACATACATCTATACCCATACATAAACTGTATACCCATACATATATACCCATACATACCTACACCCATACATATACTGTATACCCATACATAATTACACCCATACATATTAATATATATATATATATATATATATATATATATTAATATGTATTGGTGTAATTATGTATGGGTATACAGTATATGTATAGGTGTAGGTATGTATGGGTATATATGTATGGGTATACAGTATATGTATGGGTATATATGTATATATGTATGGGTATATATATGAATGGGTGTATATGTATGTATGGGTGTATATGTATGTATGGGTGTATATATGTATGTATGGGAGTGTATATATATATATATATATATATATATATATATATATATATATATATATACACCCATACATACATATATACACCCATACACACTCATACATATATATACCCATACACATATACACATATATACCCATACACATATATACCCATACACATATACATATATACCCATGCATATATACCCATACACCTATACATATATACCCATACATATACTGTATACCCATACATATCTACACCCATACATATACTGTATACCCATACATAATTACACGCATATATATATATATATATACACACCCATACATACATATATACACCCATACATACATATATACACCCATACATACATATATACACCCATACATATATATACACCCATACATATATACCCATACACATATACATATATATACCCATACACATATATACCCAAACACATATATACCCATACACCCATACCCATATACACCCATACACATATACATATATACCCGTACACACCCATACACATATACATATATACCCATACACATATACATATATACCCATACACATATACATATATACCCATGCATATATACCTATACATATATACCCATACATATACTGTATACCCATACATATATACCCATACATATATACATATATACACCCATACATACATATATACACCCATTCATATATACACCCATACATATATACACACACACATAAATATATATATACACCCATTGTGGCAGTGTGGCAAGGAAAGGGTGTATTTCCTTGGCTCACCCTGCAGAAGCTCTCACCTGCTTCTTAAGTAATGAGGCAGGAGGGAAGGGAGGTGTATATGAGATGGAGACTCAGTCTAATGTGGGCTCTTCCTAGGAGACAGCATGTGGGCTGTAGGGAAGAGACAGAGCCTGCTGAGGAGTACACAGCCCAAGCTATGAGTGGCTCAAAGAAAGTGACATGAATTGTGAGTAGAAGGTTGCAGGGGACATATGTTTAACCGGCTGAGGGAAGCTCAGCGGTTGTTAGTCAGGACAAGCTGATCTGTTCAGTCAGTGACCAGACGGTCTAGGATTTTGTTTTGTTCCTGCTTTTTGTTTATTTCTTTCCCTGCAACCTGTCTAATAAAACTGGCAAGGTGCCAGATTTGCATTATAAGCGTTTGTTTGCTGGTTTATTGAGAAGAAACGCATCCTGTGGCGTGGTCCAGGACGATCCCAGAGCTAATCCCCAAGACGGATCGTCACATTTTGGTGGAGGATGCGGGTACGCCGTTGCTAAGGGCAACCCATTGCCAAGGGCAACCAACAAGTGAGTTGGAGAGGAGCTGTTGCTAGGAGCAACCCCCTGCAAGATTGCAAGTCGGAGGAGCCCAGCAGAGGAGTTCAAGCCCAGTTTGGTGTCTGTGGAGGAGCGTTGCTAGGGGCAACGGATCGAGATTTTTTTTCAAGAAAATGGGACAACCTCGAAAGGCTGTTGCTGGGAGCATCCGACGTGGGCCACAACCGGTGGTCGTCAAGACGAAGCCGAGGTCCTGTGAGTTGTCGGTGGGCGGAATCCCACTGTGGGTGGACTTGGATTGTTGCCAGACTGTATCTCGGATTATGCCAGAAATAATTCCATTTGTGAAGTCCCGCCCGGAGCTCGGTAAGACTGTTCAAATTACCTTTGATACATGTTTTGGGACAGTAAGCCATATGATGGAGGTATGTGCGGAACTTACAGTGGAAAATTGTACTGGACAGAGACTTTCCGTATTTCTGGCAGCTGTGGGATGCCGAGAGTGCACCTGAGAGTTCGCACACAAAGGTTCCGGAAGGAGTGAGGACTGGGAGGTCTCTACTGGACTGTGTGAATGGTGCTGTATATTGTGAACCCATGCAGGCTGAAAATGTTTTTCTTGAAACACTTATGTTAATGTGTTCTGATGTAAAGAGTTCTATTCCCACCTCTCGCAGGACAAAAGAAAACCTGTGTGAGCTGGAAATAGAAGGTAAAAAGATGACTGTTTTGTTAGATCCAAAATGTGTAATAAGTCTGGTAAAGACCAGCTGCAGAAAGCCAGACCCCGCTATAGTGTCTATACAAGCCAGTATTTGGGGCTATAAAACAGTTAATGTGTGTATTTCTACTCCCTGTGGTACCATAAGTCACAAGGTTGCAATAGAGCCTACCTTAGAGTATGAAGTAGTGCTGGGGAAGGATTTTCCGTTTTTTCAGCGGTTGTGGGAAGTCAGGTAACTAGAGCAGGAACACCTGATAGGCTCACCACACTTGGTTTTCACCACATAGCAGGGGACAGTAACTCCGCAGAAGCTGAGGACGGGGAATGTCAGCAGACCCTAGGTATATCTCAGGTGGGAGTGTGCCAGACCACTAGGGGAGCTGAAGAACAGTCCACGAGTCAAGTTAAAGTGGTGACTGGAATAGAAGCTGCGGAAAAACCAAAACTCCGGAAGAGAGTACCAGTGGAGCTGGGGGCTGCACTTACGGTCACAGACGGAGTCCTAAGTGAAGGAGACTGTGACAAGACAAAAGAAAAGTCTGCCAAGAAGCCGAGAGACAGTTCAGAGGAACTGATCAGGAATCTCCCTGACTCGCTGGTGCCAAGAGCCATTGAAGTTGTTGCTAGGGGCAACAAACTTACCGCCAAGGGATTGCCGGTCCGACAGGAGTGTTTAGCGAGAGTCTCCAGAGTTGCCAACGTGGTGGGAGAGGAAGAGTGCCACGTGTCAGTGGCACCTGTTGTGGATGATAATAATGAGGCACAAGTGGCCGCAACCCCGAAAAAGGGGGAGACTTCATCTAGAGATGGAGAAGAGCTGGGTCGAGTGTCTGACAGAGGACCAGGGGATGTCTCAAGGTCTAACAGCGAGAGTGAGGAGACCGCTGTCAGTAAAAGGTCTCGGAAAAGATGAGCTGGCCTTGGAAAAAAACTGGAGCAGATCCAGAATCTGGAAGAATCCCTGCAGATGGCTTATGTGAAGTTGTTAAAGAAAGAAAAAGAGGTGCATCGCTTGACAGAGGAGAAGGACAAATCACTTGCTGACTTCAAGAAAGAGCAAGAAGCGAGGCTTCAGCTGGAAAAAGTCATGGAGCATCACAGAAGGGAGTTTGTGGCTCTGCAGGATGAACTGTCCCGCTCCCAGGGTCTTGTGACCAGCAAGGAGAGTGAAGTGCAGAGTCTGGCCAAGCGGATGTCCTTCCAGGACGAAGAAGTGAGTCTTCTACATGGTGCATATCAGGCTCTGCAGAGTGATCACAAGGCTAGCCTGGTAGCCATGGAAAAAATAGAAAAAGAGAAGAATGAAATGAAGATGGAAGTTCATGATCTTGCCAGCAATCTGGAGAGTGTCTCTAAAGCTAAGAGACAACTGGAGGAGGAAGTCAAAGCAAAGAGTGCCCTTGCACATGCTCTTCAATCTGCTCGTCATGACAATGACTTGCTCCGTGAGCAGTATGAGGAAGCCCTGGAACAAGTTGAGACTCTGAACCATGAAAACAAGAACTTGCAACAGGAGATCTCAGATTTATCTGAACAGATTGGTGAGAGTGGAAAATCTATCAATGAGTTAGTGAAGTCCAAGAAACAGTTGCTGGACAGTGAGAAGATTATCTCCACAAAGCTCAAGAGTGAGCAGCTGAAATATATAAAGCTGGAAGATGACATGAAGATCTTAAAAGAGAGCCTGGAAGGGCAGAACGAAACGCGCAGAAGGTCCCACGTAGCTGCCTTGGTTTTGCTGGGAGCTCAACTCTACGAGCAGGTGGCTGTGCTGGCGGTCAATGAACAATTGAGGAAACAATTGCTGTCTTCGGAAGATACTGTCAGAGACTTGACAGAGTTACTTGACAGTGAGAGGATGAAGTCCGCTAAGCTCCAGTGTAAGCTGCGAAAATGCGAGAAAAAGGAAGAGGACCAGGAAGTCCTAAAAGAGAGCAGAGACCAGGATATGGCTGAATGAAGTCCTCTAAAGTTGAAACTGAGATGGACCCGTGTCAGAGGTCCTCTGACGGTACAGAGAACAAGACAGTGGTTGGTGAAGCCACTGAGGCCGAAAGATTCTCTGAAGCAGAGGCAGAGGTCCGGCAAGCAAGAAGACAAAGGTTAGAAGCATCTGTCCTCTCACTCCTTAATTTCAAGAACCCTGCCCACACTAGGGTGAAGAACCTGGTACTGGAGAGGTGTGACCGAGAGACTTGCAATTGGTGGCTGGTAAAAGTCCGGAAGAAAAAAGTCAAGGACTTCAGAGACTGTGGGACAAAAGTTGTCCAAGAGAAAGGAAAGGCAGATGGTTTCTGCCTTTCAAATACATGTGCTCCTTCCCGGTGGTCTGAGCAAAGGGGGGGGGGGGGATATGTGGCAGTGTGGCAAGGAAAGGGTGTATTTCCTTGGCTCACCCTGCAGAAGCTCTCACCTGCTTCTTAAGTAATGAGGCAGGAGGGAAGGGAGGTGTATATGAGATGGAGACTAAGTCTAATGTGGGCTCTTCCTAGGAGACAGCATGTGGGCTGTAGGGAAGAGACAGAGCCTGCTGAGGAGTACACAGCCCGAGCTATGAGTGGCTCAAAGAAAGTGACATGAATTGTGAGTAGAAGGTTGCAGGGGACATATGTTTAACCAGCTGAGGGAAGCTCAGCGGTTGTTAGTCAGGACAAGCTGATCTGTTTAGTCAGTGACCAGACGGTCTAGGATTTTGTTTTGTTCCTGCTTTTTGTTTATTTCTTTACCTGCAACCTGTCTAATAAAACTGGCAAGGTGCCAGATTTGCATTATAAGCGTTTGTTTGCTGGTTTATTGAGAAGAAACGCATCCTGTGGCGTGGTCCAGGACGATCCCAGAGCTAATCCCCAAGACAGATCGTCACACCATACATACATATATACACCCATATATATATACCCATACATACATATATACACCCATACATACATATATACCCATACATACATATATACACCCATACATACATATATACCCATACATACATATATGCATCCATACATACATATATACACCAAAATACATTTACTCCATTACCTGAATATGAAGCTCCCCCACTGCTGTAAACTTCTCCCACGTGTGCTGTCCTCCGCTCTCTGCTGTGTCTCCAAGATACCCTGCTGCTCGCATGCGCGGGAGCTGTAAGGTGGGGGGGGGGCGGGCGTTCGGGGATATTTCAATTTCGCGCTGAGCTCTCTATCTGCTGTATAGGAAGCTGTGAGCGCGCATTCCGGATAACGCTGGGGCACGCCCGGCCAGCGTTGGTCCATGCATGCTGAAATTCAGCAAGGAAAACTCAACCTGAGCCACTTAGGGTGACACCTAGTGGCCAGGTTTTCAAAGTGAAAATATACATGTAAAACATTTTTTTTTTAATGAAAATATATTAGAAACATTTTTTATTTAGCAAAATCTTTTTAATAATTTTTTTTTTTAATGAGAGTACCCATTTAACTCCTTAAGGACCAAGGGCGTACAGGTACGCCCTTGGTCCTGCTCTCCTGATATAACGTGGGGTTACACAGTAACCCCGCGTCATATCACGGTGGGCCCGGCGTCATAGTGAAGCCGGGACGCCGCGCGCTATTAACCCTTTAGCCGCGCGCTCAGAGCTGAGCCGGCTAAAAGTGAAAGTTGACGGCTAGCTCAGTCGGGCTGTTCGGGATAGCCGCGGCTAATCGCGGCATCCCGAACAGCTGACAGGACAGCGGGAGGGCCCCTTCCTGCCTCCTCGCTGTCCGATTGCCGAATGACTGCTCAGTGCCTGAGATCCAGGCATGAGCAGTCATGCGGCAGAATCGTTGATCACTGGTTTCTTATGAGAAACCAGTGATCAATGATGGAGATCAGTGTGTGCAGTGTTATAGGTCCCATTGGGACCTATAACACTGCAAAAAAAAAAGTGAAAAAAAAGTGAATAAAGATCATTTAACCCCTCCCCTATTAAAAATTTGAATCACCCCCCTTTTCCAATAAAAAAAAAAAAACACAGTTTAAATAAAAATAAACATATATGGTATCACCGCATGCGGAAATGTCCGAATTATAAAAATATATAATTAATTAAACCACACGGTCAATGGCGTGTGCGCAAAAAAATTCCAAAGTCCAAAATAATGCATTTTTGGTCACTTTTTATATCATTTAAAAATGAATAAAAAGCGATCAATAAGTCCTATCAATGCAAAAATGGTACCGTTAAAAACTTCAGATCACGGCGCAAAAAATGAGCCCTCATACCGCCCCATACACGGAAAAATAAAAAAGTTATAGGGGTCAGAAGATGACAATTTTAAACGTATTAATTTTCCTGCATGTAGTTATGATTTTTACCAGAAGTCCGACAAAATCAAACCTATATAAGTAGGGGATCATTTTAATCGTATGGACCTACAGAATAAATATCAGGTATCATTTTTACCGAAAAATGTTCTACGTAGAAACGGAAGCCCCCAAAAGTTACAAAACAGCGTTTTTTTTTTCAATTTTGTCGCACAATGATTTTTTTTCCCATTTCACCGTAGATTTTGGGGCAAAATGACTGACGTCATTACAAAGTAGAATTGGTGGCGCAAAAAATAAGCCATCATAAGGATTTTTATTTGCAAAATTGAAAGAGTTATGATTTTTTAAAGGCAAGGAGCAAAAAACGAAAATGCAAAAACGGAAAAAACCCCGGTCCTTAAGGGGTTAAGTCACCCAAGTGCAAGTATTCACACAAAACACTGTGCACGAGGATGTGGTCTATCGCAAGCCCCCTTTTTTTTTTTTTTTTTTATTTGGCTACCCCTGAGGGGTATCTTTATTTAAAAATTCATAAAATTAACAAAGTGCATATGATCGTAAAAGACATTGTTTTTACAATAAAAACACATTTTTCATAATAAAAGTCACATAAATAGTAGTAAATGTTTACATAAATACACTCATATTACACTTAAAATGTTCATTTGGTTGCTTTACAAAATGGCGTTCCATTCATTAAAATATCATTTTCTAGCTCATAAAGGATAGTATTTCCTGTCCAATAAAAGGTACTGGTACATATTACTAAAACAAATAGATAAAGCATCATTCACAGATAAAATCTTGTGCTTAAATAGTAAACAGTTTCTGGCATCCCACAGAGCTGCCTTAACACCAGGGCCGGACTGGGTGGGAAAACCAGCCCTGGAAAATATTACATACCAGCCCCATAGTGTTGCGTCATTATACCAGCACGTCGTCATTTTCTTGTTCATAAAAGGTAAAATCATGTATTTTAAAGCATATTAGTTCCCCCCACATTAGGTGCAGTATAGTTCCCCCCCACATTAGGTGCAGTATAGTTCCCCCCACATTAGGTGCAGTATAGTTCACCCACATTAGGTGCAGTATAGCTCCCCACGTTAGGTGCAGTACACTTTCCCCACATTAGGTGCAGTACAGTTTCCCCACATTAGGTGCAGTATAGTTCCCCCACATTAGGTGCAGTATAGTTCCCCCACATTAGGTGCAGTACAGTTCCCCCCACATTAGGTGCAGTACAGCCCCCATATTAGGTGCAGTATAGTTCCGCCACATTAGGTGCAGTATAGTTCCCCACATTAGGTGCAGTCACTGTAGAAGACAAGCAGTCTTCTGTACACTGAGGACAAGCGGGGCTCTGTAGACTGAGGACAAGCGGGGCTCTGTAGACTGAGGACAAGCGGGGCTCTGTAGACTGAGGACAAGCAGGGCTCTGTAGACTGAGGACAAGCAGGGCTCTGTAGACTGAGGACAAGCAGGGCTCTGTAGACTGAGGACAAGCAGGGCTCTGTAGACTGAGGACAAGCAGGGCTCTGTAGACTGAGGACAAACAAGGCTCTGTACACTGAGGACAAGCAGGGCTCTGTACACTGAGGACAAGCAGGGCTCTGTACACTGAGGACAACCGAGGCTCTGTACACTGAGGACAAGCAGGACTCTGTACACTGAGGTCAGCCCCCCCCCCCCCAATCCTCAAGTAGAAAAACAAAGCCACGCCCCCACCCGCATCTCCCACCTGCCAGCTAGCTGTTGGAAGACTAAACTCCCAGCATGCTCTTACAGTGAGGACATGCTAGGAGTTGTAGTTCTACCAGCTAGCCAGTGGGAGGTAGATGAGGGCAGATGGCCGGGGTGCGGATCTTCACAAAAAGTTGTACAAAAAGTTGCAGTTTGCGACTTTTTGTGCACCTTTTTTTTAAATGCTACAGCACGTTTTGTAAGCCAGGTCTGACCTGGCTTAAATTTGCTACTTTTTTATGGGGGTTTGGACTGGGACCAAAAATACACCCTGACATTTAAGAATAAGCAGTCCATTTTTTCTGGTGGGGTCTGAATGCTGGGACCTCCACCAATCACCTTGCTTCAAGTTGCTCTCCAGCTGTTGCAAAACTACAACTCCCATCATGTCTGGAGCCTCAGGCATTATGGTATGCAGTTTTGTAACAGCTGAAGGCCACAGATTGGAGTACAGTGTCCCCATCATCACTGCAGAACTTACAAATTACAGCAGTGATGGGACAGTCAGGAGAATACACAATGATATCACTGACCTGAGTGATGTCTTCTCTGTTGTCGTTCCTTTTCCTCTGATCCAGACGCCAGGTCTTCTTCCAGCTCCATCTTCTCTGCAGAGTCTGAGGCCCAAACTTCATTGTCTCCTCACTATGTCAGCAGATCCTCATCCTCTGTATGATGACAATAATCATTATAATACTGCCAGATACTGTGCCCTAAATAAAATACTGCCACACACTGCACCCACTGAATGTAATACTGCCACACACTGTACCCACTGAATATAATACAGCCATACACTGAGCCCTGAATATAATACTGCCATACACTGCGCCCCGAATATAATACTGCCATACACTGCACCC
Source organism: Hyla sarda (assembly GCF_029499605.1). Classification (NCBI taxonomy): domain Eukaryota; kingdom Metazoa; phylum Chordata; class Amphibia; order Anura; family Hylidae; genus Hyla; species Hyla sarda. Next base: position 76,332,623 of record NC_079197.1, on the reverse strand, counting down.
CAAATATATTACTGCCATACACTGAGCCCTGAATATAATACTGCCATACACTGCGCCCCTAATATAATACTGCCATACACTGCACCCCAAATATATTACTGCCATACACTGAGCCCTGAATATAATACTGGCATACACGCCTGTTACGCTGAGTGCTCCATCTCCCCCTCCACCTCCGGAGCGCTCGCGGCGTCTTCTGACCTGCAGCGCTCCGGTCGGCAGCGCTGACCGGAGACGCTGTTCTGTTGTACCCGGCGGGGATACGATCTGCCTAGCGGGACGTGCCCGCTCGCGGATCGCATCCCGTCCCGCTCACCTGTCCCGATCTCCTGCTGGATCCCAGTGCGCGGCCCCGCTCTCTAGGGCACGTGCGCGCCGGGGCTCTCAGATTTAAAAGGCCAGTGCACCACTAATTGGTGCCTGGTCCAATCACCCTAATTAGCTTCCATCTGCTCCTTGTATATATAAACCCACTTCCCCTTCCTGTCCTTGCCGGATCTTGTTGCCTTAGTGCCCTGAGAAAGCGTTTAGTGTGTTCCCAAGCCTGTGTACCCAGACCTTCTGCTGTGGCCCCTGACTACAACTCTTGCTGCCTGCCCTGACCTTCTGCTACGTCCGACCTTGCTCTTGCCTTGTCCCTGTGTACCGCGCCTGTCTCAGCTGTCAGTTGGGGTTGAGACGCTATCGGGTGGAACGACCTGGGGGTTACCTGCCACTGCAAGTCCATCCCGCTTTGCGGCGGGCTCTGGTGAAAACCAGTAACCCCTTAGATTCCGTTCCCCTGGTACGGCCCACGCAATCACCCCACTGACACAGAGGATCCACCTCCAGTGTCCTCGCTGCATACCAGTCCGGATCCTGACAGTAGATCCGGCCATGGATCCTGCTGAGGTCCCGCTGCCTAGTGTCACTGACCTAACCACGGTGGTCGCCCAGCAATCACAACAGATCGCACAAGGACAGCAGCTGACTCAACTGACCATTATGCTGCAACAGCTTCTGCCGCAACTACAGCAATCATCTCCTCTGCCAGCTCCTTCATCTCCTCCGCAGTGAGTGGCTGCTCCCAGCTTCCGTCTGTCTCTATCGGACAAGTTTGATGGGGACCCTACACCTGGAGATGATATCGGACCAATTCCCTACTGAACGGTCTAAGGTGGCTTTCGTGGTCATTCTCCTGTCTGGAAAGGCCTTGTCATGGGCCACACCGCTCTGGGACCGCAAAGATACCGCCACCGCTACTATACAGTCCTTCTTCTCAGAAGTACGTAGTGTCTTTGAGGAGCCAGCCCGGGCCTCCTCAGCCAAGACTGCTTTGCTGAACCTCGTCCAAGGGAGTTCTTCTGTGGGCGAATACACCATCCAGTTCCGTACTCTCACTTCTGAACTATCCTGAAACAATGTGGCCCTCTGCGCGACCTTCAAGAAAGGCTTATCCAGTAACATCAAAGATGTTTTGGCCGCACGAGAAATTCCTGCAAATCTGTCTGAACTTATCCATTTGGCCACCCGCATCGACATGCGTTTCTCGGAAAGACGCCAGGAACTTCGACAGGAAAAGGATTTTGTTCGCACCAGGCGATTCCTCTTCCCGGCTCCTCTCTTCCAATGTCCTTTGCAATCTGTTCCTGTGCCTTCCGCCGAGGAGGCTATGCAAGTGGATCGGTCCCGCCTGACCCTACAAGAGAGGACTCGCCGTCGTAATGAGAATCTGTGCCTGTACTGTGCTAGTACCGAACACTTTCTAAAAGACTGTCCTATCCGCCCTCCGCGTCAGGAGAAACGCACTCACTTACTTCACAAGGGTGAGACGACTCTTGGTGTGAATTCTGCCTCTCCACGTCTGACTGTACCTGTGCGGATTTCTCCTTCCGCCCACTCCTCCTTCTCAGCAGTGGCCTTCTTGGCCTCTTTCATTAATAGGTTCAGCATCCCAGTAACCCGTCTCGTCAAACCGCTCTTTATCTCTTCTGTTAACGGAGAAAAATTGGACTGCACTGTGCGCTACCGCACAGAACCCCTGCCCATGAGCATTGGACTGCACCATGAAAAAATCGAATTTTTCGTTCTGCCTAACTGCACCTCTGAAGTTCTTCTCGGCCTGCCGTGGCTCCAACGTCATGCTCCTACCCTCGACTGGACCACCGGGGAGATCAAAAGTTGGGGTCCTTCTTGTCACAAACGATGCCTCACATCTGCTCCCACTTGTCAAACCCCTGAGGCTCCACCTTTACCGGGCCTTCCCAAGGCTTACCAGGACTTTTCAGATGTTTACTGCAAAAAGCAAGCAGAGATCTTACCACCTCATAGGCCTTATGATTGTCCCATTGACCTCCTTCCTGGTACCGTGGCAGGATTTACCCTCTGTCAGCCCCAGAGGCTCAAGCCATGTCTGAGTATATCCAAGAGAACTTAAAGAGAGGTTTTATTCGGAAGTCCTTATCCCCTGCTGGAGCGGGGTTCTTCTTTGTTTCTAAAAAGGATGGATTCTTACGACCGTGTATTGACTACCGCGGTTTAAATAAAATTACCATCAAAAACCGCTATCCCCTGCCTTTGATCTCTGAACTCTTTGACCGTCTTCGTGGAACAAATATCTTCACTAAATTGGACTTAAGCTTATTCGCATCCGGAAAGGTGATGAGTGGAAGACCGCTTTCAATACCAGAGGTGGACATTTTGAATATCTAGTTATGCCCTTTGGGCTCTGCAACGCCCCTGCAGTCTTCCAGGACTTCGTTAATGAGATCTTTCGGGACTTATTGTATACCTGTGTTGTGGTTTACTTGGATGACATCTTGATTTTTTCCTCTAACTTAGAGGAACACCGTCGTCATGTCCGTCAAGTGCTCCAAAGACTTCGTGAAAACCACCTGTACGCTAAATTTGAAAAATGTCTCTTTGAATGCAACAGTCTTCCTTTCCTAGGTTACCTAGTCTCTGGCCAAGGGCTTCAAATGGACCCAGATAAACTGTCAGCGGTTTTGGATTGGCCACGCCCTTCTGGACTCCGCGCTATCCAACGCTTCCTGGGATTTTTCCAACTATTACCGACAGTTTCTTCACCACTTCTCCACCATAGTGGCCCCTATTGTGGCTCTGACCAGGAAGAATGCTAATCCTAAATCGTGGCTTCCACAAGCGAATGAGGCTTTCAATCGTCTTAAAACTGCCTTCGCCTCTGCACCAGTTCTGTCCAGACCTGATCCGTTGAAGCCATTCTTCCTGGAAGTTGACGCTTCCTCAGTTGGAGCCGGAGCCATACTTCTTAAAAAAAAACGCTACCAAACGTTACATTACTTGTGGTTTTTTCTCAAAAACTTTCTCTCCGGCAGAAAAGAATTACTCTCTTGGAGATCGTGAACTTCTGGCCATCAAGTTAGCACTCGAGGAGTGGAGACATCTATTGGAGGGTTCCAAACACCCCATTGTCATTTACACCGACCAGAAGAATCTCTCTTACCTCCAGTCCGCTCAGCGTCTGAATCCTCGCCAGGCTAGATGGTCGTTGTTTTTTGCCCGCTTTAACTTCGAGATACATTTCCGTCCCTCGGATGCCTCCGAATCTGAAGCCCCTCTGCAGCATATCGTACCGCCTGAGTGCCTGGTATCCTCTGCTCCAGCCTCACTGGGGCAAACCCCCCCCACCCCCCCGGAAAGACTTTTGTTCCTCCACGCCTTCGCCTCAAGATTCTCAAATGGGGGCATTCCTCTCACCTGGCTGGTCATGCTGGCATTAAAAAGTCCATTCAGCTCATTTTCCATCTGTATTGGTGGCCTACACTAGAGGGTGACATTACTGATTTCGTTTGGGCCTGTACTATTTGTGCCTGGGATAAAAACCCTTGCCAGAAGCCTGCTGGACTCCTCCTTCCTTTGCCCGTCCCTGAGCAACCATGGTCCCAAATTGCCATGGATTTTATTACCGATCTTCCCGTATCCCATGGCAATACCGTCATCTGGGTGGTCGTTGATCGTTTTTCCAAAATGGCTCACTTCATTCTGCTTCCAGGCCTTCCTTCTGCGCCACAGTTGGGCTTCCCACGCTTCCCGGGCTTCCCACGAATATTGTCTCGGATAGAGGCCTTCAATTTGTGTCGAAATTTTGGAGAGCTCTCTGTAATCAATTAAAGATCAAATTAAATTTCTCGTCCTCCTATCACCCCCAATCCAATGGACAAGTAGAGAGAGTAAACCAGATTCTTGGTGACTACTTGCAACATTTTGTCTCCTCCCGCCAAGATGATTGGGTCGACCTTCTGCCCTGGGCTGAATTCTCGTACAATTTCAAAAATTCTGAATCCTCCGCCAAATCTCCTTTCTTTGTGGTGTACGGCCGTCGCCCTCTGCCCCCCCCCTCCCCATTCCCACTTCTTCTGGAGTTCCTGCCGTAGATGAAGTAACCCGGGACTTCTCTGTTATCTGGAAGGAGACTCAAAAGTCGCTCCTACTGGCCTCGTCTCGTATGAAGAGACATGCAGATAAGAAGAGAAGAACTCCTCCTGTCTTCGCTCCTGGTGACAAAGTGTGGCTCTCTGCCAAATATATCCGGTTTCGTGTTCCTAGCTACAAGCTGGGTCCACGTTACCTTGGACCATTTAAAGTCAAAAGTCAAATCAACTCTGTCTCCTACAAGCTTCATTTTCCTCCTTCTCTTCGTATTCCTAACTCCTTTCATGTTTCCCTTCTCAAACCTCTCGTTCTTAACCGCTTTTCCCCCAAGGTCACCGTTCCTGCTCCTGTCTCTGGCTCCTCTGATGTCTTCACGGTAAAAGAAATCCTCACCTCCAAGGTTGTCAGAGGTAAAAAAAAAAAATTCTCGTTGACTGGGAGAATTGTGGCCCTGAAGAGAGGCCTTGGGAGCCCGAGGACAATATCCTCGACAAGGAGCTCATCCATTGGTTCCTGGGCTCCAAAAAGAGGGGGAGACCAAAGGGGGGGTACTGTTACGCCGAGCGCTCCGGCTCCCCCCGTCGCTATCGGGTGGAACGACCTGGGGGTTACCTGCCGCTGCAAGTCCATCCCGCTTTGCGGCGGGCTCTGGTGAAAACCAGTAACCCCTTAGATTCCGTTCCCCTGGTACGGCCCACGCCATCACCCCACTGACACAGAGGATCCACCTCCAGTGTCCTCGCTGCAAACCAGTCCGGATCCTGACAGCGCCCCAAATATAATACTGCTATACACTGAGCCCTGAATATAATACTGGCATACACTGCGCCCCGAATATAATACTGGCATACACTGTGCCCTGAATATAATAATGCCATGCACTGTGCCCTGAATATAATAATGCCATGCACTGTGCCCTGAATATAATACTGCCATACACTACGCCCTGAATATAATACTGCAATACACTGAGCCCTGAATATAATACTGCCATACACTGCGCCCTGAATATAATACTGCCATACACTGCATCCTGAATACCTGAATATAATACTGCCATACACTGCGCCCTGAATATAATACTGCCATACACTGCGCCCTGAATATAATAATGCCTCACACTGTACCCTGAATATAATACTGCCATACACTGTGCCCTGAATATAATAATCCCATACACTGCGACCCAAATATAATACTGGCATACACTGAGCCCTGAATATAATACTGGCATACACTGCGCTCCAAATATAATACTGCCATACACTGAGCCCTGAATATAATACTGGCATACACTGCGCCCCAAATATAATACTGCCATACACTGCGCCCTGAATATAATACTGGCATACACTGCGCCCTGAATATAATACTGGCATACACTGCGCCCTGAATATAATACTGGCATACACTGCGCCCTGAATATAATACTGGCATACACTGTGCCCTGAATATAATACTGCCATACACTGCTCCCTGAATATAATACTGCCACGCGCTGCGCCCTGAATATAATACTGCCATACACTTTGCCCTGAATATAATAATGCCATACACTGCGCCCTGAATATAATACTGCCATACACTGCGCCCTGAATATAATACTGCCATGCACAGTGCCCTAAACATAATACTGCCATTAGTCTTTGGATTAGCGTTTGGATAGGGTATAAGTTATAGATTGCGGGGGGTCCAAGCATTGAGACCCCCCACGATCTCCTGCATGGGGGCCCAATCAGTATGCCAGAAGCCGACATCTGACCCCACAGGAAGCCGTGGACGGCACGCTCCCTCCATGTATCTCTTGTTACGCCTAGCGCTCCGGGTCCCCGCTCCTCCCCGGAGCGCTCACGGCGTCTTTCTCCCTGCAGCGCCCCGGTCAGTCCCGCTGACCGGGAGCGCTGCACTGTTCTGGCCGTTGGGGATGCGATTCGCACAGCGGGACGCGCCCGCTCGCGAATCGCATCCCAGGTCACTTACCCGTCCCGGTCCCCTGCTGTCATGTGCTGGCGCGCGCGGCTCCGCTCTCTAGGGCGCGCGCGCGCCAGCTCTCTGAGACTTAAAGGGCCAGTGCACCAATGATTGGTGCCTGGCCCAATTAGCTTAATTGGCTCCCACCTGCTCCCTGCCTTTATCTAGTCTCCTCCCTTGCACTCCCTTGCCGGATCTTGTTGCCTTGTGCCAGTGAAAGCGTTTAGTGTGTCCAAAGCCTGTGTACCTGAACTTCTGCTACCCATCCTGACTACGAACCTTGCCGCCTGCCCCCGACCTTCTGCTACGTCTGACCTTGCTTCTGCCTACTCCCTTGTACCGCGCCTATCTTCAGCAGCCAGAGAGGTGAGCCGTTGCTAGTGGATACGACCTGGTCACTACCGCCGCAGCAAGACCATCCCGCTTTGCGGCGGGCTCTGGTGAAAACCAGTAGTGGCTTAGAACCGGTCCACTAGCACGGTCCACGCCAATCCCTCTCTGGCACAGAGGATCCACTACCTGGAAGCCGAATCGTGACAGTAGATCCGGCCATGGATCCCGCTGAGGTGCCGCTGCCAAGTCTCGCTGATCTTCCCACGGTGGTCGCTCAGCAATCGCAGCAGATTGCCCAACAGGGACAGCAGCTGTCGCAGTTGACCGCCATGTTACAGCAAATTCTGCCTCTGCTACAGCAGCAACCATCTCCTCCGCCAGCTCCTGCACCTCCTCCGCAGCGAGTGGCCGCTCCTAACCTCCGCTTGTCCCTGCCGGACAAATTTGATGGGGACTCCAGACTCTGCCGTGGATTTTTGTCTCAGTGTTCCCTGCATATGGAGATGTTGTCAGACTTGTTTCCTACTGAACGGTCTAAGGTGGCATTCGTAGTAAGTCTTCTTTCAGGAAAGGCCTTGTCTTGGGCCACACCGCTCTGGGACCGCAATGATCCTGCCACAGCCACAGTCCAGTCCTTCTTTGCTGAAGTCCGAAGTGTCTTTGAGGAACCTGCCCGAGCCTCTTCTGCTGAGACTGCCTTGCTGAACCTGGTCCAGGGTAATTCTTCCGTTGGCGAGTACGCCATACAATTCCGTACTTTTGCTTCTGAACTATCCTGGAATAATGAGGCTCTCTGCGCGACCTTTAAAAAAGGCCTATCCAGTCGCATCAAGGATGTGCTGGCCGCACGAGAGATTCCTGCCAACCTCCAAGAACTCATCCATTTGGCTACCCGCATTGACATGCGTTTTTCTGAGCGACACCAAGAGCTCCGCCAGGAAAAAGACTTAGATCTCTGGGCACCTCTCCCACAGCATCCTTTGCAGTCTTCGCCTGGGCCTCCCGCCGAGGAGGCCATGCAAGTGGATCGGTCTCGCCTGACCCAGGAAGAGAGGAATCGCCGTAGAGAAGAAAATCTCTGTCTGTACTGTGCCAGTACTGAGCATTTCTTGGTGGATTGCCCTATCCGTCCTCCACGCCTGGGAAACGCACGCACGCACCCAGCTCACGTGGGTGTGGCATCTTTTGCTTCTAAGTCTTCTTCTCCACGTCTCACGGTGCCCGTGCGGATTTCCCCTACAGCCAACTCCTCCATCTCAGCCGTGGCCTGCTTGGACTCTGGTGCCTCCGGGAATTTTATGTTGGAGTCCTTTGTTAATAGATTCAGCATCCCGGTGACCCGTCTCGTCAAACCGCTCTACATTTCCGCGGTCAACGGAGCCAGATTGGACTGCACCGTGCGTTACCGCACAGAACCCCTCCTGATGTCTATCGGACCCCACCACGAAAGGATTGAGTTCTTCATTCTCCCCAACTGTACCTCTGAGGTCCTCCTCGGTCTGCCTTGGCTCCGGCTTCATTCCCCCACCATTGATTGGACCACCGGGGAGATCAGGAACTGGGACTCTGCCTGCCACAGGAAGTGCCTCTCCCCCCCTCCCAGTCCCATCAGGCAAGCCTCTGTGCCTCCCCATGGCCCCCGTCCTGGTGTCACACTGCCCCGTGCCAGGCCTCGCCCTCTGCCCTCCCTCCCCATTCCCACTCCTGCTGTACTGCCTGCCGTTGAGGAAACCCTCCATTCTTTCCCGGTGTCCTCATCCCAGGGGAGGCAGTTACCGGACAAAGAGAAGGGGAGACCTAAGGGGGGGGGTACTGTTACGCCTAGCGCTCCGGGTCCCCGCTCCTCCCCGGAGCGCTCACGGCGTCTTTCTCCCTGCAGCGCCCCGGTCAGTCCCGCTGACCGGGAGCGCTGCACTGTTCTGGCCGTTGGGGATGCGATTCGCACAGCGGGACGCGCCCGCTCGCGAATCGCATCCCAGGTCACTTACCCGTCCCGGTCCCCTGCTGTCATGTGCTGGCGCGCGCGGCTCCGCTCTCTAGGGCGCGCGCGCGCCAGCTCTCTGAGACTTAAAGGGCCAGTGCACCAATGATTGGTGCCTGGCCCAATTAGCTTAATTGGCTCCCACCTGCTCCCTGCCTTTATCTAGTCTCCTCCCTTGCACTCCCTTGCCGGATCTTGTTGCCTTGTGCCAGTGAAAGCGTTTAGTGTGTCCAAAGCCTGTGTACCTGAACTTCTGCTACCCATCCTGACTACGAACCTTGCCGCCTGCCCCCGACCTTCTGCTACGTCTGACCTTGCTTCTGCCTACTCCCTTGTACCGCGCCTATCTTCAGCAGCCAGAGAGGTGAGCCGTTGCTAGTGGATACGACCTGGTCACTACCGCCGCAGCAAGACCATCCCGCTTTGCGGCGGGCTCTGGTGAAAACCAGTAGTGGCTTAGAACCGGTCCACTAGCACGGTCCACGCCAATCCCTCTCTGGCACAGAGGATCCACTACCTGGAAGCCGAATCGTGACATCTCTATGGAGTATGGGGTGTGTCGCCGGCACTTTGTGCGGGGTTGACATACCTCTTTTTCAGCTGACTGCCAAGGCCCGTACTGGAGATCGCGGGGGTCCCAGCGCTCGTACCCCCCCCCCCACAATCTATAACTTATCCCATATTCTTTGGACCCACATCTATCAATCATGCATATACACCTCCTTCTTTATCCTTGGTTTCCTCAGCCTCACACCTCCCCAAACCCCCCCATCCTTGTTATCCTCACCAACACCCCCCAGCCTCCCCCCCTTCAATCATAAATATATACCCCTCCCCTCATCCTTGGTCCTAACCCCCCAGCCTCCCCCCCATTAATCATAAATATACACCCCCCCCTCATCCTTTGTCCTAACCCCCCAACTTCCCCCCCATCAACCATAAATATACACCCCCCTCATCCTTGGTCCTAACCCCCCAGCCTCCCCCCATCAATCATAAACATACACCCCCCCCTCATCCTTGGTCCTAACCCCCCAGCCTCCCCATCAATCATAATTATACACCCCTTCCTCCTTGTTCGTCACCCCCAGCCTCCCCCCATTAATAATACATATACAACACCCCCCTCTCCTCAGTCTCCTAGGCCCCCCCCTGCACGCCAACTTTATTCTTTTGTTCTCCTCAGCCTACCCTCCGTAGCCCATGCTTACCTTAATCACACGCAGATCCGCCCCGCGCTCAGCAGCAGTACCGGGCTCCCAGCTTTACGGCGTGAAGACACAGGGGGAATGACGCCGCACGTGACGCCGCACGTGATGTCGCACGTGACGTTGCATGTGACTCCCCTGCGCTCCCAGGGCTACGGACAGACGGAGTGGAAAGGGTGGCAGACAGAGTGGGCGGACACAGACTGGAGCGGGCAGTAAATTTTCCGCCCCCCCCCCCCGCCCCCGGACTGCGGACCTGGCCACCCCTAAGCGGGCGCTAGGTCCGCCTAGTCATAAAGCCGGGCATGCAGGCGGCCTGTGCAGCCCGCTGTTCCTATTTTCATGTAGGGGCCTGGAGCCCCTACGTTAATCCGGCCCCAAAGCAGCCCCAGGCCCAGCGGCCCAAACAAGTCCAGAAAAGGTGGTACACAAACTCTTGTTCCTGGCAGCCCTCGCTCAGACAGTCTGCAGTGTCGGCCATACTTCTTCGGTGCTGGAATGCCCGGTATGGAAGACACCCGTGTATGCAGCAGGTTAAAAGCATAAGGACAATTTAACCCCTTAAGGACTAAGCGTTTTTCCATTTTTGCATTTTCATTTTTTCCTCATCACCTACTAAAAATCATAACACTTTCAATTTTGCACATAAAATTCCATATGATGGCTTATTTTTTGCGCCACCAATTCTATTTAGCAGTGAAATTAGTCATTTTACCAAAAAATCCACGGCAAAACGGAAAAAAATTTCAATGTGAGAAAAAATGTCATTTTGTAACTTTTGGGGGCTTCCTTATCTTTATTCTGTAGGTCCATACGGTTAAAATGATACCCTACTTATATAGGTTTGATTTTGCCGTACTTCTGCAAAACATCATAACTACATGCAGGAAAATGTATACATTAAAAATTCTCATCTTCTGACCCCTATAACTTTTTTATTTTTCCACGTACGGGCCGGTATGATGGCTCATTTTTTGCGCCATGTTCTGATGTTTATACCATTTTTGTATTGATTGGACTTTTTGATCGCTTTTTATAAATTTTTTCATGATATAAAAAGTGACAAAAAATACACTATTTTGGACTTTGGAATTTTTATGCGCGTACGCCATTGACCGTGCGGTTTAATTAACAATATATTTTTATAGTTCGGACATTTCCACACGCGGCAATACGACATATGTTTATTTTTATTCACACAGTTTTTTTTTTCATGGGAAAAGGGGGGTGATTCAAACTTTTATTAGGGAAGGGGTTAAATGACCTTTATTAACTTTTTTTTCACTTTTTTTTCCCTTAGGGGGCTATAACACTGCACACACTGATCTTTTACACTGATCCCTGCAAAGCCATAGCTTTGCATGGATCAGCGTTATAGGGGGTTGATTGCTCCAAGCCTGAGCTACAGGCTTGAGGAATCAAACACCGAATGGACGCGACAGAGCAAGGTATGGGGACCTCCGCTCGCGTCCTAGCTAATCGGGACATCGTGATTTTATCGCGATGTTGTATGTATGTGGTATGTTGTATGTATGTTGTATGTTGTATGCATGATGTATGTATGTTATATGCATTTTGTATGTATGTTGTATGTCGTATAGATGTTGTATGTATGTTGTATGTATTTTGTATGTATGTTGTATGCATGTTGGATGCTGTATGTATGTTGTATGTATGTTTTATGTTGTATCTGCGTTGAATGTATGTTGCATGTATGTTGTATATATGTTGTATGCTTGTTGTATGTATGTTGTATGTATGTTGTAAGTATGTTGTATGCTGTATGTATGTCGCATGTATGTTGTATGACATACAGTACAGACCAAAAGTTTGGACACACCTTCTCATTCAGAGTTTTCTTTATTCTCATGACTATGAAAATTGTAGATTCACACTGAAGGCATCAAAACTATCAATTTATACATGTGGAATTATATACATAACAAAAAAAGTGTGAAACAACTGAAAATATGTCATATTCTAGGTTCTTCAAAGTAGCCACCTTTTGCTTTGATTACTGCTTTGCACACTCTTGGCATTCTCTTTTTGAGCTTCAAGAGGTAGTCACATGAAATGGTTTTCACTTCACAGGTGTACTTTTTTGGAGGAGGAGGAGGTGTGATGGTGTGGGGGTGCTTTGCTGGTGACACTGTTGGGGATTTATTCAAAATTGAAGGCATACTGAACCAGCATGTCTACCACGGCATCTTGCAAGGGCATGCTATTCCATCCGGTTTGTGTTTTGTTGGACCATCATTTATTTTTCAACAGGACAATGATCCCAAACACACCTCCAGGCTGTGTAAGGGCTATTTGACCAAGAAGGAGAGTGATGGGGTGCTTTGCACCTCCACAGTCATGGGAACTTAAACCCGATTGAGATGGATTTGGGTGAGCTGGACCGCAGAGTGAAGGCAAAAGGGTCAACAAGTGCTAAGCATCTCTGGGAATTCTTTAAAGACTGTTGGAAGACCATTTCAGGTAACTACCTCTTGAAGCTCATCAAGAGAATGAGTGTGCAAAGCAGTAATCAAAGCAAAAGGTGGCTACTTTGAAGAACCTATATATAGACGAGAAATAACAACAAGAGGGGCGCCCCTAGTGAGGACCGTTTATCATAAATGGAAGAGATAGCGCAAAGATGGGTTCTTACCCCTAGGTGTTGCGCTCAGAGCACAACACCTATAGTAGCGTGCGGATGCAGAAAATCAGATGGAACCGCTGCCACGAGGAACTTCACGGTATGACGTCAGTCAGTCTGGTGGATTGCAATGGGAAGAGATGTGTGAACAAGTTCCTCTAAAAGAAAGTGCTGGTACCCGAAGATGGAGGTATACTTCTTTATTAGCTACACGTTTCGATCCCGAACCGGGATCTTCATCTGCCTGATGAAGATCCCGGTTCGGGATCGAAACGCATAGCTAATAAAGAAGTATACCTCCATCTTCGGGTACCAGCGCCTTCTTTTAGAGGAACTTGTTCACACATCTCTTCACTTTGAAGAACCTAGAATATGCCTTATTTCAGTTGTTTCACACTTTTTTGTTATGTATATAATTACACATGTGTTAATTCATAGTTTTGATGCCTTTAGTGTGAATCTACAATTTTCATAATCATGAAAACAAAGAAAACTCTGAATGAGAAGGTGTTTCCAAACTTTTGGTCTATACTGTACATACATACGAGCCGAGAAGGGGACTCCAAGTGATGCTCCTCCACAGGTCCCAGCAGTGGATACCCCCCTCCTCCCAGCCAGGAGGAGGTTTCAGGGGTGACTATCTCCGAGGTCCCCGAAACAGACCTGAGTAAGCACCCGACCCCTATGGATGGGCAAGAGGTGGAGGATGAAGACGAGTTTGGAGCCCAGAAGGCAGTCTTACCAATGTGCTCCATCTACACACCTGTAGCCTTGAATTGTGGGGGATGTCTGAGCAACGGTAGTTTCTCTCCAGCTTCCTCTATGTGCATGGTAGATTCAGATGTGGGGGGTTACGAGAGCCCCAGTACACGGTCCATCAGTCTGGTCTGGATCTAACCAATCCAGTACAGGAATTTAGGTGCACTACTGTGGTAGATGTATACAGTGACATTGGCTATCCCTCAACACTGATGTTAAAATTGAGACATTCGCCAGTATATGCTTATATGAGGGACATACCAGAGCCCACACACCTACCTGTGCGCTAAACCTACCTGTGCGTGATAAGCAAAACAGGGGCCAGTGGACAATTATGGCAGCATTAGGCCGACTCACAGCATCCTCCCAGGTACCCTCCAGCATGGCTAGCACACATACAAGGAGGGAGGCAAACTGCAAGCCCCACCTAAGTTGACTGATATAGGTGCATGGCCTCACAGGTGCTACCTTAACCTGTTAAGGACCCATGATGTACGCATACGTCATGAGTCCGCTCCCGATCTATAACGCGGGGCCACAACGGCCGGGACCCGTGGCTAATAGCACGTGGCATTGATCGCGCGCTATTAATCCTTTAGACGCGGCGTTCAAAGTTGAACGCCGCGTCTAAAGTGAAAGTGAAAGCATGCCGGTTAGCTCAGGGAGCTGTTCGGGATAGCCGCGGCAAAATCACGGCATCCCGAACAGCTTACAAGACAGCCGGAGGATCCCTACCTGCCTCCTCGCTGTCCGATCGCCGAGTGACTGCTCAGCAGAATCACCGATCAGTGGTTTCTTATGAGAAACCACTGATCAATGTAAAAGATCAGTGTGTGCAGTGTTATAGGTCCCTATGGGAGCTATAACACTGCAAAAAAAAAGAAGTGAAAAAAAAGTGAATAAAGATCAATTAACACCTCCCCTATTAAAAGTTTGAATCAACCCCCTTTTCCCATAAAAAAAACCAAAACAGTGTAAATAAAAATAAACATATATGGTATCGCCGCATGCGGAAATGTCCGACTTATAAAAATATATCATTAAATAAGCCGCACGGTCAATGGCGTACGCGCAAAAAAATTCCAAAGACCAAAATAGTGCATTTTTGGTCACTTTTTATATCATGAAAAAATTATCAATAAGTCCTATCAATGCAAATCAATTTCATATCGCCCCATATGTGGAAAAATAAAAAAGTTATAGGGGTCAGAAGATGACAATTTTAAACGTATTAATTTTCCTGCATGTAGTTATGATTTTTTAAGGGGTTAATGCTGCCTGGAAAATGTTCAAGGTGCATTACATATGGAGTTTACACACCTCCAAGTATAAAATTTAAACAACAACAAAAAACATGGTCTCAAATGGCTGGAGATGCTCAACCCCAAATGCGGTTGTGCATTCATACTGGGGTAGCAGATCCTGCCCTTGTAGTCCGTTGCTAGGGGCGATCCCCAGCATAAAAATGCATACAATGGAGGATGCCTGCAGTGGACTACAAGTGCCACAATAGAATCCTACACCAGATAGACGTTGTGGATGTGTAACAATTAGAACAATACAATACAGGAATTTAGGTACACTACTGTTATACATCCACACTGTCTACCTGGTGTAGGATTCTATTGTGGCACTTGTAGTCCGCTGCAGGCATCCTCCATTGTATGCATTTTTATGCTGGGGATCGCCCCTAGCAACGGACTACAAGGGCAGGATCTGCTCCCCCAGTATGAATGCTCAACCGCATTTGGGGTTGAGCACCTCCAGCCATTTGAGACCACGTTTTTTGTTGTTGTTTAAATTTTATACTTGGAGGTGTGTAAACTCCATATGTAATGCGCATTGAACATTTTCCAGGCAGCATTAAGTTTGCAACTGTGAGGCCATGCACCTATATCAGCCAACTTAGGTGGGACTTGCAGTTTGCCTCCCTCCTCCCATTGTATTTGTGCTTAGCCACGCTGGAGGGTACCTGGGAGGATGCTGTGAGTCAGCCTAATGCTAGCGTAATTGCCCACTGGCCCCTGTTTTGCTTATCACGCACAGGTAAGTTTAGCGCTAGGTCCCGTGCCATTTGAGAAACCTTGGTGTTGGTGTGTGGGCTCTGATATGTCCTTCATATAAGAATATACTGGTGAATGTCTCAATTTTAACATCAGTGCTGAGGAATAGCCAATGTCACTGTATACATCTACCACAGTAGTGCACCTAAATTCCTGTATTGTATTGTTCTAATTGTTACACATCCACACCGTCTATCTGGTGTAGGATTCTATTGTGGCACTTGTAGTCTGGTGCAGGCATCCTCCATTGTATGCATTTTTATGCTGGGGATCGCCCCTAGCAACGGACTACAAGGGCAGGATCTGCTCCCCCAGTATGAATGCACAACCACATGTGGGGTTGAGCACCTCCAGCCATTTGAGACCACATTTTTTGTTGTTGTCTAACGAATCCAGATCAGCAGGGGTCGCCATACTTTTAAAAGGAAATGTTTTCATTGATGTTATTAATGAAATTTTACCTGGCAGAATTATATTGGTTAAATGTGATAAGGTGGCAAGGAAAGGGTGTATTTCCTTTGCTCACCCTGAATAATATCTTACCTGCTTCTTAAGTAATGAGGCAGCAGGGAAGGGAGGTGTATATAAGATGGAGACTCAGTCTAATCTGGGCTCTCCCTTGGAAACAGTATGCTGGCTGTTAGAGGGGGGAGACACACGGCCCTCTTTAGGTAACACGCAGAAGGCGCTGTGAGAGGTCCAAGAAGTGGTGTGAACTGTGAGTAGCAGGTTGCAGGAGATACATGTTTAACTGGCTGAGGGTAGCTCACCAGTTAGTAGTCAGGGCATGCTGATATGTGTAGTCAGTGCCCAGATGGTCTAGGATTTTATTTTGTTCCTGCCTTATGTTTGTTTTTCCCCTGCAACCTGTCTAAATAAAGCTGGCAAGGTGCCAGGCTTGCATGAATAACTGTTGTCTGCGGGTTTATTGAGTGGAAACGTGTCACGTAGCAGATTCCAGGATGATCCCGGAGCTATTCCCAAGAAGGAATCCTTACATTTTGGTGGAGGATGCAGGCACACGTTGCTAAGGACAGCACGTTGCCAAGGGCAACCAATGAGCGAGTTGGAGAGGAGCTGTTGCTAGGAGCAACCCCCTGCAAGATTGCAAGTCGGAAGAGCCCAGCAGAGGAGTTCAAGCACAGTTTGGTGTCTGCGGAGAAGCATTGCTAGGGGACACGGATCGAGATTTTTTTTTCTGGAAAAAGGACAGGCCGTTGCTGGGGGAAACCGATGTGGGCCACAACCGGTGGTTGCTAGGATGAAGCTGAGGTCCCGTGAGTTGTTGGTGGGCGGAATCCCACTGTGGGTGGACTTGGATTGTTGCCAGACTGTATCTCGGATTATGCCAGAAATAATTCTCTTTGTGAAGTCCCACCCGGAGCCCGGTAAGACTGTTCAAATTACCTTTGATACATGTTTTGGAGCAGTAAGCCATATGATGGAGGTATGTGCAGAAATTACAGTTGAAATTGTACTGGACAGAGACTTTCCGTATTTCTGGCAGCTGTGGGATGCCGAGAGTGCACCTGAGAGTTCGCACTCAAAGGTTCCGGAAGTAGTGAGGACTGGGGTGTCTCTACTGGACTGTGTGAATGGTGCTGTATATTGTGAACCCATCCAGGCTGATGATCTTTTTCTTGAAACACTTATGTTAATGTGTTCTGATGTAAAGAGTACTGTTGCCACCTCTCGCAGGACAAAAGAAAACCTGTGTGAGCTGGAAATAGAAGGTAAAAAGATGATGGTTTTGTTACATTCAAAATGTGTAATAAGTCTGGTAAAGACCAGCTGCAGAAAGCCGGACCCTGCTGTAATGTCTATAAAAGCCGGTATTTGGGGTTATAAAACAGTTAATGTGTGTATTTCTACTCCCTATGGTACCACAAGTCACAAGGTTGCAATAGAGCCTACCTTAGAGTATGAAGTAGTGCTGGGGAAGGATTTTCCGTTTTTTCAGCAGTTGTGGGAAGATAGTCAGGTGACTAGAGCAGGAACACCTGATAGGCTCACAACACTTGGTTTTCACCACATAGCAGGGGACAATAACTCAGCAGAGGATGAGGACGGGGAGTGTCAGCAGATCCTAGGTATATGTCAGGTGGAAGTGTGCCAGACCACTAGGGGAGCTGAAGAACAGTCCGCGAGTCAAGTTAAAGAGGTGACTGGAATAGAAGCTACGGAGAGGGCTGTGGAAAAACCAAAACTCCAGAAGAGAGTACAGGTGGAGCTGGGGGCTGCGCTTACCATCACAGACAGAGTCCTAAGTGAAGGAGATGTGGCGTCTGGACCAGGGAGGGGTTGCAACCAGGAAGGTCAAACCACTGGACCAGATATTGTTGCAGACCCAGGAGCCCAGGAGTAGTTTTTGCCAGGCCATGGAGAGACTGTAACAAGACAAAAGAAAAGTCTGCCAAGAAGCCAAGAGACAGTTCAGAGGAACTGTTTGGAAATCACATGGATTCGCTGCTGCCAAGAGCCATTGAAGTTGTTGTTAGGGGAAACAAACTTACCGTCAAGGGATTGCCGGTCCGACGGGAGTATTTAGCTGTAATGTCTATAAAAGCCGGAGTTGCCAACGTGGTGGGAGAGGAAAAGTGCCAGGTGTTGATGGCACCTGTTGATGATGACGATGATGATGATGATGATGACAAGGCAAAAGTGGCCGCAACCCCTAAAAAGGGGGAGACTTCGTCTAGAGATGGAGAATTGCTGGGTCGAGTGTCTGACAGAGGACCAGAGGATTTCTCATGGTCTAACAGCGAGAGTGAGGAGACCACTGTCAGTAAAAGGTCTCGGAAAAGACTAGCTGGCCTCGGAAAAAGACTGGAGCAGATCCAGAATCTGGAAGAATCCCTGCAGATGGTTTCTGTGAAGTTGACAGAGAAAGAAAAAGAGGTACATCGCTTGACAGAGGAGAGGGACAAATCGCTTGCTGACTTTAAGAAAGAGCAAGAAGCGAGGCTTCAGTTGGAAAAAGTAATGGAGCACCACAGAAGTAAGTTTGTGGCTCTACAGGATGAACTGTCCCGCTCCCAGGGTCTTGTGACCAGCAAGGAGAGTGAAGTGGAGAGTCTGGCCAAGCGGATGTCATTCCAGGAAGAAGAAGTGAGTCTTCTACATGGTGCATATCAGGCTCTGCGGAGTGATCACAAGGCTAGGCTAGTAGCCATGGAAAAAATTGAAAAAGAGAAGAATGAAATGAAGATGGAAGTTGATGATCTTGCCAGCAATCTGGAGAGTGTCTCTAAAGCTAAGAGACAACTTGAGGAGGAAGTCAAGGCGAAGAATGCCCTTGCACATGCTCTTAAATCTGCTCGTCATGACAATGACTTGCTCCGTGAGCAGTATGAGGAGGCCCTGGAACGAGTTGAGACTCTGAAACATGAAAACAAGAACTTGCAACAGGAGATCTTAGATCTATCTGAACAGATTGATGAGAGTGGAAAATGTATCAATGAGTTAGAAAAGACCAAGAAACAGTTGCTGGACAGTGAGAAGATGATCTCCGCAAAGCTCGAGTGAGCAGCTGAAATATATAAAGCTGGAAGATGACATGAAGATCTTAAATGAGAGCCTGGAAGTGCAGAACGAAACGTGCAGAAGGTCCCATGTAGCTGCCTTGGTTTTGCTGGGAGCGCAACTCTACGAGCAGGTGGCTGTGCTGGCGGACAATGAACAGTTGAGGAAACAATTGCTGTCTTCGGAAGATACTGTCAGGGACTTGACAGAGTTACTTGACAGTGAGAGGAGGAAGTCCGCTAAGCTCCAGTGTAAGCAGCGAAAATGTGAGAAAAAGGAAGAGGACCAGGAAGTTCTAAAAGAGAGCAGAGCAAGCTATGGTGGAATTGGCTCAAGAAAGGCTTCTGGGGCAGAAGTTACGGGATACAGGGATGCTTTCTTTGAAGCCCGGCAAAAAGTCCTCTAATGCTAAGATTGAGGCGAAGCCCTGTAAGAAGCTAGGACTGAGCTGAAACCTGGTGTGAAATCCTCTGAAGTGGAGACTAAGGAGAAGTCAGTCGGGAAATCCTCTGAACCTGAGCAGACCAAAAATTCTGAAGGTAATGCTGAGGCAGAGAAATCCTCTGAAGCAGAAGCTAAACCAGAATCAACCTCAAAAGCTATGAGTAAAGAGAATGGCACAACTGAAGCTACAGGTGAAGAGAAGAGTAAGCCTGAAGAAGAAGCTGCAGAGAAGAGAAGCTGATTCTACACACGAATCTGAAGGAGCCAAAGACTCTGAAGCCAAACCTGAGGAAGCTGGTGCCCCTGAAGAGAAAGCTGGAAGGGATGAGGTGAAACCGTGTGAGAAATCCACTGAAGTCAAAACTGTGGTGAAACCAGGTGGGAAGTCAGCCACTGAGGCCGAAAGATTCTCTAAAGCAGAGGCAGAGGTCCGGCAAGCCAGAAGAAGACAAAGGTTAGAAGCATCGGTCCTCTTGGTCCTTAATTTCAAGAACCCTGCCCACACCAGGGTGAAGAACCTGGTACTGCAGAGGTGTGACCGAGAGATTTGCAATTGGTGGCTGGTAAAAGCCCAGAAGAAAAGTCAAGGACTTCAGAAACTGTGGGACAAAAGTTGTCCAAGAGAAAGGAAACGCAGATGGTTTATGCCTTTCAAATACATGTGCTCCTTCCCGGAGGTCTGAGCAAAGGGGGGGGGGGGGGGGATATGTGATAAGGTGGCAAGGAAAGGGTGTATTTCCTTTGCTCACCCTGAATAATCTCTCACCTGCTTCTTATGTAATGAGGCAGCAGGGAAGGGAGGTGTATATAAGATGGAGACTCAGTCTAATCTGGGCTCTCCCTTGGAAACAGTATGCTGGCAGTTAGAGGGGGAGACACACGGGCCCTGTTTAGGTAACACGCAGAAGGCGCTGCAAGTGGTCCAAGAAGTGATGTGAACTGTGAGTAGCTGGTTGCAGGAGTCACATGTTTAACTGGCTGAGGGTAGCTCACCAGTTAGTAGTCAGGGCATGCTGATATGTGCAGTCAGTGACCAGACGGTCTAGGATTTTATTTTGTTCCTGCGTTATGTTTGTTTTTCCCCTGCAACCTGTCTAAATAAAGCTGGCAAGGTGCCAGGCTTGCATGAATAACTGTTGTCTGCGGGTTTATTGAGTGGAAACGAGTCCTGTGGCAGTGCCCAGGACGCCTCGGAGCTATCCCCAAGGAGGAATCCTAACATAATGCTTTTATTGATGGTTTTAAATGGCAGTTTACGGTTCACTCGTTAAAAATGATAGAGCACGAATGTTAGAGATTTTACCCATTTTTATCAATGATTCTGAGACTCTTATTTTAGCAGGTGATTTTAATTGTATTATAAGGGGCAAGCACCGTTTTACCAACTCAGTAAGTAGAAATTATGACAAAACTTCTTCTATGTTAAAAAATATGATTGTTACATTTCTTAAAAACATCGGTAAGTTTAAAATCCACAGTGTTTTACCAGAGAGAGACGGTTTGACCTGGAGCAATGTAAACTGCAGCTCCAGGATTGATTTTATCTTCTGTTCTTATCAAGTACTGCCTTTTAAGGCTATGCTTCCACTTGTTTTTTTTCTGGCAGTTTTTGGAAAACTGCTAGAGATGAGCAAACTTTTCAAAAATTTGATTCGAATTTTTCGAAAAAATTTGTTTCAATCCGAATTTATTTGTGGTGAAACTATATTAAAAACTGCTATTTCTGGCCTACAGAGAGCCTCAGTAGGGGTATAGAACACTTTGCTGTGTTCTAACACGCATATGGGGTGTGCTGGGGTAGTGAAATAATACTGTTATTCAGAATAACGTGCAGATTACCGGCATCGCTTTTAGAATCACTGCCGCAGAGCAGCACAATGACAGGGCCAGCAGGTGGCATCAGTATGAGGAGACCATATAGTGGCTGAATGACACAGCGTGGAGGTTTTGGCAGCATGAGGAGACCATATAGTGGCTGAATGACACAGCTTGGAGGTGTTGGCAGCATGAGGAGACCATATAGTGGCTGAATGACACAGCTTGAATGAGGCTGAAGCATGAGGAGACCATATAGTGGCTGAATGGCACATCCAGGAATTGGCAGCAGTAGACACTAGGCCTTCACAATCCCTAAGATTAAAAGATGAATTCAGAAATTTAAACCAAAGATTTTGGATAGCTAGTGCGACCATAACAAAATTTTCAGTCCCAGACCCAGGCCCAGCAGCAGTATCAGTAAACCATATATTGCCTGAATGACACAGCCTGGAGTTGGCTGAAGCATGAGGAGACCATTGAAATGTATGATTTTTTTTATTTAAATTTAGATTTTGAAATTTAAATGAATGATTTTGAAATTGAACTTTTAACTCCCAATTTTTAGTGTCCCGGACCCCGGTGTGTGGGTACAAAGGGCCAAATCTAACAAGCCCCCACAGGGCTCATGTGACTGTGAGATGTAGGCGCAATGTCTCCATTGCTCTGACCAGCCATTGTTTCCAACACTTTTCTCCAAGACAAACCATGTGAAGAACAGCGTGACACCGCCATGCCCTGTACGCATGGTATGCTGAAGGGCCACTGAGACTTGTCTAGGCAGTGGAGGCTGAGGACATGGTGGAGGAGGTGGAGTCGAACACTGTCACAGGACCAAAGGGCTGACAGAGTGGAGCAGGAAGCAGCATGAGTACACAAGAGGGATTCACAACCCCTAAAAGTAAAAGGTGAATGTTGAAATCTCTATTGAAGATGCATGTTAGGTAGTGCTACCATCCAAAAATGTAAGGCCCAAGCCCATAAGCATCAGTAAGCCATGTAGTTCCTGAAAGACACAGTCAGGAAAAGGCATCAGCAGAACCCAAGAGGATTTCATAACCCCTAAGATTGAAAGATCAATGTTGAAATCTCAATTAAGCATGTATGTAAGCTAGTGCAAAACATCCATAAATTTAAGGCCCAAGTTCTTAATCATAGTTACATAGTTAGTATGGTTGAAAAAAGACATACGTCCATCAAGTCCAACCAGGGAATTGAAGTGAAGGGTGTAAGGGGATAAGGGAAAGGGATGTAGTTTTATAATTCTGCATAAGCATTAATGTTATTTTGTTCCAGAACTGTATCTAACTCTGTTTTAAAGCTGTTAATTGTTCCTGCTGTGAGCAGTTCCTGAGGTAGACCATTCCATAAATTCACAGTCCTCACGGTAAAGAAGGTGTGTCGCCCCTTTAGACTAAACCTTTTCTTCTTCAGACGGAGGGAGTGCCCCCTCGTCCTTTGGGGGGGTTTAACCTGGAACAGTTTTTCTCCATATTTTTTGTTTGGGCCATTTATATACTTATATACGTTTATCATATCCCCCCTTAAACGTCTCTTCTCAAGACTAAACAATTGTAACTCCTTTAATCGCTCCTCATAGCTAAGATGTTCCATGCCCCATATTAGTTTAGTCGTGCGTCTCTGCACCCTTTCCAACTCCGCAGTGTCCCTTTTATGAACAGGCGACCAAAACTGAACAGCACATTCCAGGTGAGGCCGTACCAATGCTTTATAAAGGGGGAGTATTATGTCCCTGTCCCTTGAGTCCATGCCTCATTTATACATGACAATATCCTGCCGGCTTTGGAAGCAGCAGCCTGACATTGCATGCTATTCTGTAGTCTGTGATCTACAAATACACCCAGATCCTTCTCTACCAGTGACTCTGCCAGTTTAATCCCTCCTAAGACATACGATGCATGCATGTTATTAGTACCCAGATGCATAACTTTACATTTATCCACATTGAACCTCATTTGCCAAGTGGATGCCCAGACACTTAGTCTATCCAAGTCATCTTGTAACTTATGCACATCCTCTATAGACTGTACCGTGCTACAAAGCTTGGTGTCATCTGCAAAGATAGAAACAGAGCTGTTAATACCATCCTCTATATCATTGATAAATAAATTAAACAACAGCGGGCCCAGTACTGAACCTTGGGGTACACCACTAATTACCAGGGACTGAAGCATCAGTAAGCCAAGTAGTTCCTGAAATACACATGAGCAGTCAGGAGCAGGCATCAGAAATACCTAAGAGGGTTTCATAACCCCTTACATTTAAAGATCAATGTTGAAATTTCTATTAAGCATGTATTTAGCTTGTGCTAAACATCCAAAAATGTAAGGCCCAAGCCCAGAAGCATCAATAAGCCAAGTAGTTCCTGAAAGACACAGAAGCAGTCAGGAGCATGCATCAGCAGTACACCCGAGGGTTTCATAACCCCTTTACATTGCAAGATCAATGTTGAAATTTCAATTAAGCATGTATTTAGCTAGTGCTAAATATCCAAAAATTGGAGGGCCAAGGCCAGAAGCAGCATTAAGTAAATTAGTTCCTGAAACAAACAGTCAGGAAAAGGCATCTGCAGTACACCGGGGGATTTAATGAGCAATAAGATTGAAATATCAATGTTGATATTTCTATTAAGCACTCATGTTAGGTAATGCTAACATCCAAACATATTAGGCACAGGCCCAGTTGCATCCCAAAACAATCTAGTTGCTGAAAGACACAGCCTGGATCTGGCAAGAGGATGCATACATAAGAGGGCTTTAATTTAAAAATATCAAGTTTAAGGGTCCCAGGACCCAGCGTGTGGCTACGAAGGCCCAAATCTAACAAGGAGCCACATGTCACATGGTGGCACAATGACAGAGCCTGGAGGTGGCATAAGTATGAGGAGACTATCTCAGAAATTCAGACAAACACTCCAATTTTAATAGAAAGTAAAAATGACAACCTTGAGACACTCTCATTAAAAGTGGATAACAGTGTTGAGACACAGCAGTCACCTGTAGCCCAGTTCCATCAAATAAAGCCTTGCACAAAATTGATATTTCCACAATAAAGAATAGACTGAATAAAAAAGGGGTAACTTCAGTGCTTATTAAAAGGTGTACTAGATGAATTCAATAGTTCTCTCAGTCAGAAGAAAATATTAAAGTTGTTTTAGGTATGTTGTCTGACGAAATACCTTTGTGTAAGAACAAGCGCTTATCCAAAAGATTACACCAAGCTATACTGCCCTTAAGAAAGGCACATAAGACAGTTAAAAAATCTCTGCAGCTTGTGGCAAAATCTGGAAAGAGCAAAAATATGGCAAAATCCTTCAGTGTACAGGAACACCTTACTGTTAATAGCAAAGAGGTAAATCCTAAACAGGTTGAAAGTATAAGCAGTCAGATTTAACAGACAGAAGATTCCTTTAAAATTTTGAAAGTTGCCGAGGTATAGAAGTGCCCAACCACAGACAGAAAATGTCTAACAGAATCAACTCAAGTGATGGTTAATGGAGTGTTTGTGCAAGATTCCCAGCAGGCCAAAGTAAATGGCAATTCAGCTACAAAAATTTCACTTTTGACTTCTTACAAACTTACCATGTCCTACCCAGTTACTCCTGAAGACAGTTCTAGCATTACCAGTATTACCGTATCAGATAAAGAAAATGCTATGCCAGCAGTTCCTTCTGTGAAATCACCTTATGATGGCAAAGGAAAGCATATAGTAAGATCAGGGCCGCCATCAGGGGGGTACAACCCATACACCTGTATGGGGCCCAGAGCTTCAGGAGGCCCAGCCGGCCCTGGACCTTTTTTTTTCCAGCTTGTCAGGGCCGGACAGGCCAGGGGCTGTTGGGAGTCGACATGCCCTGCGCAGGCACACACGTCTACTCCAGTCACCTGACCTGTCCCTGCATGATCTCCAGTCCAGACGATCCTCCCCGTGCATAGGAGCAGCAGCAGCCTCCGCTGCACCGATCCCCGGCAGCCAGCAGGGTAGGTGAACTTGCAGGGGTGGCGGGGTTTGCAATGGTGATGAGAGGTGCGGGGGGAGAGGTGCTTGGGGTGTAATGGTGGTGATAAGAGGTGCAGGGGGGGTGAGGAGAGGTGCAGATAGGTGAGGAGAGGGGCAGGGGGGGTGAAGAGAGGGGCAGGGGGGGTGATGAGAGTGGCAGGGCGGGTGATTAGAGGGGCAGGGGGGGTGATGAGAGGGGCAGGGGGGGTGATGAGAGGGGCAGGGGGGTGATGAGAGGTGCAGGGGGGTGATGAGAGGTTCAGGGGGTGTTGAGAGGTTCAGGAGGGGTGATGAGAGGTTCAGGGGGGTGATGAGAGGTGCAGAGGGGGTGTTGAGAGGTGCAGGGGGGAGTGATGAGAGGTGCAGGGGGTGTTATGGGGTTGATGAGAGGTGCAGGGGTTGTTATGGGGGTGATGAGAGGTGCAGGGGTGTGATGAGAGGTGCAGGGAGGGGGGTGGTGAGAGGTGCAGGGGGGTGATGAGAAGTGCTTGGGGTGTTATGTGGTGATGAGAGGTTTAGGGGGTATGGGGGTGATGAGAGGTGCAGGGGGGTTATGGGGGTAATGAAAGGTGCAGGGGGGTTAAGGGGGTGATGACAGGTGCAGGGGGGTTATGGGGGTGATGAGAGGTGCAGGGGGTGTTACGGGGGTGATGAGAGGTGCAGGGGGTGTTATGGGGTTGATGAGAGGTACAGGGGTGTTATGGGGTTGTTGAGAGGTGCAGGGGGTGTTATGGGGGTGATGAGAGGTGCAGGGGGGTGTTATGGGAGTGATGAGAGGTGCAGGGGGGTGATGAGAGGTGCAGAGGGGAAGTGATGAGAGGTGCGGGGGGGTATGGAGGTGCAGGGGGGTATGGGGGTGATTAGAAGTGCTTGGGGTGTTATGGGGGTGATGAGAGGTGCAGGGGGGTTATGGAGGTGATGAGAGTTGCAGGGGGTGTTATGGGGGTGATTAGAGGTGCAGGGGGTGTTATGGGGTTGTTGAGAGGTGCAGGGGGTGTTATGGGGTTGTTGAGAGGTGCAGGGGGTGTTATGGGGTTGTTGAGAGGTGCAGGGGGTGTTATGGGGTTGTTGAGAGGTGCAGGGGGTGTTATGGGGTTGTTGAGAGGTGCAGGGGGTGTTATGAGGGTGATGAGAGGTGCAGGGGGGTTATGGGAGTGATGAGAGTTGTAGGGGGGTTATAGTAGTGATAGGTTTGGCGGAGGTGATGAGGACACAGAGGACATACAGAGGACATATACACAGTATATGTTTATATGATGTGTATGCATGTATGGCAGTATTATATTCAGGGTACAGTGTATGGCAGTATTATATTCAGTGAATACAGTGTGGGGCAGGATTATATTTAGTGGGTACAGTGTATAGCAGTATTACATTCAGGGTACAGTGTGGGACAGTATTATATTCAGTGGATACAGTATGTGGCAGAATTATATTCAGGGTACAGTGTGTGGCAGTATTATATTTAGTGGGTATAGTGTATAGCAGTATTATATTCAGGGTACAGTATGGGGCAGGATTATATTTAGTGGGTACAGTGTATAGCAGTTTTATATTCAGGGTACGGTGTGGGGCAGTATTTTATTTAAAGTTCACTTTCTGGCAAGGTTATAATGATGACTGTCTTCATGCAGAGGATGAGGATCTGCTGACAATGTGAGGAGCCAATGATGTCTGGATGTCAGACTCTGCAGAAAAGATGGAGCTGGAGGAAGACCTGGTCTCTGGACCAGATGAAGAAGAAAAGATAACAGAGAAAATATCACTCAAGTGAGAAGACGTCACTCAGGTCACTGATATCATTGTGTGTTCTCCTGACTGTCCCATCAGGGCTGTAGTCACTTGTAAGTTCTGCAGTGATGATGGGTAAAACTGTGTCCAATCTGTGTCTCTCCAGCTGTTACAAAACTAAAACTCCCATAATGCCTGCGGCTTTCCAGACATGATGGGAGTTTTAGCTTTCCAACAGCTGGAGAACCACTTCAACTGAGATGATCGTGGGGGTCTCAGCAGTCGGACCCACACCAAAAAAATAGGCTGCTTATTCTTAAATTCCCGTGCAGTGCTGTATAACACTGTGCTATTAAAGGAGTTTTCTGGTAAAAAATACCAAGGGAGAAACCGGAAAGTTCGTCCCCAGGGGAGCACGCGCGGTTCCCTGTACCCAACTAGGGAGCGCTGTACTTGGGCACCTGAGAAAGCGGCTGAGTACGGGCTACCCTGGGGACAAACCTCCTCGGTGGACCGCACGCCGATGTATTCTTACTCGCCCGATGCTTCCGCTCTCCGCTGCCGGGGGGTCCACGTCACCGATCCTGTGCCCAAGGACAGCGCTCCCTACCTGGGTACAGGGAACCGCGCCTCCCGCCCTTATAGCCTCTCTGGTTCTCTAAGTGTCAAAGTTTTACAGGCATGGAAGCCTGTCAGCGGACTGTTTAAGAGGCTTCGCCCATGGACTGCCCAGCCCCGGGTCGTGTACATGAACCAGCCCATTCCCCCTGGAAAATACCAAGGGAGAAACCTGAAGGTTCGTCCCCAGAGGAGCCCGCACTTGCCCCTGGCGTACCCTGAGAGAGCGGCTGAATACAGGCTCCCCTGGGGATGAACCTCCTCGACGGATCGCCCGCCGATGTTTGCCGACTCGGCCAAAGCTTCTGCTCCACGATGCTGGGGGGTCCGCATCACCGATCCTATGCCAAAGGACGGCGCGCCCTGTCTGGGTACAGGGACCTCCGCCTCCCCCCTTATAGCCTCTCTTGTTCTCTGCGTGTCAAAAGTCTACAGGCATGGTAGATCCTTCCATAGACCTTGCCATGTTCGGTTGACCATCCTGGGCATAGGGACTCGCATCTCCCCCTGGCCGACAACCTGGAGTTTGTAATCTTTCATTTCACCTCTGGAGAGCCGAGGCGCTTCAGCGGAACGCATGCCAATGTTTTTTGACTCACCCGAGGCTTCTGCTCTCCGCTGCTGGGATGTCCGCGTCACCGTTCCTGTGCCCAAGGACGGAGCGCCCTGCCTGGGTACAGGGACCCGCACTTCCCGCCCTTATAGCCTCTCTTGTTCTCTGCAAATTAAAAGTCTACAGGCATGGAAGATCCTTCCAGAGGCCTTGCCATGTTCGGTTGACCATCCTTGGCATAGGGACTCGCATCTCCCCCTGGCCGACAACCTGGACTTTGTAATTTTTCATATCGCCTCTGGAGGGCTGAGGGGCCTCAGCGGACCGCACGCCGATGTTTGTTGACTCGCCCAACGCTTCTGCTCCCCACTGCGGGGTGCTCGCGTCACCGGTCCTGTGCCCAAGGACGGCGTGCCCTGCTGGGTACAGGGACCCGCACCTCCCGCCCTTATAGCCTCTCTGGTTCTCTGCGTGTAAAAGGTCTACAGGCATGGAAGCCTGTCAGGGAACCGTTCCGGAGGCTTCACCTGGGGACCAGCCCAATCCCCCTGGAAAATACCAAGGGAGAAACTGGAAGGTTCGTCCCCAGGGGAGCCCGCGCTCGGCCCTGGCGTACACAGAGAGCGGCAGAGTGCGGACTCCCTTGGGGGGGGGCGAACCTCCTTGGCGGACTGCCCTCCGATGTATTCTTACTCCGCCGACGCTTCTGCTCCCCCTCGCCGGGGGGGTCCGTGTCACCCGCGCCTCCCACCCTTATAGCCTCTCTGGTTCTTTGCTTGTCAAAAGTCTACAGGCATGGAAGACCCTTCCAGAGGCATTGCATGTGTTCGGTTGACCCTCTTGGGCACAGGGACCCGCACCTCGCCCTGGCCGACAACCTGGACTTTGAAATATTTAATTTTGCCTCCCTAGGGCCGGGGCATCTCATCGAACCGCCCGCCGATGTTTGTTTACTCGCCCGACTCTTCTGCTCCCCGCTGCTGGGATGTCCGCGTCACCGATAATGTGCCCAAAGACGGCACGCCCTGTCTGGGTACAGGGACCCGCGCCTCCCGCCCTCATAGCCTCTCTGGTTCTCTGCGTGTCAAAAGTCTACAGGCATGGAATCCTGTCAGGGGACCCTTTCGGAGGCTTCACCCCTGAGACAGCCCAGCCCCGGGTAGGGTAAGTGAACCAGCCCAATCCCTCTGGAAAATACCAAGGGAGAAACAGGAAGGTTCGTCCCCAGGGAAGCCTGCATTCCTCCCTGGCGTACCCTGAGAGAGTGGCTGAGTGCAGGCTCCCCTGGGGACGAACTTCCTCGGCAGACCGCCCGCCGATGTATTCTTACTAGCCTAACGCTTCTGCTCCCCGCCGCCGGGGGGTCCGCGTCAAAGATCCTGTGCCCAAGGACGGCGCGCCCTGCCTGGGTACAGGGACCCGCGCCTCCCGCCCTTATAGCCTCTCTGGTTCTCTGCGTGTCAAAAGTCTACAGGCATGGAAGACCCTTCCAGAGGCCTTGCCTGTGTTCTGTTGACCCACCTGGGCATTTGGACTCGCATCTCCCCCTGGCCAACAACCTGGACTTTGTAATTTTTCTTTTCACCTCCGGAGGGCCGGGGTGCCTTGGTGGACTGCCCGCCAATGTTTGCCAACTCGCCCGACGCTTCTGCTCCCCGCCACCGGGGGGTCCGCATCACCGATCCTGTGCCCAAGGACGGCATGCCCTGCCTGTGTACAGGGACTCATGCCTCCCGCCCTTATAGAGTCTCTGGTTCTCTGCATGTCAAAAGTCTACAGGCATGGAAGCCTTTCAGGGGACCCTTCCAGAGGATTCACCCAGGGACTGCCCTGCCCCCGTTCGGGTACATGAACCATCCCGATCCCCTTGGAAAATACCAAGGGAGAAACCAGAGGTTCGACCCCAGGGGAGCCCGCGCTCGGCCCTGGCGTACCCTGAGAAAACAGCCGGACGGCTTGCTCTCCTACTATTCTGAGGCAGGCGGCCGTTCTAAGGTACTTACTCGTGATGCTGCGATACAGTTTTATGAACGCGTACCACTCGGACATGCCCAGCTCGTGGAACTGTGACCTGGATTCAGCTTTCATATCCGATCTCATACCGGTTCTCAGTTTTTCAATTATTGTCAGGTATGGAAGTCAGTCAGGGGACCCTTCAGGAGGACTTGCCCAGGTAAGGTTGACCTTCCTGGGCACATGGACCCACACCTCCCCCTGGCCTACAACTAGGAATTTGACATTTTTAATTTCGGGGATTACATGATGAGGAGATTTGTTACATTGTGTCACCCCAGTAGTAAGGAGATTACATGATGAGGAGGTTTGTAACAGTGTGTCACCCCAGTAGTTATGAGATTACACGAGGAGGAGGTTTGTTACAGTGTGTGACCCCAGAATAAAGTAGATTAGAGGAGGAGGGGGTTGTTACAGTGCGTTACTCCAGTAGTAAGTTAATAACATGGGAAGGAGGTTTGTTACATTGTTTCACCCCAGTAGTAAGATGTATACATGAGGAGGAGGTTTGTTACAGTGTGTCGCCCCAGTAGTAAGGACATTACATGAGGAGAAGGTTTGTTACAGTGTGTCACCGCAGTAGTAAGGGGATTAAATGAGGGGGAGGTTTGTTACACTGTGTCACCTCAGTAGTAAAGAGATTACATGAGGAGGCAGTTGGTTACAGTGTGTCACCCCAGTAGTAAGTTAATAATAGTGGATGGGTTTTGTTACAGTGTGTCACCCCAGTAGTAAGAAGATTATATGAGGAGGGGGGTTGTTACAGTGTGTCACCCCAGTAGTAAGTTAATAATATGAGGTTGGGGTTTGTTACAGTGTGTCACCCCAGTAGTATGGGAGATTACATGAGGATGAGGCTTGTTAGAGTGTGTCACCCCAGTAGTTAGGAGACAAATTGAGGAGGAGGTTTGTTACAGTGTGTCACCCCAGTAGTAAGGAGATTACATGGGGTGAAGGTTTGATACAGTGTGTCACCCAAGTAGTAAGTTAATAACATGAAGATGGGGTTTGTTACAGTGGGTCACCCCAGTAGAAAGGAGATTACATGAGGAGAAGTTTTGTTACAGTGTGTCACCCCAGTAGTAAATTAATAACATGTGGAGGAGGTTTGTTACAGTGTGTCACCCCAGTAGTAATACGATTACATGTGGAGGAGGTTGGTTACAGTGGGTCACCCTAGTAGTAAGGAGATTACATGAGCAGAAGGTTTGTTATAGTGTGTTACCCCAGTAGTAAGGAGATGACATGAGGAGGAGGTTTGTTACAGTGAGTCACACCAGTAGTAAAAAGGATACATGGGCAGGAGGTTATTTACAGTGTGTCACCCCAGTAGTAAGGAGATTACATGAGTAGGAGGCTTGTTACAGTGTGTCACCCCAGTAGTAAGGAGATTACATGAGGAGGAGGTTTGTTACAGTGAGTCACACCAGTAGTAAAAAGGATACATGGGCAGGAGGTTTTTTACAGTGTGTCACCCCAGTAGTAAGTAGATTACATGAGTAGGAGGTTTGTTACAGTGTGTCACCCCAGTATTAAGGAGATTAAATAAGGAGAAGGTTTGTTACAGTGTGTCACCCCAGTAGTAAGGAGATTACATCAGGAAAGGGTTTGTTACAGTGAGTTAGCCCAGTAGAAAGGAGATTTTATGAGGAGAAGTTTTGTTACAGTGTGTCACCCCAGTAGTAAGTTAATAACATGAGGAGGTTTGTTACAGTGTGTCACCCCAGTAGAAAGGAGATTATATGAGGAGAAGGTTTGTTACAGTGTGTCATCCCAGTAGTAAGGAGATTACATGAGGATGGGGTTTGTTATGGTGTGTCACCCCAGTAGTAAGGAGACTACATGAGGAGGAAGTTTGTTACAGTGTGTCACCCCAGTAGAAAGGAGATTACATGATGAGGAGGCTTGTTACAGTGTGTCACACCAGTAGTAATGAGATTACATGATGAGAATGTTTCTTACAGTGTGTCACCCCAGTAGAAAGTTAATAACACGAGGAGGAGCTTTGTTACAGTGTGTCACCTCAGTAGTAAGGATAATACATGGGGGGAGTTTTTTTTTACAGTGTGTCACCCCAGTAGCAAGAAGATTTCATGAGCTGGAGGTTTGTTACAGTGTGTCACCCCAGTAGTAAGAAGATTACATGAGAAGGGTTTTTTTTTTTTTTTTTTTACAGTGTGTCTCCCCAATAGTAAGAAGATTACATGAGGAGGAGGTTTGTTACTGTGTGTCACCCCAGCAGTAAATTAATAACATGAGGATGGGGTTTGTTAAAGTGTGTCACCCCAGTAGTAAGGAGATTACATGAAGAGGGGGTTTGTTACAGTGTTTCACTCCAGTAGTAAGGAGATTACTTGAGGAGGTTTGTTACATTGAGTCACCCCAGTAGTAAGGAGATTACATGAGGAGGAGATTTGTTACAGTGTGTCACCCCAGTAGTAAGGAGATTACACGAGGAGGAGGTTTGTTACAGTGTGTCACTCCAGTTGAAAGGAGATTGCATTATGAGGAGGTTTGTTACAGTGTGTCACCCCAGTATTAAGTTAATAACATGAAGATGGGGTTTGTTACAGTGGGTCACCCCAGGAGTAAGGGAGTTACATGAGGAGGTGGTTTGTTGCAGTGTGTCATCCCAGTAGTAAGTTAATAATATGAGGATAGAGTTTGTTACAGTGTGTCACCCCAGTAATAAGGAGATTATATGAGGAGGAGGTTTTATTACAGTGTGTCATCCTAGTCATAAGGAGCTTACATCCTAGTCATAAGGAGCTTATATGAGGATGAGGTTTGTTACAGTGTTTCCCCCAGTAGAAAGCAGATTACATGAGGATGTGGTTTGTTACAGTGTGTCATCCCAGTACTAAGGAGATTACATGAGAAGTTTGTTACAGTGTGTCACCCCAGTAGAAAGGAGATTATATGAGGAGAAGGTTTGTTTCAGTGTGTCATCCCAGTAATGAGGAGATTACATGAGGATGTGGTTTGTTATGGTGTGTCACCCCAGTAGTAATTAGATTACATGAGGAGGAGGTTTGTTACAGTGAGTCACCCCAGTAGAAAGGAGATTACACGATGAGGAGGTTTGTTACAGTGTGTCACCCCAGTAATAATGAGATTACATCATGAAAATGTTTGTTACAGTGTGTCACTTCAGTAGAAAGGAGATTACATCAGGAGAAGGTAAATTACAGTGTGTCACCCCAGTAGTAAGGAGATTACATGAGGATTCGGTTTGTTACAGTGTGTCACCCCAGTAGTAAGGAGATTATATTGGGGGGAGGTTTTTTACAGTGTGTCACCCCAGTAGCAAGAAGATTTCATGAGCTGGAGGTTTTTTTACAGTGTGTCACCCCAGTAGTAAGACGATTACATGAGGAGGAGGTTTGTTACTGTGTGTTACCCCAGCAGTAAATTAATAACATGAGGATGGGGTTTGTTAAAGTGTGTCACCCCAGTAGTAAGGGGATTACATAAGGAGGGGGTTTGTTACAATGTGTCACCCCAGTAGTAAGGAGATTACATGAGGAAGAGGTGTGTTACAGTGTGTCACCCCAGGAGTAAGGGAATTACATGAGGAGGGGGTTTGTTACAGTGTGTCACCCCAGTAATAAGGAGATTATATGAGGAGGAGGTTTGTTACAGTGTGTCACCCCAGTAGTAAGGGAGATTACATGAGGATGAGGTTTGTTAGAGTGTGTCACCCCAGTAGTTAGAAGAAAAAATGAGGGGGAGGTTTGTTACAGTGTGTCACCCCAGTAGTAAGGAGATTACATGGTGAGCAAGTTTGTTACTGTGTGTCACCCCAGTATTAAGTTAATAACATGAAGATGGGGTTTGTTACAGTGGGTCACCCCAGAAGAAACGAGATTACATGAGGAGGGGGTTTGTTGCAGTGTGTCATCCCAGTAGTAAGTTAATAATATGAGGATAGAGTTTGTTACAGTGTGTCACCCCAGTAATAAGGAGATTATATGAGGAGGAGGTTTTATTACAGTGTGTCATCCTAGTCATAAGGAGCTTACATCCTAGTCTTAAGGAGCTTACATGAGGATGAGGTTTGTTACAGTGTTTCCCCCAGTAGAAAGCAGATTACATGAGGATGTGGTTTGTTACAGTGTGTCATCCCAGTACTAAGGAGATTACATGAGAAGTTTGTTACAGTGTGTCACCCCAGTAGAAAGGAGATTATATGAGGAGAAGGTTTGTTTCAGTGTGTCATCCCAGTAATAAGGAGATTACATGAGGATGTGGTTTGTTATGGTGTGTCACCCCAGTAGTAATTAGATTACATGAGGAGGAGGTTTGTTACAGTGAGTCACCCCAGTAGAAAGGAGATTACATGATGAGGAGGTTTGTTACAGTGTGTCACCCCAGTAATAATGAGATTACATCATGAAAATGTTTGTTACAGTGTGTCACCCCAGTAGAAAGGAGATTACATCAGGAGAAGGTAAATTACAGTGTGTCACCCCTGTAGTAAGGAGATTACATGAGGATTGGGTTTGTTACAGTGTGTCACCCCAGTAGTAAGGAGATTATATTGGGGGGAGGTTTTTTACAGTGTGTCACCCCAGTAGCAAGAAGATTTCATGAGCTGGAGGTTTTTTACAGTGTGTCACCCCAGTAGTAAGACGATTACATGAGGAGGAGGTTTGTTACTGTGTGTCACCCCAGCAGTAAATTAATAACATGAGGATGGGGTTTGTTAAAGTGTGTCACCCCAGTAGTAAGGAGATTACATAAGGAGGGGGTTTGTTACAGTGTGTCACCCCAGTAGTAAGGAGATTACATGAGGAAGAGGTGTGTTACAGTGTGTCACCCCAGGAGTAAGGGAATTACATGAGGAGGGGGTTTGTTACAGTGTGTCACCCCAGTAATAAGGAGATTATATGAGGAGGAGGTTTGTTACAGTGTGTCACCCCAGTAGTAAGGGAGATTACATGAGGATGAGGTTTGTTAGAGTGTGTCACCCCAGTAGTTAGAAGAAAAAATGAGGGGGAGGTTTGTTACAGTGTGTCACCCCAGTAGTAAGGAGATTACATGGTGAGCAAGTTTGTTACTGTGTGTCACCCCAGTATTAAGTTAATAACATGAAGATGGGGTTTGTTACAGTGGGTCACCCCAGAAGAAACGAGATTACATGAGGAGAAGTTATGTTGCAGTGTGTCACCCCCAGTAGTAAGGAGATGATATGAGTAGGAGGTTTGTTACAGTGTGTAAACCCAGTAGTAAGGAGATTACATGATGAGGAGGTTTGTTACAGCGCGTCACCCCAGTAATAAGTTAATAACATGAGGAGGTTTGTTACAGTGTGTCACCCCAGTAGAAAGGAGATTACATGAGGAGAAGGTTTGTTACAGTGTGTCACCCATGTAGTAAGTTAATAACATGTGGAGGAGGTTTGTTACAGTGTGTCACCCGAGTAGTAAGAAGATTACATGGGGAGGAGGTTTGTTGCAGTGTGTCACCCCAGTAGTAAGTCAATAACATGTGGAGGGGGTTTGTTACAGTGTGTCAGCCCAGTAGTAAGAAGATTACATAAGGATGAGGTTTTTTACAGTGTGTCACCCCATTAGTAAGGAGATTACATGAGGAGAAGGTTTGTTGCCGTGTGTCACCCCAGTAGTAAGGAGATTACATGAGGAGAAGGTTTGTTACAGTGTGTCACCCCAGTCGTAACAAGATTATATGCGAGGGGGTTTGTTACAGTGTGTCACCCCAGTAGTGAAGAGATTACATGATGAGGGGGTTTGTTACAGTGTGTCACCCCAGTAGTAAGAAGATTACATAGGTAGGGGGTTTGTTACAGTGTATCACCCCAGTTGTAAGTTAATAATATGAGGATGGGTTTTATTACAGTGTGTCATCCCAGTCATAAGGAGTTTACATGAGGATGAGGTTTGTTACAGTGTTTCACCCCAGTAGAAAGCAGATTACATGAGGATGTGGTTTGTTACAGTGTGTCACCACAGTAGTAAGTTAATAACATGAGGATGAGGTTTGTTACAGTGTGTCATCCCAGTAGTAGGGAGATTAGATGATGAGGAGGTTTGTTACAGTGTGTCACCCCAGTAGTTAGGAGAACTAATGAGGAGGTTTGTTACAGTTTGTCACCCCAACAGTTAGGAGATTCCAAGAGGAGGAGGTTTATTACAGATTGTCACCCCGATAGAAAGGAGATTACATGATGAGGAGATTTGTTACAGTGTGTCACCCCAGTAGTAAGTTAATACCATGAGGAGGAGGTTTGCTACAGTGTGTCACCCCAGTGGTAAGGGAGATTACATGAGGAGGAGGGTTTTTTTACAGTGTGTCACCATAGTAGTAAGGATATTTCATGGGGAGAAGGTTTGTTACAGTGTGTCACCCCAGTAGTAAGAAGATTACATTATGAGGAGGTTTGTTACAGTGTGTCACCCCAGTAGTAAGTCAATAACATGTGGAGGAGGTTTGTTACTATGTGTCAGCTAAGTAGTATGAAGATTACATGATAGACATGTGCACATCAAAAATTTTCGTTTCTTTTCGTTTCTTTTTACACCTATATTCGTATGTTTTCGGTTCGGCAGCCATTTTCCGATGACATTTTCGGACAGATTCGTTATTATCTAAAATGGCGGTCAAAATTTTCGAACGCATTCGTTATCGGATTCATTCGTCAACAGAAACATTAGTTTTCATAGGCATTTGTTATAATGGACTTTTGTTATAGGATTCATTATCATTTGTTCGGTATTCTGATATATTCGTCATCTCTTTTGTTATCGGGTGCTTTTGTTATTCGGATACATTCGTTAGTTGGCTGCAGTCGTTATACATTCGTTATTCGGATACATTCGTTATTTGGATACATTCGTTATTCTGCTACATGCGTTATTCGGCTACATTCGTTATTCGGATACATTCGTTATTGCATAACGAATACATCCGCAATTTTGTCAATAAAGTTTATTGAAATTACAAAAAAAATCGAATTCGTTCCAGCAACTTCCACTTCCACCTGGGCTGAGCTGCATGCAGTATTGTGTTGGTTGTTGTGAGCTGTTATACTGTGATACTGAGTGAATAAAAATGTCTGGAGGAGAGCATGAAAGTGTGGCTGGGAGAGAGGAAGGTGAGAGTATGAGAGTGAGTGAGAGTGCAGGTGTCAGTGTGAATGTTGGTGGAAGAGGAGAGAGGAGAAGGAGGCGCCTTTATCAGGGCAACATTAGCAGTGGCACTGCCAGTGGCACCACTAGTAGACAACACGGACTTGGGTGGTCAGTGTCCCCATCACCAAGTTCGGAAAGTGGAGGGGAGGAGTCGGCACCTGTTGCCAAAAAGAATCGTGGCCCCAGGTTCACCACAGATGAAAATCTAGCTCTGGTGGCGGCTGTCACCAGACATAAAGCCACACTGTTCACCACCACCGTGGGCAGTGAGGAGAAATTTGCGGCCTGGAAGCGGGTCAGAGACGCTGTGGTCCATGTTGGAGCAAAGGACCGATCAGTCGAATGTATCCGCAAAAGGTGAGTACTATATGTAAATGTTATATGTGTATATATATATA
This sequence comes from Hyla sarda, assembly GCF_029499605.1. NCBI lineage: Eukaryota > Metazoa > Chordata > Amphibia > Anura > Hylidae > Hyla > Hyla sarda. The sequence goes on along the minus strand of NC_079197.1, from coordinate 76,295,010 downwards.
TATATAAATAATAAATATGTGTGTGTGTGTTTCCCAACCAGGGTGCCTCCAGATGTCCCAGCATGCCCGGAGACAGCCGTTGGCATGCTGGGAGTTGTAGTTTTTCAACAGCTGGATTTATTACATATATATAATTATATTTAATTCCACATAATGTGAAAAGGGTGATAACTTAGGTAGCATAGCATATTGATCAGTGTTATCTATGCTCTGTTGCTCCATCCAGGATCTCAAGCATGCAGCAGAGGAGTTAAAGGGGTACTCTGGTGAAAACCTTTTTTATTTAAAATCAACTGGTGCAAGGAAATTAAACAGAAACTAAACAGAAAAGTGCCAGGCAGAAAGTACCCACCTACTGAGTGGTGAGCGTGCATCATACCTCAGGAGCTGCAAATGCAGAATTAATGTCCAGTTGCAGCAAGGGGTTAAACCCGTCCTTCACTGAGGGTTTAACCCCTTGCTGCAATTGGGCATTCATTCTGGGTACCAGATACCATGATCATTCAATACAGATCATGACATCTGCAGCAGTTAGGCAATTTAAATTTCATATATGATCACATGGACTGTGTCCTACTGTCCTTTATGGGTTAAAGGGGTAGTATACCATAGAGAGAAAACATATTAGTTTGTATAACCATGCCCTGGAGAGTTCAGTTAATATTTTTCCTTACTGCCTTTCACTAGAGTACCCCTTTAATGTAAGAGTAGTCTATGGGGAATTTAAATATTATTACACTGTGTGTGGCACTTGTAATGATGCATATTCTACTAATTAAGTAATTAATCACAGATGGAAAAATTAAAACCACACAGAGGTACAGACAGTATAATTAAGTGCATTATTGAAAATAATGGAATACCCCTTTAACCCCTTAAGGACACATGACGTACTGGAACGTCATGTGTCCGCTCCCGATCTATAACGCGGGGCCACGGTGGGTCTAACAACGGACGGGACCCGTGGCTAATAGCGCGCGGCATTGATCGCTGTGCCGCGCGCTATTAACCCTTTAGACGCGGCGTTCAAAGTTGAATGCCGCGTCTAAAGTGAAACTGAAACCATGCCGGTTAGCTCAGTGGGCTGTTCGGGATAGCCGCGACGAAATCGCGGCATCCCGAACAGCTTACAGGACAGCAGGAGGGTCCCTACCTGCCTCCTCTCTGTCCGATCACCGAATGACTGCTCAATGCCTGAGATCCAGGCATGAGCAGTCAAGCGGCAGAATCATCGATCACTGGTTTCTTATGAGAAACCAGTGATCAATGATAAAGATCAGTGTGTGCAGTGTTATAGGTCCCTATGGGATAATAATGATCAGTGTGTGCAGTGTTATAGGTCCCTATGGGATAACAATGATCAGTATAAGAGATCAGTGTGTACAGTGTTATAGGTCCCTATGGGATAACAATGATCAGTATAAGAGATCAGTGTGTACAGTGTTATAGGTCTCTATGGGAGCTATAACACTACAAAAAAAAGTGAAAAAAAGTGAATTAATATCATTTAACCCCTTCCCTATTAAAAGTTTGAATCACCCCCCTTTTCCCATAAAAAAAAAACACAGTGTAAATAAAAATAAACATATATGGTATCTCCGTGTGCGGAAATGTCCAAATTATAAAAATATATTGTTAATTAAACCCACGGTCAAAGGTGTGCGCGCAAAAAAATTCCAAAGTCCAAAATAGTGCATTTTTGGTCACTTTTTATATCATGAAAAAATGAATCAACGATCAATAAGTCCTATCAATGCAAAAATGGTACCGCTAAAAACTTCAGATCACGGCGCAATAAAAAGAGCCCTCATACCGCCCCATACACGGAAAAATAAAAAAGTTATAGGGGTCAGAATATGACAATTTTAAATGTATTAATTTTCCTGTATGAAGTTAGGATTTTTTCCAGAAGTACGACAAAATCAAACCTATATAAGTAGGGTATCTTTTAACCATATGGACCTACAGAATAAATATCAGGTGTCATTTTTACCGAAAAATTTACTACGTAGAAACGAAAGCCCCCAAAAGTTACAAAATGGCGTTTTTTTTTTCATTTTTGTCTCACAATGATTTTTTTTCCCGTTTCACCGTAGATTTTTGGGCAAAATGACTGACGTCATTACAAAGTAGAATTGGTGGCACAAAAAATAAGCCATCATATGGATTTTTAGGTGCAAAATTGAAAGAGTTGTGATTTTTTAAAGGCAAGGAGCAAAAAACGAAAATGCAAAAATGGAAAAACCCCTAGTCCTTAAGGGGTTAACATACCAGACATTTTGGTAACACTGGCTATATCTGTTGCTTATATGCAATTGTGCATATAAGTAAAATCAAACAGTTGTAACATTTGTCAACAAAACTTTTTATTGATTTTAAATGTATGATAAACTTTTTAATAAACTATATCTCATGCAGGTATTATGACTGTAAAGCAACCGTCCTGCGTAAAATAAAAAAAAAACAAGGAATTCAGGAAGTGGGAGCAGGAGTTCCGGAACCATCTCCTGCCAGAGGGTCGGAGTGAGACAGGCCTTGGTGGTCCTCATATGTCGCCTGAATCCGAGAGTGCTGGCGGTGAGTAAAAAAATAAAAATAAATTATTATTATTATTAATAATTACTTGTTCAAAAAATATAAAACAATCATACTAATCCCAAACATACACACACCCACATATATATATATATATATATATATATATATATATATATATGTATATATACATATATGTGTATATATATATATATATATGTGTGTGTATATATTGGTATATATATATATGTATGTATATATATATATATATATATATATATATATATATATATACAGACAAAGAATAAGTCAGCCAGCACTTTAGTTGATACCAAACTATTATATGGACCTGGCCTACACCATAGCTGTATAGCTCTCCGTTTTAACTGCATATTCATGTTTCACCTATATCCTTGTGCTGGCAGTGTGCTGCTGCATACTTCTGTTGCTGTATATCTAGCCTAGTAGCGTGCACCTGTAGGCCAGGTCCATATAATAGTTTGGTATCAACTAAAGTGCTGGCTGACTTATTCTTTGTCTGTATTGCACATACGGGGGAGTGGCTACCTCCATGTTGGCCTTGCACCCCACCCACCTCTATCAGGTGTGTATATAAGGTGTCTTGGATGTTCCAGACCCTGCCATGCTTACTGAACTGTTCACACAGAGGCATATTCACAGTGTAGGGTCCGTCCCAAGGAGGCCACCTTATCGCGGTGGGACGGTCCAAGCTATTTGACCGCCGGCGGAGACAAATTTGCGAGCTAAGTGCCTTACTATTTCATAGTTTCACATTTGCATCTATTACACCATAGCTGTATAGCTCTCCATGTTTTAACTGCATATTCATGTTTCACCTAAATCTGGTAGTGTGCTGCTGCATTCTTCTGTTGCTATATATATGTATATATATATATATATATATATATATATATATATATGTGTATATATTGGTGTATATATATATATATATATATATATATATGTATATAGATAGATAGATATAAATAAAATATTCATATATATATATATATATATATATATATATATAGATACATACATATACAGTTTATACACACACACATATATATATATTTGTGTGTGTGTGTGTACACACATGCATACATAAATAGATATCGAACAATCAAGAGAATGCAGCATCTCCAGACCCACAACACTCCAAAATGCTGAAATAGTGATGAGTTTATTTCCTCAGAGGTTAATAATATAATATTTTAGTATCTTCTTCTTTACCTATGATGAAATAAACTCATTACTTTTTCACCATATTGTAGTTTATTTATTTATTTAAGCTTTAAGAACTTATGATGGCAGCTAATCAAAGTAATGAGACACACTGTAATGTAAACTTTCTTACTGTTTCAGTCAAAACATTACTAATTAATTATTTTTTTTTTTTTTTTTTTTTTTCAGATCAACCAGGTCCATCTGCAGGGAGGATGGTCCGCCATCAAAACTTGCCCCAATCACCTGTCCTGTCCTCAGCATCGGCTGAGATAGATGAGGAGGAGGAGGTGTCCCCAGGTGAACAACACCAACCACTCTCCCCCAACCCTAGCTCCTGGCTCTGTCCCAAGGGATACTTACCTGCAGCTTGCTAAAGAAATCCAAAGGCTGGCCAAGGAGAACAGGAACATGTCGCGCGAATTGCGCCGGATGAATCGCACCATGGTTGAACTCCACCGATCACAAAAACAAGAGTTCCAAGCCCTGTTGGCCAAACAAATGGGAGAATTTCAGGCCATGTTGTCCCACCATAGCCAACAACAGATGCAGGCGATGCATGATTTGAGGGTGGACGTTATGCCCCATAAGCAGCAGCAATACCCCAAAAAAAAACTGAAATATACGGGACTAAATTATTTCGCCTTGTTGATATGTTTCAGTTGTTGTTCTGTTTAAGATATGTTATTATTACTACTGCAGCATTGAAGGCCTTGGCCATTCAAGAAAAAAAAAAACATTTTTTTCTTTATCCTGTGTGGTGTCTAAATTATTACTAACATTACATTATTTTTATTTCCACTTTTTTTTTTTTTTGTGTTGTCCACATCTTGGGGGAGATTTATCAAGACCTGTCCAGAGGAGAAGTTGCCCATAGCAACCAATCAGCTCGCTTCTTTAATTTTTTAACAAGGCCTGTGCTAAATGAAAGAACCAATCTGACTGGTTGCTATGGGCAACTGGGCAACTTTTCCTCTTGGCAGGTTTTGATAAATCTGCCCCCTTGTCCACAGTGCTCTCTGCTGACACCTTTGTCCGTATTAGGAACTGTCTAGAGCAGCAGGAACTTTGCTATGAAAATGTTATTCTAATCTGGACAGTTCCTGGCTGACATGTACAGAGGTGTCAGCAGAGAGAGCCCTGTGGACAGACTGGAGAGAAATAAATAAAAAAATAATACACTGACTTATATTTTCTATTGGCACGTACATTATTCTGCGCAGATTTGATGTACTGCATATTATGCTGCAGATTTCAATATCTGCAAAAAATAATGTACGTGTGAATTGACCATTATGCCTCTGGAATATTTGCTCCATTCATTTACTAGGGGTCCCTCTAGTGGCAGAGGCACTGTAAAGCACAACTGTTATAAAGAAAATTGATGGAATTTTAAGTTACTCACCAGTGATTTGCTGAAAGAAACTCCTTTTTTTCACCCACTTCAAGGTCCAGCAATAGGATTCCTAAATCCTGAAAGAAAGATGGAAAGGTATAAATTAAACTAAAATTAATAATGGGATATTAGGAGGGAAGGGGATGATTGACAGACCACTCACCTGTTTGAAGGGGCTGTTAAGCTTGTCACTTGCTTCACTTTTAAACAACTGGTAGTAACGGGAAAACATTCCAACTTGTTAACGAAACTTGAACTCAAGGGTAACTGCAGTGTTCAACTTTAACTGAAGAGGTAACTTCAACTTTTTAACTTGTTTCAAAGTTTAGGGCTGGGTACCCTAACTTTGGCAAATTGACTTTAAAAAAAGTCATCTGCTCCATGAGCTGAGGGGACAGTTGAGAACGCTGTGGGCATAGAATGTTCCCGGTGACAGAAAATACCTGCTCACTTTGCACAGAGGTTGGGGGGCAGGATAGGAGCTCCTGGGCCACCATGCTTAGAGCAGGCCAAATAGCCCTCTTTTCGTCCCAATATTTCATGGCATCGGCAGTGGGAAATATATTTGGTTCAGACACATAAATTTTGACCATGTCTGCCACCTTGTCTCTTGGTATCCGAGAGGGTTGTCTGGTTTGTCCAACCAGGCTTTGCAATGTCTCTGCCCAAAAGTCTGCAGCTCTTGAGGAGGTTGTAGCAGTGTTGCTGATGGTTGCTGAGATTTCTGCAGGCTCATCTTCCTCTGCTTCTTCCTCCTCATCATGCCTCTCTTGTCCCACATCTAATAGTCTCTGTCTGTCACACACCTTGATGATTAATTTGTCCCTCCAGCTTGTTAGGGCATTTGCTTGGAGAGCCATTTTGCCCTTAATCCGGGGGTCACACATGGTGGCTAGCATTAGATCAGGGCAAGTGTCTGTCAGCTCTTTAATCCTACGCTGTAGTAGGACCTGGAGTCTCCTTACCAGTGTGGCAACATCACCAACTATATAGCCTCCAGTCAACTTCTCTCTGTTATTCAGGAAGGCATCCATTTTGGTTAACAGATGAGTAAAGAGAGGGATGACTTGCGCCAAACTTGCCTTCTCCTGGCTTAACTTTTCCGTGACCGCACGAAAGGGGCTAAGTACAGCAACCACCTGAGCAACTAAGGTCCACTCCTCCCTGCCAAATGCTCTGGTGATGCCAATATAATTTTCATGGGACTTTGCATGTATGGGTTTCTGCTGCTCTAGGATTCTTTCCAGCATTTCTAGTGTGGAATTCCACCGGGTGCTAACATCCTGTTTCAGTCTGTGTTGAGGAACACCTGCCTTACTCTGCTCCCGTCTGAGTAAGTGGCTGTCTTTAACACTCCGGTGAAAATGCCCTGCAATTTTTCTACATGAATCCAGAACTCCTGTGAGCTTTGTGTTGCTCTCTGAGGTGTCTTCCAAACCGGCCTTCACCACAAGATGGAGGACATGTGCAGAGCATCGCACACATACAAAGTTGCCATTACGCAATGCCTTTATCATTTTGGCTGCACCGTTAGTCACCACGAAACCCATCTTCGGATGTGTATCTCCGTGTTCCCCAAGCCATTCTTCCACCATTTTTTTTAAGTGCTCTGGTTATGTTTTGTGAGCTGTGCTGCTCATCCAATACCTCTGCATGGAGGAGGAATGAGCGGTGGCCCTGATTTGTATTCTCAACACCAGCCCCTGTGCTTCTTGGACCTGATTTGGTTTGGGCAAGTTCAGTGACAATGGGCTGCCACCAGTGTGTGGTCAATGATAGGAAAGCATGCTGGCCACTGGGAGCACTCCACAGGTCAGTGGTTAGATGTACAGACTGTCCAGCAGCTTTTCCCAGCTCCTCTTTTCCACACACGATTTATACAAAGCAGGTACTATACTTCTGCTGAATGTGGTACGTGATGGTACAATATATTGGGGTGCAAGTGCCTTTAGAAGGCGTTTAAAAGGTTCCCCTTCCACCATGTTAAATGGAGCCCCCCCAATGGCTATGAGCTCACCTATAAGGCGGGTAATCTTGCGGGACTGTTGGCGGGAAATCCCCCTGGGATGAAAACCAGTAAACTGTTCTATGGTGGACTGGTTTCCTTTACTGGGATGAACAACAGCTTCAGCCCCTTGCCCCTTTTCTAGGTTATCTGAGGCTGAACTCATAGTAGCACTGGAACTAGCACTACTACTTCCCTTTCTTTTACTTGGTGGAGCTGCCAAACCACTTTCTTCTCTCATCAACACTGCCTTGTGGTGTGTCCTCAGATGGTTATCCATTCCTGCATTGGTGAGATGCCCCAAGACTTTGCCACAACTTACTTCCTTGCCACATAGCTTACATTTGGCCAAGCGACCATCCCCAACTGTTATGAAATGCTCCCATACCTTAGATTTGCGGTTACCACTGACACTGGGTTGTGCTGATGGGGAAGGTTTTTCTGGAAGGGGAGTGCTCTTGGAAGCAGTAGCTAAAGTCCTTGTACTGGTGACAGTGGCAGTCTTTGCATGGGAGGGTGTATCCACAACTATGGAGCCAGAGGAGGATGGTGGTGATTGAGATTCTTGATAGTCATCATCAATGTCATGTACGAATAGTAGTGGCAAAAAAGGTTTATCTGGTGCAATACTGGACCATGGTACCTCCTCTTCTACAATGCCAATGTTCACATCTGCAAGGGCAGGACTGACATGCATGATGTTGTCTATTTCTGTGTCAGAGCCTTCTTGATGGACATTTAGGGCCACCTCAGCATCAGTAATGGCTGTCTCATTTTCTGCTAGAGTCTCCGTCTCCACATGGCAGATGTCTCTGATTGGTTGCCTAGAAGTTTGGCCACTGGAAGACTTGGCAGCAGGCCTTGCTGATGTCCTCTTATAAAAAATGGCAGCTGTTACCTTTGGCTTCTTGGTAACACCTTGTCCTCTAGCTGTCTCTGTGTCACTGGGGAAGTCTTCCTCAGGGGATCTGTCCATCTCTACAAGCACTGTGAGTCACTGTTAACACCAGTAAAACTTTCACAGGAATAAAGAAAAGTTCCTCAATGTCCGTGAAAAACACAGGATGTAGAAGGACACCCCGATTGGCTGACTAATGTCATGTGATAACAAACTCTGTAAAGTGACCAATCAAATAAATGGAGAAAATTATTCCTTAGTTTCGATTTCGTCAACTAATAACGAATGCATTCCGTAATTAACAAATCAAGTCCTTGTTTATTCTGGGACAAGGGTCACGTGACGAGAGGATGTGATCTCGTCAGCTCCGCCCGCTCCAGGGCTCTCTCCCTCCTCTCCCCCCACCCCCCAGGAGGCATGATGCTGACCCTGGGACGAACGTCCCTGATTAGGGCGAAAAAAGAAAGAAAAAGAGGAAAGAGAGAAAAAATAAAAAAGGAAACCACCTGACGGACGGATCTGCTCCCCGCTGTGGTATGGAGATGGAGGTGTCCGGTGTGGGAGGGGGTGTGGCGGCCTCGCTGCAGTGGACAGTAGTGGTGGAGGTGAACGAGCTGAGAGGCGCACAGTCAGCAGAAAAGAGATCCGGCAGGAAGAAGAGGAAGGAGACGGAGCGCAAGCACGAGTGGTGCAAAGCAGCTGGGGGGACCACGTGAGCGGGCTCGGCGTGCGACGGAACACGCCGGCCGCTCCGGGTGCCCTGCAATCAGCTCGGGTAACAGAGGCCAGGATCAGCGTGGTGAGCTTGAATCTATTCATTTTAACTGAAGTCCGTTGTAGGAAAGCTTTTCTGAAATGCAGGCTGGCAATGGCAGTCTATGAGAGTCTGGTGGGGTATACCTCCTCACCCTGGTTACAGATGATAGGATAAGCATGTGAGATCAAGAAATCTGGATGAGCTACTGTACTAAAAGTGGTGGAGGGGGGGCAGAGGTGTGTCGGAGCTATCACAGTTTTGGAACTATAAAGTGACTTCGCCCCCCCCCTCCCTATACCTCTATACCCCTTATAATCCTCCAGCTACCCCTCCTCTATATGGATAATGTTGTTAAGAGTATATGTGAACATGATCGGTAGTCCGAGGACTGGTTATATAAGCTGATTACCTTATGTGGAGGAATTTTTCAGCTATCCCCAAGGTGAAACAAAAACGTATTAACCGAAGGCATCGGTAGAGAGGAGGAGGTGTATATTGAAAAGTATTGCTCTGTCTGAATTTATAAAATAACTCACTGAAGAAAGATGAGCTGGTGACTCTCTGTTATTGAATGGTGTATGGTTTTTTGCAGGACGTATGCATTCAGATTTACAGCTTAGAGCCTGCAGAGTTGAACAACAGAACTGTAAGTCTATTACTTTTTTAAAAAAACCTTCACGCCTCAAGGGGGGGAAAAGGTAAGAAAGCACTATGCACCTTTTTTGCCTCTTTTCTGTGCAGGTGTTTTCCTTGAGTATAACATAAAAAAGCCAAACAAATTAATATGGCTCCCAAGATCCAGCCTAGGAGATCGGGCGGGAATGTTACAGGAGAAGCAGGCAAAATGGATAAATTTCTAAAATCACCTAAAGAAACAATTAAAACCAGAACACAAAGACATGGGGATAGCATGTATGGCTCTAGATATGCAGCCCTTCAGGAGGAAGGAGTAACAGAGGAGGGAGAGAGTGAAGATGTGAATAATTCTATGCTAACTTCCATATTAAGTGGTGTGGAAAAAAGTAATAAAGCATTAGAAAACTTAACAGTACAAGTGGGCAGTCTCAGCTCAGACGTGAGTTTTATCCGTGAAGATATAAAAAAGGTGAAAGAAAGAGTGGGGAAAATAGAGAACATGGTGCCCCAGATGGACGGTAAACTACAAAGCATTGAGAAAGTGCAGGAAGAACTCACAAAGGAAAATAATTTCTTAAAAAGGAAGATAGAAGATTTAGAGGATAGATCAAGGAGGGCTAATGTAAGCGTTATTGGCCTTCCGGAAGGGGAAGAAGGAGCTGACCCTATTGCCTTCTGCACAAAATGGCTAGCTGACACCTTTGGAGAACGTACGTTTTCAACCTGTTATGTTATAGAAAGAGCCCACAGGATACCATATACCAAACCACCGCCCGGAGCTTTGCCTAGGACTTTACTGCTAAAATTTATGTGTGCTAAAGATAGAGACACCCTATTGAAGTTATCAAGGGAGAGGGGAAAAATTGAAGTTGGGAGCGCGGGTGTTTTTTTTTTATCTGGATTTTTCAAAAGAGACTCAAAGGAAAAGAATGGAGTATAGAGATATTAAGAAGAGACTCCATAATTTGAATATTGCTTTTTCCTGTTATTCCCAGCCCGTTTGAGGGTGGTTCAAGACAGCCTGGAAATCGGTTAGAAGTAGAGATGACGGAGTAAAAGAGTATGGAGACCCAGGGTAGCCAAGGAGGTAAAATGTTAGTATGGAATATTAAAGGTATTAAGGAGAGGAAGAAAAGAGTAGCTATTATGGATAGGGTTAAAAATTATCTACCTGCAGTGGTATGCTTGTTAGAAACACATTTAACAAAAGAATCTGTCCATCTAATGAAAAAGAAATGGGCTGTTCAGGAATTCCCCTCATTTAGAACAAACTACTCATCGGGGGTCTCGGTGTTGATTCACGGTAAAATGAATATGCAGGTTAAAAATGCTCGCTGTGATGATAGAGGGAGATTTGTTTTTCTCCACGTAGAGTGGAATATGGTACAAGTTATTCTTGCTTTTGTTTATATTCCTCCCCCTTTCAAAACAGAGGTATTGGTTAATCTGGTGAATTTTTTAAGTGATAAAAATTACAAAGATGTATATATTATCGGGGATTTTAACTCAGTAATGGATAACAAAAGGGACCGGAGAGGAGGAGTAATGAGGGAGGGGAGGAATGTCCTGGCAGATTTTTGTAAAGAAGTAGGATGGAGAGATGTATGGAGAAACCTGAATCCTTTGCGAGAAAATTTTTCCTGTTTTAATTTGAGCCATAAAACTGCATCACGTATCGATTTGATTCTGGCCAATGATAGTGGAGCAAGGGGTATTAGAAAAATTGTTTATGAGCCCAAGGGCTTGTCTGATCACTCCATGGTGGTTGTAGTTTCGGTGGTGAAGATCGGGTCCCCCCCCAGAATATGAATAGAAATATTAATCCGCATTGGTTTGAGGTGGAAGACGTGACAAAGGGTATAGAGGAGGAGATTAAATGGTTTTGGGCTACAAACAAAGGTTCGGCCGATATATTTATGGTTTGGGATGCTATGAAAGCATATTTGAGGGGGATTTTGTCCCGAAATATAACCCAGTTTAGGAGGAAAGTAAGGAAGAAAGAAGATAACTTGGTAGATCAGATAAAAAAATTGGAGGAAGTTTATGCAACTGATGCCAGAGATGAGAACTGGGGAAAACTGGAACAAGCGCAAAAAAGAATATAAAGAGTTAATGCTTGAGAAGGCACAACATAGGATTTTTTTCTGGGGACAAAAATGCTATGCGGAAGGGGGGAAATCAAATAAGTGGCTCTCTGGTATAATAAAAAATCTAAGGGAAAATACGGAAATTACTAATTTAGAAAATAAGCAGGGATTAATAGTAACAGATCAAGAGGAGATAAGGAAGATAGCGATGGAGTATTATCAAACATTATATGAATCTGAAGGGGTAAAATCAGAATCGGAGATTAAAACATTCTTACAAAATTTAGTTCTGCCAAGTTTAAATGAGGAGGGGAAGAGGAAAATGAATGAGGGGATTAGCCTGGGGGAAGTCCAAGAAGCATTGAGAACATGTGCAGGGAATTCCGCCCCAGGGTCTGATGGGTTCTCATTTGATTTTTATAAAAGATTTCATGGGTCTCTGTTGCCCTGCTTGATGGAGATTATTAATGAATCCTTGGAAAGAGGGGCTATGACCCCTTCAATGTCTGAAGCAGTGATAATATTGATCCCCAAGAAGGGGGGCAACAGGGAAAAGATGGAGAATTACCGTCTTATATCACTATTGAATACGGATTACAACATTTTTGCAAAATTATGGACAGGAAGATTAAAAAAGGTTTTGGGTGAGATGATAGGGCAAGAACAAAGGGGTTTTATGGTAGGTAGGAATATGTTTTCCAATATACACAGGACATTCCTTAACATTCAAACACGTGGAGGGGATCCCCGCTCCATCCTGTCGTTGGACACAAACAAAGCTTTCGACAGGGTGGAGTGGGGTTTCCTCTTTGGGGTGGTGGAAAGATTTAGTTTGGGCACTTTATTCTTAAAAGCTATAAAAATGGTTTATTCAGCTCCTATAGCAAAAATTAGTATTAATGGGAAATTTACGAATACGTTTTAAAAAAAAAGAGGTTCAAGACAGGAATGTCCGTTATCACCTTTATTATTTGCACTCTTTATAGAGCCACTAGCAGCTATGGTTAGGAACACAGAAGTCTTTCAAGGGTTTGGGGTACAAGGGGATAGAGAAAGAATGTTATTATATGCCGATGATGTGCTTTTGTTTGTTAGGAATCCGGTAGAGAAAGTACAGGAAGTGATTAGGTTAGTGGAAAAATTTGGATATTTCTCAGGAATTAAAATTAATTGGCAGAAGTCCGGTCTCATGCCTTTGGATGAAGAAATTGAGGTCCCTATTGGCCCTGTAAAAGTACTAAGACTTAATGATAGTTTGGAATATCTGGGTGTTAAGATCTCTAGCGCTGTCTTGAATTTTGAGAGATTAAATTTGGACCTCTGTTGGGGAAGGTAAGGGGAAAGGTAAATACATGGAGGAAAATGAGATTGGGAATGGCAGATAGAATAGGACTGCTGAGAATGGTATTACTCCCCATGATAACACATTATTTGAGAGCTTCTCCCATATGGATTAAAAATATTTGGTTTAAAAAATTGGAAAGTATATTAAACAATCTTATATGGGGTGGAAAAAGAGTCAGGATCAAGAGTCAATATTTGTACCATCCCTTAGAGGAAGGAGGGCTGGGTCTCCCTAATTTTCAGCAATACTTCATAGCATCCCAACTAACATTGGTTATTCAAGAGCAACAAACACTATTGGATTATTTGAAAAGGGGGTGTAAGAAATATGGGTCCATATGGGAGTGGTTGGAGAGTGGGAGTTTGAAGAAGGGTGTAGAAGAGGAGAACGTAGCTAAAGATTTATTGGTACAAGTATGGGATAGTATGAAGTCAGCAACAGGGATAATGAGTAGTGTGTGTGGTGTACCCCCTTATGGGAAAATGAGAACTTCCCAGAAATAAAGAAAATTGCAGAATATGTGAATTGGGAAGATAAAGGAATTAGGTTGTTAGAGCAGGTTTGCACAAATGGGGAAATAATAGATTGGGAATGTTTGAGTGAACGCTTTAATCTAAAAAATACTAATTACTTTGGTTATGTACAGTTAAAAGACGCCTTGGGACAGCAAAAACCGAAAGGGAAATTAAAGGTAGGGTGTTATCACATTACAGAATATATTAAAAGTGCACAGGGGGGGGGAAAGGAAAATAATGAGTACTTTATATAAAATGTTAGGTCAGAAGGGTTGGGAGGACGTAGTCAAACAGTTAGGACAGGCACTGGATATAGGTGGAATTTCAGAAGAAGAGTGGAAATTGGTGTTAAAGAATATTAGAAGAACAACGATCAATGCAAATAATAGGGTGTCTTTTTTGATGTTAGTAAATCGGGCACAGTACTCACCGCAATTTTTGTATAAAATTAATGTTAGGGAAAATGCACAATGCCCCAAGTGTGGGTTTGAGGGAAGTAATTGGTTACATATGGTATGGAATTGCACGAAGTTGCTAAAATTTTGGAGTGTAGTGTTTGAAACTATTAAAGCTAGAATAGGCATGGTATTGCTCTTTGAACCTAAGGTTGCAATTTATGGACTAGGAACAATGGGAACGAAGCATACTGATATTATACTTGGAATATTGGGAGTGACAAAGAATTTGATTCTTAGGAAATGGTTGGCCCCAGCGGTTCCATCAAGGGAAGAATGGTTAGGAGGTATAAATAAGGTTAGAACTTATGAGTTGTTGTGGTTCAAGGACAGTGAAAGAAATAAAAAAATCGAGAATAAATGGCTACCCTGGGAGAAAGGAGAAAGTAGATAGTGAAAAGGAGTAAAGAGTAAGAGAGGAGTAGGGAAAGGAAGGAAGTCAATGGATTTCGGGCAGGCTTTCTTAAGGGGAGGGAGGGAAAAGGGAGGGGGAGGGGTTTTGTTTTTTTGCTTTGTGATAATGATGTAAGCATTAATGGACTTTGTACGTATTAAATTTATAATTAAAAAAACAAAAAAAAACAAATGCATTCGTAATTAACGAATGCATTCGTACATAACTAATGCATTCGTACATAACGAATGCATTCGTGAGTAACAAATGCATTCGTGAGTAACGAATGCGTACGTTATTTACAGACTGCATTGTTTGTTAACAAGAGTCAACATTCGTAATTATCGAATGCATATGTTAATCGCCATTCGGATCTTAACGAATATCGTCAGATTGGCATTCGTTAATACGGCATTTTCGTAAAGACCCGATATTTTATGTTTGGCACATTACGAATATCGTCAGATTAGCATTCGTTAATGGGGTGTTTTTGTAAACATCCGATATTTCATGTTCGTTTTTCGGGATCGTCCGAAAATAACGAAAATCACACTTTTTGTTATTTTAGCGATTCGTTCCGAAACGAAATGCACATGTCTATATTAGAAAGGATATTACAAGAGGAGAAGGTTTGTTACAGTTTGTCACCCCAGTAGTAAGGAGTTTACATGAGGAGAAGGTTTGTTACAGTGTGTCACCCCAGTAGTAAGGAGATTACATGAGGAGGGGGTTTGTTACAGTGTGTCATCTCAGTAGTAAGGAGATTACATGAGGAGGGGGTTTGTTACAGCGTGTCACCCCAGTAGTCAAGAGATTACAGTAGGAGGAGGTTTGTTACAGTGTGTCACCCTAGTAGTAAGAAGATTACATGATGATGGGGTTTGTTACAGTGTGTCACCCCAGTCGTAAGAATATTACATGAGGATGGGGTTTGTTACAGTGTGTCACCCCAGTAGTAAGAAGATTTCATGAGGAGGAGGTTTGTTACAGTGTGTCACCCCAGTTGTAAGAAGATTACATGAGGAGGGTTTATTTTTTACAGTGTGTCTCCCAAGTAGTAAGAAGATTACATGTGGAGGAGGTTTGTTACAGCGTGTCACCCCAGCAGTAAATTAATAACTTGAGGATGGGGTTTGTTAAAGTGTGTCAACCCAGTAGTAAGGAGATTAGATGAGTTTGTTACAGGGTGTCACAAGGATTACACAAGGAGTAGGTGTGTTACATTGTGTCACCCCAGTAGAAAGGAGATTACATGATTAGGAGGTTTGTTACAGTGTGTCACCATAGTAGTAAGGATATTTCATGGGGAGAAGGTTTGTTACAGTGTGTCACCCCAGTAGTAAGAAGATTACATTATGAGGAGGTTTGTTACAGTGTGTCACCCCAGTAGTAAGTCAATAACATGTGGAGGAGGTTTGTTACAGTGTGTCAGCCAAGTAGTATGAAGATTACATGAGGATGAGATTTGTTACAGTGTGTCACCATATTAGAAAGGATATTACATGAGGAGAAGGTTTGTTACAGTTTTTCACCCCAGTAGTAAGGAGTTTACATGAGGAGAAGGTTTGTTACAGTGTGTCACCCCAGTAGTAAGGAGATTACATGAGGAGGGGGTTTGTTACAGTGTGTCATCTCAGTAGTAAGGAGATTATATGAGGAGGGGGTTTGTTACAGCGTGTCACCCCAGTAGTCAAGATATTACATTAGGAGGAGGTTTGTTACAGTGTGTCACCCTAGTAGTAAGAAGATTACATGATGATGGGGTTTGTTACAGTGTGTCACCCCAGTCGTAAGAATATTACAGGAGGAGGGGGTTTGTTACAGTGTGTCACCCCAGTAGTGAGTAGATTACATGATGAGGAGGTTTCTTACATTGTGTCACGCCAGTTGTAAGAAGATTACATGAGGATGGGGTTTGTTCCAGTGTGTCACCCCAGTAGTAAGAAGATTTCATGAGGAGGAGGTTTGTTACAGTGTGTCACCCTAGTAGTAAGAAGATTACATGAGGAGGGTTTATTTTTTACAGTGTGTCTCCCAAGTAGTAAGAAGATTACATGTGGAGGAGGTTTGTTACAGCGTGTCACCCCAGCAGTAAATTAATAACTTGAGGATGGGGTTTGTTAAAGTGTGTCAACCCAGTAGTAAGGAGATTAGATGAGTTTGTTACAGGGTGTCACAAGGATTACACAAGGAGTAGGTGTGTTACATTGTGTCACCCCAGTAGTAAAGAGATTACATGATGAGGAGGTTTGTTACAGTGTGTCACCCCAGTAGTAAGAACATTTCATGAGGAGGAGGTTTGTTACAGTGTGTCACCCCAGTAGTAAGGAGATTACATGAGGAGGGGGTTTGTTACAGTGTGTCATCCCAGTAGTAAGAAGATTTCATGAGGAGGAGGTTTGTTACAGTGTGTCACCCTAGTAGTAAGAAGATTACATGAGGAGGGTTTATTTTTTACAGTGTGTCTCCCAAGTAGTAAGAAGATTACATGTGGAGGAGGTTTGTTACAGCGTGTCACCCCAGCAGTAAATTAATAACTTGAGGATGGGGTTTGTTAAAGTGTGTCAACCCAGTAGTAAGGAGATTAGATGAGTTTGTTACAGGGTGTCACAAGGATTACACAAGGAGTAGGTGTGTTACATTGTGTCACCCCAGTAGTAAAGAGATTACATGATGAGGAGGTTTGTTACAGTGTGTCACCCCAGTAGTAAGAACATTTCATGAGGAGGAGGTTTGTTACAGTGTGTCACCCCAGTAGTAAGGAGATTACATGAGGAGGGGGTTTGTTACAGTGTGACACCCCAGTAGTAAAGAGATTACATGGAAAGAAGGTTTATTATAGTGTGTCACCCAAGTAGTAAGTTAATAATATGAGGATGTTTTTTTTTTTTTTTTTTTTTAACAGTGTGTCATCCCAGTAGTAAAGAGATTACATGAGGAGGCGGTTTGTTACATTGTGTCAACCCAGTAGTAAGGAGATTATGTGAGCAGGAGGTTTGTTACAGTGTGTCACCCCAGTAGTAAAGAGATTACATGGAAAGGTGGTTTGTTACAGTGTGTCACCCCATTAGTAAGTTAATAACATGAGGAGGAGGAGGTTTATTACAGTGTGTCACCCCAGTAGTAAGGAGATTACGTGAGGAGGTTTGTTACAGTGTTTCACCCCAGTAGTAAGGAGATTACATGAGGAGGAGGTTTGTTACAGTCTGTAACCCAAGTAGTAAGGAGATTACAAGATTAGGGGGTTTGTTACAGTGTGTCACCCCAGTAGTAAGGAGATCACATGAAGAGGAGATTTGTTACAGTGTGTCACCCCAGTAGTAAGGAGATTATATGAGGAGGTGGTTTGTTACAGTGGGTCAGCCCAGAAGTAATGAGATTACATTAGAAAGGAGTTTTGTTACTGTGTGTCACCCCAGTAGTAAGAAGATTACATGAGGAGGAGGTTTGTTACAGTATGTCACCCCAGCAATAAATTAATAACATGAGGATGGGGTTTGTTAAAGTGTGTCACCCCAGTAGTAAGGAGATTACATGAGTTCCTTACAGTTTGTCACCCAAGTAGTAAGGCGATTACATGAGAAACAGGTTTGTTACATTGTGTCCCCACAGTAGTAGGGAGAATATATGAGGAGGTGGTTTGTTACAGTGAGTCACCTCAAGTGACCTTCCTGGGCAAAGGGACCCGTACATCCACCTGGCCAACAACCGGGACTTTGATATTTTTTATTTCGCCTCCAGAGGTCCGGGGCGCCTAGCTAAACCACCCCACCAATGTTTGCCGACTCGCCCGACGCTTTTGCAACCGCCGCCGGGGGGTCCGCGTCACCAATCCTGTGCCCAAGGACGGCACGCCCTGCCTTGATACAGGGACCCGCGCCTCCCGCCCTTATAGCGTCTCTGGTTCTCTGCATTTCAAAAGTCTACAGGCATGGAAGACCCTTCCAGAAGTCTTGCCCATGATCGTTTACCCTCCTCGCATCTCCCCCTGGCCGACAGCGCCCGCCGATGTTTGTTGAGTCGCCCGATGCTTCTGCCCCCCGCTGACGGGGTGTCCGCGTCACCGATCCTGTGCCCAAGGACGGCGCGCCCTGCCTGGGTACAGGGACCCATGCCTCCCGCCCTTATAGCCTCTCTGGTTCTCTGCATTTCAAAGGTCTACAGGCATGGAAGCCTGTCAGGGGACCGTCCTGGAGGCTTCACCCGGGAACCGCCCAGCCCCAGGTCGGGTACATGAACCAGCCCAATCCCCTTGGAAAATACAAAGGGAGAAACCAGAAGTTTCGTCCCCAGGGGAGCCCGCGCTCGGCCCTGGCGTACCCTGAGGGAGCCGCCGAGTGCGGGCTCCCCTGGGGGGCAAACCTCCTCGGCGGATCGCCCTCCGATGTATCCTTACTCGCCCGACGCTTCCGCTCCCCGCCGCCGGGGGGTCCGCATCACCGATCCTGTGCCCAAGGACGGCACGCCCTGCCTTGATACAGGGACCAGCGCCTCCCGCCCTTAAAGCCTCTCTGGTTCTCTGCATGTCAAAAGTCTACATGCATGGAAGAACCTTCCAGAAGCCTTGCCATGTTCGGTTGACCATCCTGGGCATAGGGACTCGCATCTCCCCCTGGCCGACAACCTAGACTTTGTCATTTTTAATTTCGCCTCTGGGGGAGCCGAGGCGCCTCAGCGGACCGCACACCGATGTTTGTTGACCGCTGCCGGGGTGTCCGCGTCACCGATCCTGTGCCCAAGGACGGTGTGCCCTGCCTGGGTAAAGGGACCTGCGTCTCCCACCCTTATAGCCTCTCTGGTTCTCTGCGTGTCAAAGGTCTACATGCATGGAAGCCTGTCAGGGGACTGTTTAAGAGGCTTCGCCAGGGGACCGCCCGGCACCGGGTCGGGTACATGAACCAGCCTATTCCCCCTGGAAAATACCAAGGGAGAAACCGGAAGGCTTCTGCTCCCGGATGCTGAGGGGTCCGCATCTCCGATCTTGTGCCCAAGGACGGCGCGCCCTGTCTGGGTACAGGGACCCGCCCTTATAGCCTCTCTTGTTCTCTGCGTGTCAAAAGTCTACAGGCATGGAAGATCCTTCCAGAGGCCTTGCCATGTTCGGTTGACCATCCTGGGCATAGGGACTCGCATCTCCCCCTGGCCAACAACCTTGACTTTGTAATATTTCATTTCGCCTCTGGAGGACCGAGGCGCCTCAGCGGACCGCACGCCGGTGTTTGTTGCCTCACCCGACGCTTCTGCTCCCTGCTGCCGGGATGTCCGTGTCACCGCTCCTATGCCCAAGGATGGCGCGCCCTGCCTTGGCACAGTGACCCGCGCCTCCCACCCTTATAGCCTCTCTGGTTCTCTCCGTGTCAAAGGTCTACAGGCATGGAAGCCTGTCAGGGGACTGTTTCAGAGGCTTCGCCCGGGGACTGCCCAGCCTCGGGTCGGGTACCTGAACCAGACCAATTCCCTGGAAAATACCAAGGGAGAAACCGGAAGGTTCGTTCCCAGGGGAGCCCGCGCTCGGCCCTAGCGTACCCTGAGAAAGCGGCTGAGTGCGGGCTCCCTTGGAGGGCGAACCTCCTCGGCGGACCTCCCTCCGATGTATTCTTACTCACCCGACGCTTCCGCTACTCGCCGCCGGGCAGGGGGAGGGTCCGCATCACCGATCCTGTGCCCAAGGATGGTGCCCCCTCCATGGGTGCAGGGAAACGCGCCTCCCGCCCTTATAGCCTCTCTGGTTCTCTGCATGACAAAAGTCTACATGCATGGAAGAACCTTCCAGAAGCCTTGCCATGTTCGGTTGACCATCCTGGGCATAGGGACTCTCATCTCCCCCTTGCCGACAACCTGGACTTTGTAATTTTTCATTTCCCCTCTGGGGGAGCCGAGGCGCCTCAGCGGACCGCACACCGATGTTTGTTGACCGCTGCAGGGGTGTCCGCGTCACCGATCCTGTGCCCAAGGACGGTGTGCCCTGCCTGGGTAAAGGGACCTGCGCCTCCCACCCTTATAGCCTCTCTGGTTCTCTGCGTGTCAAAGGTCTACAGGCATGGAAGCCTGTCAGGGGACTGTTTAAGAGGCTTCGCCAGGGGACCGCCCGGCCCCGGGTCGGGTACATGAACCAGCCTATTCCCCCTGGAAAATACCAAGGGAGAAACCGGAAGGCTTCTGCTCCCGGACGCTGAGGGGTCCGCATCTCCGATCTTGTGCCCAAGGACGGCGCGCCCTGTCTGGGTACAGGGACCCGCTCTTATAGCCTCTCTTGTTCTCTGCGTGTCAAAAGTCTACAGGCATGGAAGATCCTTCCAGAGGCCTTGCCATGTTCGGTTGACCATCCTGGGCATAGGGACTCACATCTCCCCCTGGCCAACAACCTTGACTTTGTAATATTTCATTTCGCCTCTGGAGGACCGAGGCGCCTCAGCGGACCGCACGCCGGTGTTTGTTGACTCACCCGACGCTTCAGCTCCCTGCTGCCGGGATGTCCGTGTCACCGCTCCTATGCCCAAGGATGGCGCGCCCTGCCTTGGTACAGTGACCCGCGCCTCCCACCCTTATAGCCTCTCTGGTTCTCTCCGTGTCAAAGGTCTACAGGCATGGAAGCCTGTCAGGGGACTGTTTCAGAGGCTTCGCCCGGGGACCGCCCAGCCTCGGGTCAGGTACCTGAACCAGACCAATTCCCTGGAAAATACCAAGGGAGAAACCGGAAGGTTCGTTCCCAGGGGAGCCCGCGCTCTGCCCTAGCGTACCCTGAGAAAGCGGCTGAGTGCGGACTCCCTTGGAGGGCGAACCTCCTCGGCGGACCTCCCTCCGATGTATTCTTACTCACCCGGCGCTTCCGCTCCTCGCCGCCGGGCAGGGGGAGGGTCCGCATCACCGATCCTGTGCCCAAGGATGGTGCCCCCTCCCTGGGTGCAGGGAAACGCGCCTCCCGCCTTTATAGCCTCTCTGGTTCTCTGCATGTCAAAAGTCTACATGCATGGAAGAACCTTCCAGAAGCCTTGCAATGTTCGGTTGACCATCCTGGGCATAGGGACTCTCATCTCCCCCTGGCCGACAACCTGGACTTTGTAATTTTTCATTTCCCCTCTGGGGGGCCTAGGCGCCTCAGGGGACCGCACGCTGATGTTTGTTGACTGCTGCCGGGGTGTCCGCGTCACCGATCCTGTGCCAAAGGACAGCGTGCCCTGCCTGGGTACAGGGACCCGCACCTCCTACCCTTATAGCCTCTCTTGTTCTCTGCGTGTCAAAAGTCCACA